>NC_142491.1:39724445-40051484 GCF_965113065.1 Corylus avellana
TATTCTTGTCATCATTGTCATGCTTTCAACAATCTCTCTTATGAAAGCTTGTCTTTCTTTTGGACATTATTTTGAGCTTTGCTAATCTATATAATCAAAAAGATGTGTCTAAAACTAATACTTTGGTTATTGTAATTTGACTTTTTAGGTTGAAGTTGATTTAGCTCTTTCAGCGCATGCCAATGCTCGGCGGTGGTATGAAATGAAGAAAAAACAGGAGAGCAAACATGAAAAGACCATTACATCACATGATAAAGCTTTTAAAGCTGCTGAAAGAAAGACTCGTCTACAGCTTTCACAGGTAGCTTCACCTTGTAGTAATTCTTTATATAAAGGAATGCTAGGCTTACAAACAAAATTTTACAACATGATGTAACACAACATAATTGGAAATGAGATAAATTCAACTTTTGAGAAACCCAATCATATTGTGCCACATCATGTTGTAAAAGTTTTTTTGTAAAATTTGTTTGTAAGCTTAGTATTTTTACTTTACATATTGTTGCTGAACTGCTGATACTCTAATTTTGTGTGTTAACTGAACTATCATTGGCTCAATGGTTCCATTCTATTGGGCATTGTTATTTTGGATATACATTTTAATTTTCTAAAATCAGTAGTCATTAATGTCATGACATATGATATGGACCAGATTGCTAACTTACGTGCATAAATTGATGTGTTGACGGTTCTTAATCATAGGCATTTTGACAGGGTGGGCCTGAATCTTAAATTGATGTGTTGATGGTTCTTAATCATAGGCATTTTGACACCATGATCATCATGAATTAGGTCAGGGTGGCTGGTGGCATCGGGGTTTAACATATTTCGAGCATTGGCTTATTTGATTTTGTGATAGTCCTTACACTGATAACTTGTAGAAAGTAGGTTCAACACTAATGCAAAACTTGCTACGTAGGATGTAGGGTTTATGATCATGGTGTAATGAGAGATTGTGGGCCTGAATCTTAAATACTTCTCTGACCTGATTACTATGGCTATGATCTGGCTAAAAATGAAAAATTCAGTTAAGAAGATAAATAATATATTTAATTCAGACACATTAAAGATCTCATATGTTATCCTCCCACAAGGAGGGTTGTGTTGCACCACATGTTTGTTTCATTAAAGATTATATAGTATGAACTGCAATGCAAAAAGGATATATTTTATTTTTGATAAGTAATTGGCCCCAAGGGAAGGGGGAAGGGGAGATTCAAACTAGTAGTGGAATCAGCTAGTAGTAGTTTAAGGAAGTTCTTTTAGTCCCTGTATCTACCATTCTGGATCAAAGCTGATATGTTAGAATATGACTATTTCTTTAATGGGGTAAGTGGTAATTTTTTAATGATCAATTCACAAGATGAGCACTATAATTAGTTTCTGCTAAAAAGCAAATCAGAGCCCTGTTGCAAGCTAAAACCCAAGTTGGACCTGAGCATGCCCTTCTCAACACCACTTGAAAAGATGAATGTGATCAGGTTCTCCTGACTATCACCAGAGACTCATAGATTGCTGGGAATTAACCTGGGTGTTTATGGGTGTCAACATCGGTTTAAATAATCTCTAATATATGGGTTCAACAGTGTTTGTATCAAAGGAACAACAGACTGACCAGCAGATAATTGCCAGTTTGTTACCTGCCATCATACTGATTTTTGTTTTTTTTACTGTTGTCAATTTAGATACAATGTTGTATGTAATTTTGTCTTCTCTAATAAATAATAATGCAGGAAAAAGCTGTTGCCACAATTTCACATATGCGCAAGGTTCACTGGTTTGAAAAATTCAATTGGTTCATCAGCAGTGAGAACTATTTGGTTATCAGTGGCCGTGATGCTCAACAGAATGAGATGATAGTCAAACGCTATATGTCAAAAGGAGATCTGTAAGTAAATGCTATCATCATGTTATTGTAATATGTGCCAATTCCTGTCTCTGATATTTATCTTTTTCTAGGAAAATCAAGGATATCTTCAATTATTTCAGATTTTATGAATATGCTTGTCATTAGGTTTAATGAGAAGTTAAATTGATGCCTGCTTCTTATGTTGATTGGATTATGTAACAGGTATGTCCATGCAGATCTGCATGGAGCTTCCAGTACTGTGATAAAAAATCACAGGCCTGAACAACCAGTACCTCCTCTGACTTTAAACCAAACAGGATGTTTCACGGTAAGTCAGTAATGTTTCCATGTATTGTTAATACTAATTTTACTTTATCAAATGTTTCTGCAGTGGAGCGAATAGTACACACAGGATACTTTATGATTCAACTCTATCTTTTAATATGTGGTGTAGGTTTGCCATAGTCAGGCATGGGATTCAAAGATCGTCACTAGCGCTTGGTGGGTTTATCCTCACCAGGTCAGTAAAACTGCTCCTACTGGGGAATATCTTACAGTCGGGAGTTTTATGATCCGTGGGAAGAAAAACTTTCTTCCTCCCCACCCTCTTATTATGGGCTTTGGGTTGTTATTTCGCTTGGATGAGAGCTCCTTGGGATCACATTTAAATGAAAGGAGGGTAAGAGGAGAAGAGGAAGGGATAAATGATGTTGAAGAAAGTCATCTTCTGGAAGAAAAATCTGATTCAGAGTCAGAGAATGAAGCCACAGATGAAACACTTAAAGTAGAACTGGAAAGCATTCCTGATTCATCTGCAGATCTACTTAAATCAGTATTTGAGGGATCTGCAGTTGAAGATGCTCATAGTGGCTCAACTACCACCAATGCTAAAGAAGCTATTGATTCACATGATTTGCCTGTTGAGGAGAGGACCACCTTGGGTGGTGTTAATAAGGAAAATTTATCTGGTAATGCTAGAAATGTTGTTGCTCCAGTCAACCCGCAACTTGAGGACCTCATTGATCGAGCTCTTGGGCTAGGATCTGCTAGTATATCTGGTAAAAGTTATGAGCTTGAAGCTTCCCACATTGATCCTTTCGAGGAGCATAATCATGAAGAGAGGAAAGCTATAGTCAAAGATAAACCTTATATCTCAAAGGCCGAAAGAAGAAAGCTCAAGAAAGACCAGAACAATGCGGGTGTAGATGCAAATGTTGAGCAGGAAACTGAAAAACCAAAAGAAGCTGATGCTTCTGTCGGTTATCAAGAGAAAAAAGTTCAAACTACAAAGCCAGGTGTTGTCAAAATCAGTCGTGGGCAGAGAGGTAAACTCAAGAAGATGAAGGAGAAGTATGCCGATCAAGATGAGGAAGAAAGGAACCTTCGTATGGCTTTACTGGCTGTGAGTATAATTACTTTTACTATTCTTTCTATGCTAGTTGTCAGTAGAAATCCTGATATTAGAAATCCTGATATTGCTTCTATCCTTACATATAATTTGTTTTTGTCTCTTTTTTTACGTGTTGATGCCGCTAAATCCATGGCCATGCTATGTGTGTGTGGGGGCGTGTATCTGTGGCCTTACTCGTAGAGTAATGCAAAGTTTTCATTGTTTTTCACACTGCTCTAGTTGAGTTCTTTCCTTTCAGAAATGTATACTCAATAAATACACAACTAGATTAGTGGAGTTCGTTAAGTACACTCATCATTCTAGTTGCCAATTCCTAAATCTTGTGAAAGATTATGCTCAAGTTGGATCTAAGCATATAAAATATGTTCAAGTGGTTGATATTTCTTTCGACAAATAATGATGTAAACTTGTTCCTTACCTCTCCGAGGCTCCGTTGTTCTTCCATTATCATGTTCTAATTACCCAACTAATTTCTTCGAAACTTAATATTTGTGAATTTTCAGTCTGCTGGAAAAATAAACAAGACAGATGGAGAGACAAAAAATGAAAATGCAGTTACAGTCAAAGGGAAGAAACCTGATAGTGGTATGTTTTTCAAGTTTTTGGCCATCAGAAATGTCAATGGCAGTTATGTAATTTTTAGTTTTATACATGATTGTTTTA
The DNA here is from genome assembly GCF_965113065.1 of Corylus avellana. NCBI lineage: Eukaryota > Viridiplantae > Streptophyta > Magnoliopsida > Fagales > Betulaceae > Corylus > Corylus avellana. Next base: position 39,728,369 of record NC_142491.1, read on the forward strand.
CTTCCCTCAAAAGCATTTGACGGTAGAGAATCTATAGTTGGGAGCTGATACATCAAATTGTCATATATCACAAAGTAACATTAATGACAAAATATTTTGTCTTGGTTTTTAGGATCATCTAAAGTGGTCCTCTGATATCTATTATTTTAATCTGGCAGGTCCTTCTGATGCTCCAAAAATATGTTACAAGTGTAAGAAGGCTGGTCACCTGGCCCGGGACTGTCAAGAGCATCCAGATGGATCTTCGTATAGTCATTCAAATGGTAGTTTTGAAGGCGATTCCCATGTGGTTTTGGGTGATACTGCCTCTGTAATGGACAGGGTGGCTATGGAAGAGGATGATATCCATGAGATTGGTGAAGACGAGAAGGGGAAATTGAATGATGTTGATTACTTGACTGGGAATCCACTGCCTAGTGATGTTCTCTTATATGCTGTGCCTGTCTGTGCTCCGTACAATGCAGTTCAATCATATAAATACCGTGTCAAGATAATTCCAGGCACTGCAAAGAAAGGGAAAGGTATTCCAATGTTTCCATTTTTCTTAAAATGTACACTTCTACAAGGTTTATTTGCTTTGAAGTTTGTCTTCTTGAAATAAATTAGCGGGGGCTAATCTGTGGAGCATTATGGTGTGAATTGAGCCCCACATTCAAAGACTATCTTGTAGATTTGCTAATTTATTCTCTCTTATTCTGTTTTTGTTTTGTTTTGTTTTTTTTTTTTTTCACTTTTTTGTAGCTGCAAAAACCGCCATGAGTTTGTTTAGCCACATGCCAGAAGCATCAACTAGAGAGAAGGAATTGATGAAAGCATGTACAGACCCTGAGCTAGTTGCTGCAATTGTTGGCAATGTAAAGGTAACTTCTGCGGGACTGACTCAGTTGAAACAGAAGCAAAAGAAAGGTAAGAAGAGCAGCAAAGGAAGCTAGCCAGCTTGGTGTGCAGTGGGTGTTTCTGAAATCAAGCAGAGGGTCTTCAAATTTGGCATGTCACCATCATGTTTATGCTTTTTGTGGAAGTTCAGTTTTGTTCTTAGATTAGGACTTCTGAAAACTAGCCCCTTCAATCTACTTGGGGGGAAAAAAATATGAGTGTATTTACAAAAATGAGAAAACTAGCCCCCTCCTTGGCTCCTTCTTTTTTTTTTGGTTTGTTTGAATATCAAAAGGTATAATTTTCTGGTTTAGATCTAAATTCTTTACTCACAGATCATCCAACCCAACATTATCTCATCTCTAATCAGGCCAACAATTTTCAAGCTACAATCCTGTGCTTCTATGACACAGCACTGGGGCTTACTGACGTTTAGCTAGAGAATGATAAAAATAAACATTCGAGGCAGGTTAGTTAAATCTAGATAATTGAATGCCCAAATAAGAACAAAAGGCTGATGATCATTTGATTCCTTAATTAAGTACTGCTTCAAATGAATCTCATAATATTTTTGCAATCTTTATATACTCTGTTTCTGAGAAGGGCAAGAGGTTCTAAATGTTCCCCTACTTGCCTTCAGAACCTGTGCACATTAGGCTGCTTATTTAATGTCCAGATAAATCATTACCAGGATGTTGGTTCGTATATAAAGACCACTAATCAATAACAAGATCACAGCACCACGAAGGAAAGTATGCACATAAAGTAACGTTAGTTAGAAAATTTTATGAAAAGAAAAAAAAGTTGAGGCGATGTGATCAACAACAATAAAATTTGAGGAATCATACATTTAGACCAGAGGCGAACCCAAGGGTCTTTAATAAGAATTTTACAAGCCAAATAACATAGGAACATACAAAAAGGAGGAAAGCTATGCAAGTCTCGATCATGATTCTACAGCTGAAGGAACGTCACTCAGATCTAGACCTTCTGCCGGTAAGTCTGAAGTAAGCGGACCCAAGATTCCATCGGAGCTTAGGGTCAGTCCACTCTGCAAATGGGAAGAGTATTTGCACATTTAGGCTCACCAAAATGGACAGACGCTCAAATTCAAAAATAAAGCAGAGAATGCATCCCAGCCCTTGGACCCTGAGTCCCTGACCTTCAGGACTGTTAGTTCATGTACTTTTCCACAGTGCACAAATGCAGGTCAAGAGCTGACAACTCAAATTCATTGTTAAATCAAATATTGGTCTTCTATGTGTGTCTCCTAATTTCTTCACGATTTTGGACCGAGTTCAAATCTTTAAGGATATATAACTAAACAAGTACCTCAGGCTGGAATCTAAGCATGTCTGCACGAGCCATAGCTTCAGCTTGAGCAATCCTCTGCCTGAATGTCTGAGCCATTTCCTCGGCCTGTCAGACCAGAATCAGAAACATTACTATAGTTTCTCTCTAATTTCAAAATGCTTGGGAGCAAGAACAGAAATAAATCATGTATCAGAAAAAAGGGAAGCATGAGCTAAACAACTTCATTTTGGTGCTTCCTCTATCAACTGAAACTACAAAATATTAGTCACACTAAAAGTTCTCATTGGCAGTGAAATGGGTAATTATGGCAGGTACATAACCAAAAGACAGGATTAAGCTCTATCACTAGAATTTACCATATAATCATTAAAGAAATGGGTAGTGAGGCTTAGGATCATTTTCAGAAAATACCTTCTCAAAAACAAGCTTTGGATTGCGAATCATGTCTCCAGGAGTAGGTTCTAACTTCTTTGTAGAAAGACTTACTCGGCCTCTCTCACGGTCATGGCTCAGTATCATGACCTACACCACGAGAATTAGTTTAGAAGTGTTCATTTCCATAGAGTAGCATAATCTCTGCCAAGAAGTTAAATTATGGACATACCTTAAGAGTATCACCAGGTTGAAGTACTGTCGCAATATCTGAGACACGATCATGACTGATCTGACTGACATGAAGAAGGCCATTGATTCCACCAATGTCAATGAAGGCACCGTATGGTTTTAGGCTCTGCACAGTTCCAATAACGACCGATCCAATTCCTAGTTGTGCCTGGCTATCAGCCATGGCTTTCCGGTTACTGAGGACAAGCCTCGATTGTTCCTCATCAACCTCCACAAACTTCAGTGGAAGCTCCTTATCAAGAAGCTCTTCTGCGGTTGATTTCTAATACATTTGCAAGAAGCATAAAATTTGGGTTACAAATAATTGGAACTTTATCGTCTGTCAATTATGAAGCTCAGTGTGGAAAAGGTGCATGTTGGAAGAAAGAAAATATGTTGGCATGAAGATCTTATTCTCTCAGTCATACAAGATAAAATCCAATCAAATAGATAATGTCAGATAGAATAATTACCTAATCTAAAACTAGTCTGCGAGGAACTTCTCAACATGACATCAAATAAGTATCTTGCATACTTTGTTAGGAAGTAATTATAGTTGTTGCTTTTATCATCATTTGATTCACGCTTAAGGGTTGCCAATATTACAGCCAGTTCATCCTGACCTCAACTACCACTTCCAACTCAAAATTCTTTTTCACCTATAATATATATATAATTGCTATGAGTAGCTATTAAATTGAGCCTTGGAACGTGCAAGCCATGTTTAAGAACTAACCGATGATATCTGTGAAAAAGGAACAAACCCTCTAAGGCCTTCCAACAGAGCCACCACTCCACCTTTATTTGCACCAACTACCTGCATATAGATTCCAGCAATTAAATTTAAAAAAAAAAAATAAAAAAAAATAAAAAACGAAGGAAAGATTTACTGTAAGAACTTCAAAACTTCCTCAACTGATTCTTTAGACTTTACAAAGGTACAAGAAAGCACTTGACTGGCAACACTACGTGAACAATGCACAAGATGCTTAACATCTCACTCATTGCCTCAATGAAAATACTGGACAAGGATCGCATACTAATATTCCAGACAAAAGAAGACCTAGAACAAAAGCAAAATTCTTGGTGTGCAAATTCCCACCTTACCCTTGATGACAACATCCTCGGCTTGAAGCTGTCTGCATCTTTCCCATGCAAGTTCATATTGGATATTTCTTAAGCTCAAGACCAAGCTATCATCAGCTTCATTTTCACCAATAATTACAAACTCCTCTTTCAAACCAGGAACTATGCCTGCTTCTTCCACATGTTTTAATTTGTGAATGCACGCCTCTTGGACAGGCAAGTATGCTGAAGACTTTGCAGTAATGTCAACTAGTGCACCATTATTATCTGTAGTGAACACGGTTCCTTTGACCTGAGAGAAAATATCCATATAACTCATCAAGCTAATCTTCCTCTTGTGCATGTATCTGTGTACTTGTTTATACAAATGCAATCATGCGTGAAAAGAATGAAATGCAATCAAATAACAAAAGTAATAGGCAACAGGCTTCCTTCTGCACCTCATAAGAAAATTCTAGTTCATAAATCAAAGTCATGAAAGCCTTATCCTATTTTCTTTTCAAATAAAAATTAATGCCAGCCTTATCCTCGCCAAAATTAAAACTTGGAAGAAATAAATCATTTTAGGCTTTTAGTACATAATTCAGGAAAGGCAGAACCCTTCCTACCGAACCCCAGTGGAAGCATAAGATTTTAAATTCAATCAAAATGTATAAAATAAATAAAATAAAAAAATAAAAAAATTGTTCTCTTCTTAATTGAAATCTGCAACAAATCAAACTCATGACCATCAACAACTTCATCCTTTTTTTAGTAATAACCAGTCTTATTAAAAACGAAAGGCGCCCCAAACTCATGACCATCACCAACTTCATCCTTTTTCCCATCAAATTTTTTTGCAATATCAAACTCAGCAGCAGCACTCGATCTGAATCCAATCACGCATACCCAATATCAAATAGCACAAAAACTAACATAAAGTTCCTCATTTTAGCTCCCACCCATTTGGAAAACTCGCACGAAACCACGATTCCTTGCATGCCTAACTTTCACAAATAAAAATTTCACATAACCCTCATTGATAATTCCTCACTCTAGCTCATACCCAGAAACAAGCTCTCACTCTAGACCCATTTCCCATCCTCAATTTCAAAGAAGCATCGAAAAAACTCAGGGACATAAAAGAGTGGGCAACAAACCTTGGTCCCAAGCTCAGAATTAAAGTCGTACTTCTCGAGAGCGGTATGGAAGGTCTCGAGAGTGAAGGAGACGCCATCTGTAGGGGCAGTACGACAGCGTTCGTAGGCTTCTTCGAAGAGTTGTTTGAGCTTGGCCCTCTCTTTGGTCTGTGCGTTTGAGATTGCCACTGCGGCTGCGACAATGGAGGGCTGCACAGTGGGCTTGTGGGTTTGTTTTGAAGTGAAGAAGGGCTTCGAGAGTCGCGACGAAGAGAGTGGTGCGCATCTCAGGCCTGTGAATTGCTGAGCCAAAGACGCCATGGCTCTCTCTCTCTCTCTCTCTCCCTCTGTGGAATAAGCTTCTTGTGTGTGTGTGTGTTTTGTTGGGTCAGATAAGATAAAGAAACTGAAACACTACAACTAGAATGGATGAAGACCTCAGATAGGCTTCTTCAACGGGGCCCATGGATGGAAAATAAACTTGTTAAGGCAGTTGTAGTTTTTCTTAAGGCGATATAATATAGAGTTTTCTTAACCTATTTCAAATTAGAAGCTATAAGGACGAAAAATAATCGCTATAATAGGATCGAAAACAATTTTTTTTAAGTCATAGCTTGTTAAGGCGAAAAATAAAAAACAATTATGAAGCTCAATCTTAAAATAGTACGAATTTATAATTGGTCATCTGTTTAAGGCATTTTTTTTTAAAAAAAAAAGTTTGCAAATTAGTATATGTTATAGCAGTTTTTCTTGCGCCGGAATAGCAATCGAAATTACCTACAAAAGAGGAGAAAAGTAGGCAATGAAGTTTGTCGGTGTGGGCCGACAGTGAATAACTATGATGCGTAAGTTAGTATATATCTGAGAAATTGGCTCAAAATAAAAATATGACTAGTTTTTGGTGTGGGCTGACAGTGAATAACTATGATGTTTAAGTTAGTATATATCTGATAAATTGGCTCAAAATAAAAATATGACTAGTTTTTGTGTGGAGATGAAAAAGTTCTCTCCACCTGATTTTGAGTTACCTTTTATAATGACTTGTACTCAACTGCTTACCGCTAGTTACTCCATTATGATGGTATTTGGAATGGCTTATTTCATGTTATTCTACTTCCCATCATGTCCTATGCTTGAGATTCGGGACTCATGAGGTGGTTATGAAAATTGCTCACGTAGCATGGAAGTGCTGTGGAAGAGAATCTTGTGCGCCCTGTCAGCCATAAGTTCAACAATTATCTCAAATGTAGATAATACTAATATGATTAAATATTTTTATTCCAGAAGTTGAACTCTTATCTTAATACACATCCAATCACTTCAATTTTTTTTTTCTTTAAGATCACTGAACCACCATTACTGGTAAGTGATCTTGCAAATAGGCTTTAGAGTTGAAGTTGTGAAGGCAACATAATTCGTCATAGTAAGTCTTAAAGCATTTTTAAAGTGCCATCTAGTCAATGGGATAAGAGGAAGCAAATGACCATTTGGCTCCGCCGTCGACAAAAAGCCTATATATGGCCCTCACCAAGGACCACGACAATAATCATAGAACCTCCGTGAATTTGCATTGAGAGATGTTAGAAAGACTTGAAACAGTATTCAATTAGTTATATTTAAAAGGTATTTTTGTCTTTTTTACTTTTTAATATGACATAAATATTCTTTTAATATAACTAATTAGACATTTTTTAGTTCAAATAAATTGAAAAAGATCCAAATTCCGCGACACGGTCTTGAATTTCACTGAGCCAAAAGAATAGAGTAAAAAACCGGTATTTTTCTTGGTAGTTTTGGACATTAAAGCTTACCGTGTCAAAAAGAAGCTGACAAGGCGATGTTCATTGAGAGTGTTCAAATCTGGTATGCCTGCCATGGGAGCAATAAAAATTGAGCTGAAATTGATGGGCCCATAGTTTTTTGGGCACTCATGAACCTGAATGTTTTGAGCTTTGGTAAGTCATTATGTTTTTTATTTTTTGAAAAAATTCGCTCATAACGTCTAATCTTTCATCACTTTTGCAATCATATCTTCATATTTTAAAAAGTATTAATTTATTGTATCCATCTTTCATTTTTTTTTTCCCCTATTTTACCAATCCATTAGGATTTTTTATTAAATCCTGTCAAAATTTTTAAAATACTTTTTTTTTTTTTTTTTAGAGAAACTTTAAAAAAAACCTCCTTAAACTTCCACGCATTTTTTACGAAACAAAAAAATAACCAAAACAGAAACATAAAGCAAAAAAAAAAAAATTATGGGGGCAAAAGTGAAAAAATGGGTGAAATTTGTGTTTGAATGGGGTAAAATATATTTTTTCCTTTAAATTTTTTATGTCAATTTTGATATGAAAAATTAAATAAAGTTCATATAACTTTTTATTGAGTGAAAAAAGCTATAAAAATATTCTTTGAGCCTTTTAGAAAATTTAACCATCAATACTATTTCAAGCTTAATTATGGTTTAAATTGGACAGAAATAAATTGAAAAAGAAAATAAAAAAATAAAAAGGGCAAAAGAGATGAGATGATGCTTATGGTGAAACTTGCTATTTTATAAACGTGATGGAATTAATGTAGAATTTATTCACCTCAATCTCAATGACTCAATCATAAAGTACCCTACTTGCACGATTGTAGGCTCTCCAACAATCCGTAGAAAAGCTCTTTTCTCTCTCCTAAGAGAAGAACCTTTCTTCTACAACCTTCCACCTCCTCGTGAGGCCTTTCACCGCCTCTGTGTGGCTCTTCTCAGGGGAGGAGGGAGAGACTTTGCTTTCTCCCTTCTTCCCTTTTCTCCTCGATCCGCTTAATGCGGTCATCTCCCTTCCCTCCTCCGTAACCGGTCCTCTTCTTTTTCTTTCTTTGTTACCTCTGAACAGTGACGCCATCGTTCATCCTCTCCTTGACCACCTTGCCCCGCCTGGTCGTGTCCCTTTGGCCGTGTTCCACCCCCTTCAAAGGCGTCGTTCACGGTTTTTTGGTGATTCTCAAATTCGGTTTTTTAAAATCCAGATTTGTTGCCCTCTGATCTTCCACAGCTCCGATGCGCCACACCAATGTCTTCATCGGCCTCCTAGCTTTCCACCGCTTCCGCCATCGTCTCATTCCAGCCACCACGCGCCGCTGCGTGGTCCTCACGCGCCTGCACGTGGATCTCACGCGCTTGCACGTGGATTTCACACGCTGGGCTAGTAAAAATTCTTTCATAAATCCACCTGAGATCTCAACCAAATCTGACGGGCTAATTGAACAAACATAGCAAAGTCGTCCTTCTCACATCTATTCATCATAATCTATGCAACTTGTCTAAAATCAACCTCGCTAGTAGTGACTTTTTGGAAAACTCGCTTTCCCCCCTCCCCAAACATTCATAGCTGCTGGACACCCCCATAAAACATGCAGTATAGTTTCATGTTCCGTCTCACAAATTGGGCAAAAAGGATCTTTCGCCACCTTCCTGCAGAGTAAATTATCTTTTGTAGATAGCAAATTATGGCATTCTCTCCCAAAAAAAAAAAAAAATTCGACATTTTGTATTGGCAACATCCAAAGCAGCTTCCAAAGGGGACTATCCTTCACCTTTTTTGAGCACTCCGAGGACTTCCTATCTTCCAACTCTTTTGCCAAATGATATGCGCGTTTAACCCAGAAAACACGTACCCGAACTAGTGCACCGCCAAATATGACAATCTAGTTGGTTTGTGTGACTAATCGGAATGGTATTGATCGCTGCTACCTCCTCCTTCGTAAATAAGTCAGTCAACTTATTTTGGTCCCACCACTTCGTTTCCCAATTAATTAACTGATGCACCCTGCTCTTCAGATCCAAAGTTTGTGGAGGAGATTGGATCATGTATGTCATTGGCAGTGGAATCCAATTCTCTCCCCATATTGTCACATGTTGACCATTCCCAATTCTTCAAAATAACCCAGCCTCGACCAGGTCTCTAGCTCCATAGATACTCCTCCATGCAAAAGATGGTTTAGAGCCCAATTTTGCCTCCATGATAGTTCCCCGTGGGTAGTACTTCGCCTTGATAATTCGCTCAGTCAAGCTGTCGGGAGATTGAAGAAGTTGCCAACATTGTTTTGCAAGAAGGGCCTTGTTGAAGCTCACCAAATCTCTGAATTACATTCCTCCCTGCTTTTTTGATATCCCCATCCGACTCTATTTCATTCAATGAATTCGCGATTCGTTTTCTTGATGTCCCCACCAGAACTTTTGCATCAGTGAGTTTATCTCAGAGCACAGTTCCTTGGGAAGAAGGAAAATACTCATGCTATACGTCGAGATGGCTTGGATCACTGCTTTCAACAAAATCTCATTCCCCGCTTGTGACAAGAATTTAATCTTCCAATCACCCAGCCTCCTCCACACCTTGTCCTTGATACTTTTGGAAGCTTGATTGCGAGACTTCCCCACTAACGCCGGCAAACCCAAGTATTTATCATATTGCTGCGTTGATGGTATTCCCGCCATCCGTAAAATTTCCTGCTGTGTCTCCAATGGGGTATTTTGGCTGAAAAATACAGACGTCTTTTCTTGATTAAGCCGTTGTCCCGATGCCAACTCATATTCATGTAAAATTTTTGTCATTTTACACCAGTGGAGAGGAGTAGCTTTAGTAAATAATAGGCTGCATCCGCAAAGAAAATATGATTAAGTCTGGGTCCCTTTTTGGAAGTGGGCACACCGACAAGGTCACAGTTGCTGTCTGCCTAAATCATGAGGGAGCTAAGAGCTTCTGCACAAATCAAAAATAAATAAGGTGATATGGGATCCCCTTATCGAACTCCCCTAGAAGGGGAAATTCGACCGGTTGGGGAACCATTTATAAGAACCTCATAATTTGCAGATTTAACACACATCATCACCAGGTGGGTCCAACGATTGTCGAACCCCATCCGATTCATCACAGCTGCCAAGAAATCTTACTCCACCCTATCATATGCTTTACTCATATCAAATTTAACAGCCATATAGCCCACCTTCCCCCACATATGCATGGTATGTGAGGTCTATAATGAAACTCTTATGTACAATAAAATCATTTCAATAAAAGCAAGATGCAGCTTATAACGCTTTAGTGTGTGGATGTAGGCATATCGCAGAACCAGCTTAATCTTGTGTCTCTTGTTTATTATTCCGCTTTATATTTTCGCATTCTAAATTCTGAGTGATATGACACAAATGATCTCCACGTGGCACGTACAACATAATTCTCATATATTGTTTTCAACTTTAGCAGCTCCTCTTTCCCAGTTCAAAAAGTTGATGCAAATTTAATTATTAGGCCAGATTCTATTCTATTTTATTGTAGCACTCCATACATTTGTTTCAGTTGGTTGCATGTACAGCATATACATGTCTAATATTGTTGGAATCAATTATACAAATGAAAATGACATTCAAACCCCCATAAAGATTTTTCACTAATGTCCAAAAAAAAAAAAAAACTATATAACTCTTTCCTAATTCTTTTATAATTTGTTAATATGTGCTAGTAGGGGCGGACACACATCTTGGGGTGGGGGGATGAATGTCCCCTTAAAATTTTCAAAATTTGCCCCTCTAAAATGATACTTTTGTTCCCCCAAAATAATATTTGTATCTCCCTTTAATTTTTTTTTTTTTTTAGCTTTGCCCCCTCTTCCAACATAAAAATCCTAACATACCCCCAATTTATTTAGTTTCCTTCCATATTTTAGTTCGCTTCTAACCAGAAACTCAATTTAGTTTGAGACTCTGAGTGATTATTCTACAATAATTGGGGTCACAATATTTGTTTTGCATCACATGCTAAATATATGGTTTAATTATTTATGATTGCAACTTTGTTTGGCACGACTCTTAGCAGTTAGCATTGTTGTTGTTTGGGACCTTTAGGGGATTGTTAGGAGAAAGAGTCCACGCTCAAAGGTACCATTTTTCTTAAACCCTATAGATCATGTTTAGTTTATTTTGCTAGTTGTTTATACTATTTATGTGTTTGTGATGTTATGAGATTAAATTTAAAACTTAGGAAAAATTACAGTTTAACCCCCCAAAGTTGACAGCGTTTTTCAATTCGAACATCAAAGTTTCAATTTTTGCAATCCACCCCCACAAAGTTCCAATTTTTTTTAATTCGACCAATATCATCCCAAAATTCCCATATTGCCCCTGATTTTATTTTTTATTTTTTATTTTTTATTTTTTATTTTTTATGAAAACAAAAACAAATTTGGGGGTGCAAAAATGACCAGATGACCAAAGGGGTGGCTATGGCCCCCCTGAATTTTTTTTAAATTTTTTTTATAAAAAATAAAAAAATAAAAATTAGGGGCAATATGTGAAGTTTTGGATAAAATTGGTCAAATTGCAAAAATTTGAAACTTTGGGAGGGTGGATTGCAAAAATTGAAACTTTGGTATTCAAATTGAAAAATGCTGTCAACTTTAAGGGGGTAAACTGTAATTTTCCCTAAAACTTATATACTTTTATTTCATATATATAAACACGCACAAATAGACATATAAAAAGATTATATGTATCTATACACTTTTGTATTTGTATAAGTCCGCCTCTCAAGCTTATATCAACCCACAACAAAAATCTTGATTCCACGTATTAGATTTCTTTTAATATTTCAAATTAGATATTAATTTAAAAAAATGGTAAAAGAGTTGTAGCTAGGTTACTCATGCCACGACGCAGGAAGAATCTAATTAATATTATTGCAAGTGCACAGCTCTACGAGACACGGCAACAGTGGTGGTCATCATCATCATACCAACCGTAGAAATTTGTCTTATAAATTACATATAGATCCCTCCAAAATTTTATCTTAATATTATTAAACAAAATTATCTTTGTTGATAATATTAATTACTTGATCTCTGCTCATGATGGCACCCTTACTACTTTTACTCTTAGCCTATGTTTGTTTTTTGTACATTATCTTCCGGCCTACGTTGCCGTTTGTTTACGGTCGACCATATATACGAAAGTCATGTTGTTGATGTAATAGTGTTCAAAGTAACAACCTCCACTTCTTCAAAAAAACAAAACAAAACCACAAAAAGAAAAACATGCATCCGGTCACAAGCAATAGTATCATGAGCTGTAGTAAACGACATTGCAGGTCTTCTTCATCTTTTTCTGCAAATAATTAATACATATACAATGCCGAAAGCCCAAATAATTATTTTCATTTGAGCATGATCATGATCGCTACGATTTTTGGACGGTGCATAACATTTATTTTCTTCGATCTCCAATATTCGCACAAAGCTATTTCTCTCATGAATTTGCTTGTGATTCGTCAAAGTACCATGCCTTTCTTTACAGCTCACGTTGGCTTTATACCCTAGAGTACTTTCACGTGGCAAGGTATGGATTAATATACATGGACCGCATTTTATTTATTTTTGGTGCATGCTTATTTATTAATATAACTATAGTAATTAGCCTGTGGTATTGAAGGCATTTTATTATGTATTATTTTTTGTTTGTTTGTTTGTTTTGGCTAAGGAGCTTGCACGTGTTACTGCATGCATGTGTACTGTGCAAAAGATGGAATTATGCAAACTTTTTTTTTTTTTTTTTTTTTTTTTCTGGGCAAATGCAAACTTTTAGTTGCTATACCACACGTGTACACAAGAGAATTAAAGATATAGAATACAAAGAGGATAGTATTTAATTCCTCAAATTAAGGTAGCTAGAAAAGGAAACCGTTAAAAACCTAAAGAAAATTAATATAATAAGCAATTAACATTAATGTTACACTGTTTTTAATTGTAATTAAGTACCTTTTTATAGATTAAGAGGTCATTTCCTTCACTTTAATTTAAAGGATTGAAATTGATTCCCCAGTCATAAAGGATTGATCAATTTAATTAATAACATTTTGAATTTACCAAATTAATCTGAAGATTGGGCTATATATATTTTACCACTCACTAGCCAATAGATTCCGGATTCAAAGATATGAGATAGGGAAATTGTTATTATTGATATAAAAAAAAAAAAGAAAAAAAAAGAAGAAGAAGAAATGAGACATCTCTTTCCATTTTTAAATCATTTATTCTAAAGAGGGGAAGAAAAGGAAGCTCAAGAGAATAAAAGGGAGTAATTATAGAGATATTGACATATCTTTGATCAGCTCAGACAAAAAAAGAAAAAGAAAAAGAAAAAGTAAAGACACAATTTTGATCAACTGAAAACCACTCAGTGGAACCAACTGATCATCGAATCACAAGAAGGCCGCCTACATGCCGTTTCGTGCACGTAGCAGTATATACTTCCAAAAATTCACTTCCTTTTTTTTTTTTTTCTTTCTTTTCCTTTTTAATATTCTTCTTTGCCTTTTATACTTATTTAGGAGTAATAAGGCTTGGATTAAATCAGAGCCATTTATCACTTCAAAAGATTAGGCCACTTTAATTCCGTGGCCCAATCAGAGCATGCCGCGTGCACTAGCGTACGAAATCAGAATCATAATCTTTAGCAAAAGATATTACAACATCATCACGATAATATCCATTAATAGGTGCATATAAATATATATGTAGAGCCCAAACATCCTTCAGAAACCATCTTCTTCTTCAATCGATCAAGATGGCACCTGAAGCAATATCTGAGCCTACGAATGCGCACAGGAGGGCATATGTGACATTCTTGGCTGGCAATGGTGACTACGTGAAAGGGGTCGTTGGTTTGGCTAAGGGTCTGAGGAAGGCCAAGTCAGCCTACCCTCTAGTGGTGGCCATTCTGCCGGACGTGCCGGAGGATCACCGTCAAATTCTTGTGTCTCAGGGATGTATTGTCCGTGAGATTGAGCCGCTGAAGCCTCCGGAGAACCAGACTCAATATGCCATGGCATACTTTGTCATCAACTACTCTAAACTTCGTATTTGGGAGGTATATATATCTTTTCCCTTTATCTTATATATGCATGCTGCATGCATTCATGCCACACATGTTTTAATAAACCACTTTTTTATTACGTATCGTGTTAGAATGTTAATTAAATTATTGGTTAGAATGTTAATTAAATTATTGGTTTTGTAGTTTGTGGAGTATGACAAGATGATTTACTTGGACGGTGATATACAAGTGTTTGAGAATATCGATCACCTCTTCGACTCGCCGGATGGCTACTTTTATGCTGTGATGGACTGCTTTTGTGAGAATTCGTGGTTGAATTCTCCTCAGCATAATATTGGGTACTGCCAGCAGTGCCCTGAAAAGGTGCAGTGGCCGGCTGAGCTGGGCTCGCCTCCTCCACTCTACTTCAATGCGGGAATGTTCGTCTACGAGCCTAACCTTTTGACTTACCATGATCTCTTGGAGACTGTCAAAGTCACCCCCCCCACTTTATTTGCTGAGCAGGTAATATTAACAGTTGGCTATGTTTTGGATATTTTCTTATTCTATTAATCTGGTTTCCATTTTCATTGGATTGCTTTTTTTGTTTTTTTCTTGGTAAAAGATAATATTTCTGAACTTTTTTGGTTAATTATTTTATGCAGGACTTCCTTAACATGTACTTCAGGGATATATATAGGCCTATTCCTCCCATATACAACCTTGTTTTAGCCATGCTCTGGCGTCACCCTGACAATGTGGACGTTGAGAAAGTAAAGGTTGTCCACTACTGTGCTGCGGTATGTTAATATATATAGATTAAACTTTGGTTAATTTGGATTATTTTAATTAGTATCTTTTAGGTTATAGTATGATTATAATTAATTAATAGATATTTTCATTGTTTATGAAACAGGGGTCAAAGCCTTGGAGGTACACAGGGGAAGAAGAAAACATGGAGAGGGAAGACATAAAGATGCTGGTGAAGAAATGGTGGGATATTTATGAGGATGAGTCTTTGGATTACAAGAATACCATGTCTAACTTCAAAGCTGACCCTGATCTCATCAAGGCTCTGTCGGAGGCTGCTGCTGTTGACCACATGGCTGCTCCACCCGCTGCTTAATTATGTCGTTATATGAACTTCCACTACTGTCTTTAATTAGAGTATTGACAAGTAGGAGTTGAAATTTATAGGCCAAATTATGATTTAGTATTCCCAACCCTGGCATATATATGCAGCTACAAATCGCTAAATAAATAAAGTGTGAACTTTGATATTAACCTTCGTTCTCGATCTTAGTATTAATTATTATGTATTCTATATTTCTATATGAAAAATGCTACTTATCATTCTCAAGTGTGTATTTTTTAGCATTCTTTGTCACATGTCACGTCGTTGGCATGACATGTTTTAAGTGACTTATTACAATGTCAATCACTTAAAAAAAAAAAAAAACAAAAACAAAAACAAAAGTTTAAGCCGGCCCCACTTAAAACATGAAATGATAATGTGACATGAATGTGATAAATGAGTGTGAAGTGTAACTTTACTTTGTATGTTTACACTTTACACCATGCATCCAATTATCTCTTGGCACATCAAAGCATATCCAGTTATCTCTTGCCACATCAAATTTCTAAAAATTAAAAACTATAGATAGTTCCACATTAAGTGCAATCCTAATCTAACCCTAGTTATTAGTCATGGTAAAACAAGCTTAACAAATCTAAAGAAAAACCTCAAAGAGACAAGAATGAACATAGTGCATGTTAACCTCTCTAGTTAATAGTGACAACAACGACTAGGACAAATTCAATCAGAAAGTACTTTACATAACAAGTCTTATCCTAAAAGTTTAAGCTAGCAATAAAAAATAATGAATTTAATCATTTAGTTAATATTCTAACATTTTTCCTAACATGTGAGATGAAATTCAAGGTTTAGCCACTCAACATATATATATATATATATATATATATATATATATATATATATATATAGCTTACCCCCTCAAACTACCATTTAATTTGCAATGTCTCATAAACTTTAATAACTTTTTAAAGTTTGGGAAAAATATTGCAAATTAGGTAAGTTTTCCCGACAAGGTTTTAACTCATGACTTATGTTATAATACTATATTAAATTGTCAATTATTTTAAAAACTTAGACTAAAAAGAAATTATAAATTTGATAATTTAATTAATATTCTAATATATATTAATTAGTTGAATGGTTGTGGCATATTGTATATTTATAGGCATCATGGACGGCATTATATTTTTGGGTGCATGGTGATTATTATTTGTGTACTTAATATAATTATAAGATATGTTAAAGCCAAACTATTTTTTTTTTTTAATAATAATAATAAAAATAATAATAATGGTAAAGAAATCCAACATCGTGGCATATTGAAAGTCTTATGAAACAAACAATATTACTTATTTGATTGGGTTCTATAAATTCAATGGCATACTTAAAAAAAAATATGGATAAAATTAGACAAGAGATAGATAGAAGAAGAAAAAATTACAATTTCTCTTGTTAATTATTAATTTGTTTGTTCATCTAGCTGTTTCTTTTTGTTGGGCAAGAAGCTTGCAATATTACTTAATTAATATTCCATACAAGCGTGCATGTACAACGTGCCACCCAAGAAAAAGGATTTACCAGTAACTGTATATAAAAGAGAACATTACTCCTCAAGTTAAGGTAATTAACTAGCTAGGAAAGGAAACCCGTTAAAAACCTAAATGGAATATTTAATCTGCGACAATGCTACGCTGATTTTCTTACTTTTAAGTACCCTTTTGTAGATAAATTAACTAGGTAAATTTTCCTCACTTTCAAAGGATTACAGTTGATTATAGATTGAGAATGTACGTAGCATATATATCTCCGAAGATTAGGCAGGCTAAATGTTATTGGAAAATGCTTGGGATATGATATCATACGATACGAGGGAAATCCTTATTATTGGTCCAAATTAAAGGAATTGAAATGAGAAATCCTAAAGAAGGGCAATAAAAGGAAATTATAAAAGGAATTAATCGCTCCAGAAAATCACTCACCTTCCATGATCCAACCGGAGCATGCCACGTGCAGCGTGGGAAAATCAGAATCATATAAAATCTTTGTCAAATAATCCGGACATTGCCATTTCGAGCACCATCGAAACGCATATATATATAGAGCCATTTCCCCCCCATCCTTCAAAACACATCGTCTCTTCGATCACATATATCTATATATTTGGTTTCCTAGCCTTCTCCATTTCACTTGACCCAACAATTAAAGATGGCCCCAGAAGCAGCAACCGCGACAAAGAATGTTGTCCCAAAGAGGGCATACGTGACGTTCTTGGCCGGAAATGGTGACTACATTAAAGGAGTGGTTGGTTTGGCCAAGGGTCTGAGAAAGGCCAAGTCAGCCTACCCTCTGGTGGTGGCCATTTTGCCTGACGTGCCTCAGGAGCACCGTCGGATCCTTGAATCTCAGGGATGTATTGTCCGTGAGATCGTGCCGTTGAGCCCTCCGGAGAGCCAGACCAATTTTGCTATGGCCTACTACGTCATCAACTACTCCAAACTTCGCATTTGGGAGGTAATTAACTAAATCTCTTTGCTAGCTCTTGTCAGTTGTCGTGTCACACATGCATGCAGCACAAAATATACGTAATTATATAAATATGTAATTAATCTGATTAATTACTGTTTTGTAGTTTGTGGAGTATGACAAGATGATCTACTTGGACGGTGATATACAAGTTTTTGATAATATCGATCACCTCTTCGACTTATCGAACGGCTACTTTTATGCTGTGATGGACTGCTTTTGTGAGAATACGTGGCTGAATTCTCCTCAGCATAATATTGGGTACTGCCAACAGTGCCCTGAAAGGGTGCAGTGGCCGGCAGAGATGGGTTCTCCTCCCCCACTCTACTTCAATGCTGGCATGTTCGTCTATGAGCCTAATATTTCCACTTACCATGATCTCTTGGAGGCCGTCCAATCCACCCCTCCCACTTTTTTTGCTGAGCAGGTACGTAACCTTAATGATTAAGTTTTTGATTTTGTTTTGTAACTGGCTGATTTTTATTACTGTAATGTTTGTTTCTTTTTTTATGTAATTGTAAATTTTTCTTCAATGATTAACCGTGTTTCCATTTTTAGTCCCAAAAGGAAAAGAAAAAACTGCAAAGTAATGCTAATATTTGATATACTTTTCTATTTCACT
This sequence comes from Corylus avellana, assembly GCF_965113065.1. Lineage (NCBI taxonomy): Eukaryota > Viridiplantae > Streptophyta > Magnoliopsida > Fagales > Betulaceae > Corylus > Corylus avellana. The sequence goes on from NC_142491.1 coordinate 39,746,458, forward strand.
TTTTATAAAATTTAAAAAATAATAATAATCAGATTCCTTTTCCATATATAATATTGAGGAAAAATGATTTTATTTATATGGATATATGTTGTACGTGCAGGACTTCCTTAACATGTATTTCAAGGATATATTTAAGCCCATCCCTCCCATCTACAACCTTGTCTTAGCCATGCTGTGGCGTCACCCCGAAAAGTTTGACTTTGAGAAAATAAAGGTTGCCCACTATTGTGCTGCGGTATGTGAATCCTAATTCCAGATTATCTCTTGCTAATTAATTAATTAGGCTGTGAGGTTATTAGAACACCAATATGTTTTTTTTTTTTCATTGTCTATGGTATAGGGTTCAAAGCCTTGGAGGTACACAGGCGAAGAACAAAACATGCAGAGGGAAGACATCAAGATGCTGGTGAAGAAATGGTGGGATATTTATGAAGACGAGTCTTTGGATTACAAGAATTTCTCGTCCAAAGTTATTGCTCAGCCTCTATTCGAGGCGCTGTCGGAGGCTGCTGTGGTTGAAGAAAAGAATGCTCCATCGGCTGCTTAATTAATGGAGCAATTATAGACTAATTAGTAGTAAATGTTTTATCACTTTTGCTACCACTGTCTATGTTTTTATTTCGACAAGTAGTATTTAATTAGAAAGCTACTTTATATGTCATAGGTTGTTGGGTTTTTATTTAGCAGCCTTGGCAGCTACATGTAGCCAATTAAATAAATGCAATATATAGGAACAATGCTTTTTTTTATTAGCGTTGTTCCCTTTGTCTTTATATATTGTTGATTTTCTAGTTTATGAAGTTACCGTAACATGTTTTGCAACCATTCCATGCATATATAGCTCTCCCATGCATGTTATCATAGTATGGATAGTTGAAAATATTTGTTTTTCATCTTTTATTCATCTTCATGTAAGAGATGAATAAATTGGATAAATTCTCTGAATATGTGTTCTTACGTGTAAATTTACAAAAAAATATTGCCTTTTCATGAAAAGGCACTCATGTGCCAGTACATCTTCACAAATAGATGTGTAATACTTTTCGAAATGGTCACCATAGCTGCTTAAAAATACATTAATTCTTCTATAAGATTGCACTTAAACTATGTGCATGAGATACTAAATTACTGATTAATTAGAATCGTTACACCCCACATGCATGTTGAGGATTTCTAACGTGCGTCGTTCATCGCACTACAGAAAGGAGAGGAATGTGGAAGAAAATTTACTGACTTCGTGGGTGACTAAAATTGAGAGGTAATTAGAGCCGTAAAGAAGAGTAAGATGATAGGGGGTATGCTGAGAATGAAGGGAGGAAGAAGAAGAAGACCATGAATTGAGTGGGTGAACATGAATCAAAGAAAACAAGAGAAGATAAAGAGAGTAGCAAGAGTTTTTTACAGTAGAAAGGGAGTGTTTACTTGATGTAGATTCGAGCCAAAAAAAAAAATAGAAGGAGAGTAGCGTGAGCTGGATTCACATAAGCGGTATCCACATAAGCGGTATCCACATAAGCGGGATTCCAAAAGTTAAAAATACAAATGTTTTAAGTCAATATTTTTTTCATATTTAGTCCCTCTTATTTTATAAATCAACCATTAAATTTATAAATTTATACAAGTCAAATGATAAACTTTCTAAATTTATATGAATTTAAAAAAAAAAAAAGGACAAAATATAAAAAAATTTATTAAATAATAGCATTTATCATCCTAAAAGTTCTTTGGGCTAAATTTTGCCCTTTCCGGCCCGGTTTTGGGTAGGTGGCTAGTCAGTATTGAGACATGTATCGGGCTAGGTGCTGACCATCGATCTTTGTGAAGATCATCATTGAAAGTTTGTTCTCACTGATAAGACTGATTCAAGGGGCGGAAGGAAATACCGACAGATTCAAACGGTGTCGCTAAGCTCTTTCGAGGAAATTGTTAACATTACTGGTTATTCTAGAACAGTATTGGAAACGAATCAGAGAGAGAGAGAGAAATGGAGGAACAGAAGGGAGTGGTGAAACATGTACTGCTAGCCAAGTTCAAAGATGGAATACCACCGGACCAGATCGAACAACTCATTAAGGGCTACGCCAATCTCGTCAATCTCATCGAACCCATGAAGTCCTTTCACTGGTAAGCTCACTCTCTCGAGTCTCGATGTTCTGTAACATGTAGAGCACTCATGTATTTCCATTAGATCTACACAGTTGCCACACCAAACAAGACAGTGCAAGGAAAAATACAACTTTTTTTGTTTTTTGCTTTGTTGGATTTGAACCCCATGCTTTTGTTTTTCACCCGGTATGTGAAAATTAGAAGGGAACTCGATTAAGAGATTTGAACCACAGGAATCAGGATGGTGAAAACTAGAATATGTATTAAGTAATCCGATAAAGGTAACTCCTTTTTCTTTTCTTTTTTCAGCGAAACCATGCTCTGAATTTTGTGGTTTCAGGTTGAATACAAAGTGCCTAATTTGATGGGGGAGATGATTAGAGATTACTGATGATGTCACTAAGATCTACCAAATCCTGATTTATATTTGGGTATTGAGATGGGTCGCTGGTGACTTTTTGAAGTCTTATTCACAGAATCACAGTGGTGTATCACACATTACAATGTGCTCTGTTCCTTTAGTTGAGGGCCAATTGTTTGTTAGATAAGCAAGCAGATTACATCATACAAGCTAAGTTGATAGATATTTGGGCAGGAGTAATGCTATAGCTATATACTCATCTCTCACCCCGTTCTCATACCACTAGGTTGATGTGACAATGCCCATAAACTCTTGAATCAACCTTTATTAAAAAGAAAAATAAATTCAAGGGCTGATGGGACTGTCACATGTGATGTGATGAAAGATGAGTATTTATTAATTACGCTTTGCGCAGAGCCTAGAGGATTAGATTTTAAAACCCACAAACAGAAAGACGGATTTTTTGTGTCTTTGAGTAAATGTCATTAAGCACATGATTTGTTAGCTTTGCACATAGTCAGGCAGATGGAGTAGTGAATGGAAAAACTACTCGTGAAGGGCAAACTGCAGAAGGTAGGAAAAGAAGGGACCATCTTTTCTCTCTTTCTTAGATCTTTTTTCTCAAACTTCAAAACCCTTGGAGTGGCATTGCATGCTAGGAGCCACATATACAGTTGATGATCAAGGGGACGTAGGCATCATTTTTTAGAAGGCAAAATATTGAGTATGACACTGCTGGAGATTTATACAGTAATTGCAAACGTTTAATGTTGGCAAGATGTGTTGTTGTAATTTAATTTAGTTTGTATAGACATTGTTGACTTTAATTTTGATTACCGTATTCAGTTAACTAATGATGGGGATGGGTCCAACTCCAAAGAGCTTGAGCAAATGTCTTTTGTTTTTTGCTCGACAGTACTTGATGTTCATACCACTTTAGTTTTCAATACCAAAAAAAAAAAGAAGAAACAATAGATATTTTCTTGCCATCACTTCGAGGCTCAAGCTCTTGTACATTTGTACAGTCCTGCTCATCTGTCCTTACAGTCTTACTCTTCATTGTGCTAGAGAGATTTCTGTTTACATACCAAAGAAAAAGATTTCTATGGACTGTTACGAATACTAGGAGCAATTGTTGGATAGTTCATTGTTACATTGAATATACTAAATTATGATTGTGCTCAGAGACCCAAAAAATAAAATAAAATAAAATAATCAAAATCATTACTTTAATATTGCAATCATCATGAGGTGGAATGCTTATGGTTTTTAAGCTTAATGACTACCTGGCCTTGGACAATCCCAACTTATGTAGGTGGACAAGCACAAATAATGAATGTGAACCAACTCCCAAGGGGTTGGTGATTGGACAGCTTGGGACTTTGAGTATGCTCCTCAAGGTCTTAGATTCGAAACCCACTGAGTGCAAACTACTTCTTGAGGCCATCGGACTTGGAGTTCGCCCCTTGAATTAATTGAGGTGCACTTGAGAGAAACTCTTTGCCGAGGGCTTGTGCACCCTCGGTATTAGACGGAGTGAAGCTTCGGATACCTGGTGCCAAATCAAAAAAGAAAATGAATGTGAACCATCAAATGAAATTTATATGTGTGTATGTTTTAACTTGTAAAATGTTTCTTTAGCTTGTAGAATCTTGAAAGTAACTTGTTTATGTCCATCGAATTTGTTGTGGAGAAATCCTTCCTGCACTTGGAGCTGTTGAAAAAATAATCCTCTTACCCAGTTTTCTTTGGACACATAAAATTATAGTGAATTTTATCACTGAAACACTGGTTTAATGTGGCCTCCTAATTTAGTAGATCTTAAATTTGTCCATTTTTTTCAATCTAACAGGGGCAAGGATGTGAGCGTTGAAAACCTGCATCAGGGCTTCACTCATTTCTTTGAATCTACCTTTGAGAGTGCAGAAGGTGTTGCAGAGTATATAGCTCATCCTGCGCATGTTGAATTTGCAAACTTGTTCCTTGCCAACTTGGAGAAAGTTCTTGTGATTGACTACAAACCCACTATTGTTCGTATCTGAATTGAAATGGTAGTGCATCTATGCTGCCTTTCGATGGAACTATGATGTGCATAAGGTTTAAAACCAATTCTCTTTCATTGAACGACATTTGGCGAACTTATATACCATGATTGATGGTGATGAACTCTTCCTCTCTGTTATATCCTAGTAATGCCTTGTGAATTTGCATTGTTTGATATGAAATATGAAGAGTAATGTTAGATACTATATTTTTATCGTATAATTGTCCAACAACGTTTACGTTGCACTCCAAAACAACCACTTAAAATAAACACGACAAGGTTTAAAACATGCTTGTTTGAGTTGAGTTTGGAAAAGCAGGTTAACTATGGTAAATGCTTACCAAAACATAGCATCCTGACGCCCACATAAAATAGGATCACTCTAAAAATATATAAATAAACAACAATAGACTGTTGAAGGGCAAGTCAAACACACTGGTGACAAGCTTTTTATTAAGGTCCAAGACTCCACAAAAAAAGAGATTGCATCAGAACATCAAGCATCACCAAGGATAAACAGGATGACCATTATCATAAATTTCATATGCAAGTATCTCCACTACTTCTAAATTTTGAAAAAATAAAAAGGATTTTTTTAAAAAAAATGAAAAAAGAAACAAAAAGAAATCATGAAACATTTATTGAAGACAACTCTGATGCTTTGATGGGACTCTGACTTCCAGTAATGTAATCAATACGGCTATTATCTGAAGGCATGGCTCTTCAAAAGAGAGAAAAGTGATTGCTTGAAAACGTTTTGGGTCCATATAGGCATATATGGCCACCCCTTTGCTTATTTTCCTGCCCAAACAGGACTATTGATTATATGTAATGTATAATATTCTCTATATATGCATTGTTTGCTTGCACTCCTGCTCTCCACAGTAGGCAACAGCACCCCGGGCCACCAGAAGAGGAGAAAAAAGTAATAACCAAATCTTACATATAGATAATTAAAAGAAAATACTATATTTTATCAGAGCATAAATTTGGACACTACCAAAATATACTACTAAGACCCCACCTGTTTCCCCAAACAGATCCCAAGCAAATAATATTTTCAGCTGCTCGGGGCCACAATGACAAACACTAGTGGCAATAGTTAAAGGCCACCACTCGCACGGCAACGTGATCTTTGAGGATAATGTCACTATTAACAACAATGATTCAAAACATATGGCTAGGAGTTGGGTAAACCTCGTACTGTAAGAAACAAATCAGAGAGAGAGAGAGAGAGAGAGAGAGAGAGAAAGAGAGAGAAATGGAAGAACAGCAGGGAGTGTTGACACATGTACTGCTTGCCAAGTTCAAAGAAGGAACACCACCGGACCAGATTGACCAACTCATCAAGGGCTTCGCCAACCTCGTCAATCTCACTGAACCCATGAAGTCCTTCCACTGGTAAGCTCACTCTCTCGATGTTCTGTAACATTTGGTGTCTGCTTATATAACATGTAGCAACTTGTGTATTTCCATTAGATCCACACGGTTGACACCCCCAGCAACACTAGTGCCAATTGTTTGGTAGATAAGCGAGCAGATTGCATCACACATGCTAAGTTGATAGATATTTGGGCAGAGCCCGGAAGATCGATCTTTGTTGGATTGGGAGGATTAAATTTCAAAACCCACAAACAGAAAGACAGATTTTTTGTGTGTCTTTGAGTGAAAAAAGAAGTGTTTAGACCCCAAGGCAATTTACAAACAATTATGTAGCAATAACTTGTTTATGTCCATCAAATTTTTGGACCGTGTTCGAGAAATAGAGCTAACTCAAAAAACGTGTTTAAAGCTTTTGCAAAAAGTGCGTTTTAGTTATTTTTAGAGTAAAAAAAGTCAAATAAGTACTTTTGAAATTTTTTATCAAACATGTCCGTTTTTGTTTGAAACAACTTTTTATGTACTAAAAATACTTTGCTATTTGTTTGAGATTGCGTTTGAGAAATAGAAATTTTAATTCAAAAAGAACTTTTGAGCAAAAGCTTCATTCTTAAGCTTTTGCTAAAAGTATTTTTTTTTAGACCCCTCAAACGCAATTCCAAATAGGCTCTAACGCAATCCGAAATAGGCTTTTAGAGCTCTTACCCAGTCTTATTTTGACACAAATATGGTGAATTTTATTCACTGAAACACTGGTTTAACTTGGTAGATTTTAAATTTGTCCCTCTTTTCAATCTAACAGGGGCAAGGATATAAGCATTGAAAACCTGCATCAGGGCTTCACTCATGTGTTTGAATCTTCCTTTGAGAGTGCAGAAGGGCTTGCAGAGTATATAGCTCATCCTGCCCATATTGAATTTGCAAACTTGTTCCTTCCCCACTTGGAGAAATTCGTTGTGATTGACTACAAACCCACCATTGTTCGTATCTGAATTGAAATGGCAGGGCATCGCACTATCTCAGATCCTGCTATGCTGCCTTTCGATGAAACTATGGTAGGCATAAGGTTTAAAACCAGTTCTATCTCATTGAAAGGCATTGATGAACTCTTCCATTGTGTTATATCTTAGTAATGCCCCTGGGAAATGCCACTGTTTAATATGAAATAAGAATCAATGGACTCCTTGTATACGTCTCAATATTGATGCTAGTGAGGTTGTCTAAATAGGCTATTGATTATCACAAATATATCATATAATAATGCTATTCTTCACGTGCAAGTCTTATTGACTAATATGACATCTTTTAAGTGAATTATAATGTCAACTATTTTAAAAAAAACTAGAATGTAAATCACTTAAAATACGTCATATCAGTCACAGTGATAAATGGGTATAAAGTAAGTGTGTTTGATATTACGATTTTGCATATCAAAAGTGCGATTTAAACTAAATTGTAGAAAATGTATCATTTGGGAGTATGTTTTTAAATAAATTGCGATTTACAAATGTAAAAAAATATGTGATTTTAATCGCAGGCAAAAGAGTGTGTTTTAAAAAACATACGACTTTAAAGGTTAAATTGTAATCTTAAATTGCAAATTACGATTTTACCATATACTTAATTATACTTTTAAAAATCACATTATCAAATCATTTTGAAATCGAAAAATCAAACGAACTCTAATATAGAGGCTTCGTACGCACAAACACTTGAAAAACATCTTAATTTACGATGAAATGTGTCACCGAAAAGGACCTGGTATCTTACCATGGACCTCAAATATATGTCCCCATAAAACTAATCAGAAGCCAAATCCATAATAAGCTACTGGGAATGAAACTACATTTAATCCATATGGTCTCAAGGTGTTACATATACAGATACTTAAAAAGAAAAATTACATTGGACGAGAGCAGAAATTTGGACATGACCAAAAACTACATTTCTTGTCTTCACTGGCCTTTGCTCTACTTTGTCATCAACCTTTTTTTTTGGGGGGGGGGGTGGGGGTGGGGTGGGGTGTTGCCATGACAGTTTCTTGGTTCCTTTGGATCTCTATAGTTGTTATCCCCTTTTTGTTTATGGAGATCTTCAAATTCAAATGCGATGTTCTTTGTGCTTCATTATCGAGTACCTCACTCACCGAACATCACAATAGTGCTCATTTTCGGTAGCGCCGCTATCAGTGCTCTCCCCTTCTTATTGTGGTTCTCAAATTTGTTTGTTTATGTAGTAGATATTGTTTCAGGCAAATCCACCTCTATCCTACCCCTTCAAACTAGTATTTTATGGGGCCTATTTTTGGTCAGTGAGCCAATAATCTTATAGACTAGGCTATTAATTTGGCCCATTCCTAATAAATTTTAATTTTTTTTTTTGGGTACCAGTCTGATATGAATGGAAAAACATTTAGTTAATGGTCAAGATCTCTCTAAAGAGATTCTTGGGAGCTATAAATGAGACATATGTCCCATTAATATAACTAATAATAAAATATTATTTATATTTTAAAAATAATTAAATAATAAAATAATAAAAAATTAAGAAGTGACTGACCTACCATAAGGGGTGGACGGTCACCCCAGTTGGGCTTGAGGGTGGTTTGGTTACCTACAAGGGCCAAATTAAAAAAAAAAAAAAAAAAAATTGGCCCTTGAGGGTGGCTGAACCACCCCCAAGCCACCTGGTCTGGGGTGGCCGAAGCCACCCCTAGGCACAACTAGGGTGGCCGGCCACCCCCTACGGCAGGCCAACCATCCCTTTATTTTTAAAATTTTTTATTATTTAATTATTTTTAAAATATAATTAATATTTAATTATTATTTATATTAATAAGACAATGTCTCATTTATGACCCCATAAAGATCTGACCATTAATTGGATATTCTCCGGTTAAGATTAAACCGGAAAAAATCAGGTTCCCTGTTTTAATTGCACTGAAATCGAGCATCAAAGCTGATGGCATTTATTTCGCTTGAGAGTCTGAAACAGAAACCACACCACATTGTGGACCTATGGAAAAGCCCATCCTATCACGACCATCTTAACTGGGCTTATGTGCCGGCTCAGGTTGATTATTGTTTCTTGGGCCGTTCTTGGGCTGTTCCAAAAAGTGGCCGTCTGAATAGAATCCATGGCCCGACCCAGAAAGCGACGTCACCGAAGTACTAGTAGTAAGCAAAGCTGGGAGCCCTAAATAGCTCGATCGATGAACTCTGAAGTCTTCAATGGCTACGACGAACGGACTCGACGCATCAGGTACCTGTTAAGCTTTAAGCGTTTATATAATTAAGTGTTTTTTCTTCTTGGGATTTAATATTTCATTACGAAATTCCCGATCTGCAATCAATTAGCGTCAGGCTCCGTTTGTTTCCTTGGAAACTTTTTTTCCCGGGAAAATCTGAAGTTTTTTTGAGTGTTTATTATATTCGTGGCGTTCATAGTGTTTGGGCACTCTCTTTCAGTTGCCTTCCTCGTGAATTAATGAGGCACATTGAAGGTTTTCCACAGCGTTTCAAATCAAAGGTTTTTTCTTCTTTATGTTTGACTTGAAAGGAGCCTTGTTCAGCAGGTGTCACTGGTTTGTACTAAAAGACTAAGGCGTTATTCGGAAATTTGTGCCTGCTTATCCCGGCTAGCCAAAGCTGCGTGACCCAAAATTTGTGCCTTTTGAGTTCGATCCTCTAGGTGTTTGCCGCCTATTGCGTGTTTGAGCACTTTTTTTTTTTTTTTTGGTTCTTGGTTTTTGTTTTGGCTATTGGGACTTGTTATCTTGTTGGAGCAGGTTGGTCAATGCTGTACGTTCATCTTCCTGGGTTTTCCATATCTTATACTTGCTATTAGCCTAATCTAAAAGACTTAGAGAGAGTTAATTAATGTCTCTTTGGAGATATCCAATATAATTGGAACAATAAAGAGTAGATAGACGAAAGGATTGGAGAGTTATTGGTGTTGTTATTGTTTTTTAGCTAAAGAAAATGCATTTTACGTTGCATTAGTTCCTTGGAGTATTTTACTTTAGGAGAAGATTTCTTACAGGACCTTGTGGATCATTGTTGTTTGGTTTATGCTCTCGAGTCTGCGGCTTATTATATGTTGGTTTATTTTCAGTGGATTGTGAAAGATAATTGGTGTTCTCTTTAGAGTTCGTCCCGAAATTAGCTTAGGTTGGGTAAAGGAGGAATGAAACTTAGTTATTTTGCTACATAGTGGAGGCACATCCTGGACTAGTCAATTCACTATCTTTCTTTCTTAGTTCTAGTGAAGTGGCCGTGGTTGGATCACGTTGGAATAGGGGCACCTAGACAGTTATTATCTGGATCCACAGCTAATGGAACTCTCCAGCCTTTTTTTTTCCTCCCCAAACTGCGGTTAATCCTACACCCCCAATGGTTTAACTGCTTGCCTCCTCCTTTGTTTCTATCAAGACTGGACATATTATGATCCAATGATACATAACCATTTTTAATTGAGTAGTTGTCCTTGTTAGACCTGCTGTCGTCTTGGGATTTTTAGAAAGAAAATGGCATACTTCATTCTCATCCAAAATCTTCATTTCATAGAGTTTTATCATCAGAATAATTAATTCTGGAGTCCAATCATGCACATTATGGATGCGTTATTTGGCTTCCTACCTCAGTAGCTGGTTGTACTTTGTTTTCAGGTACTGTAAATGAGATCAATGGGTTATCAAATGAGTCTGTGAAAGAAACTGATCCCATTTCAAACTCCAAGGCAAAACCAGAAGAAAATGGTGAGGACATATGATTCTTTATTCTTCAGAATTTCTTCTTCTTGTTCCAATTCTTGTATTGTTCTTGAGACTATGCTTAGCACTGTGGTAGCAAAAAGGGCTCTTTCTTGAAACAAAAGGGTTAATGTTCTAATTTCGTTCTGCTAGAAATTAAAGCTCGGGTAGATGCCATGTGGGAGCAAATGAATAAAGGCGTACCTAATAAGACGCCCAAAATTTTATCAAACAAGCATAGTTCGACTGTGAATAAAAAATCAAAGAATTCATCGAAGGTGAGAATTTTATTTTCTGATCCATTTGTGATGGAACTGTTAAGACAGTTTTCAAAAAATGGAAATTACTTATACACTAGTTGGCTAGAAATTATTTATTTATTTCTTTTTGCTTGATTTTATTTCATAGAATTGGATGGCGTATCTGGGCGTGGCACCAAAGAATAAAGGATCTCTTGGACAACATGTACTGCAGAAGGAACCTAGTGTCATGCAGGATAGCACCAGTGATGAGGCCAAGAGACTTGCTGCTGCTGCTCTTTCAGCAGTTAAGGATGCTGCAGCTGCTGCAGCAAGCAGGGGGAAAGTTGAGGTAAGCATTTCTTTTACCAATACCCTTCTCATTGGCTTCCTTTGGTGTTCATGTAGCATTGTGTCGTACTGGCTTCATAGTCTTGCCATGGTTTATGTTGATAATATTAAAGTCAACTTTTGCCCAGTAGTCTAGTTCTTAATTTCTTCTACAATCTTTGTTTTTTTTTTTTTTAGCAGGCAGACTTTGACACATTACCCATTGGCCTTTTGCTAATTAGCTAGAATCCGCTGGAGCCTACTCAAGACTAAATTGCTTATGCGTTAAGATAAATATTTATTTATGCATATTGCTGCATCTTAAATGTGAAATTCTCTCACATGTTGCGGTGGTTGGCAAACCCCAAGCATTGCGGGATCTCTAATTGTGGTGTAAGCCAGCCTTGCGAGTGCTTATAGGGTTTGTTTATGAACAATTTGACAGTAATATTGTTATACATTTTTTTTTCCTTCCACAGATCTCTGAGGTTCGGGACTTTGCAGGTCAAGAAATTGAAGTCAAGAAGCTTGTTGATGCTGATTCAAAGGAGGCTTCTGAAAAAGCTAAAGGTGCTGCACCTTCTGCTGTTGATACTATACTTGAACAAATCAAGAAGAAACAAAAGCTAAGTGTGCTTGACAAGACGAAAAAGGATTGGGGGGAGTTCAAGGACGAAAATAAGGGGTTGGAGGATGAGTTGGATGCTTACAAGAAGAGCTCAAACCAATATTTGGAAAGGGTGTCCTTCTTGCAACGAACAGATTACCGGGAGTTTGAACGGGAGAGAGATGCTCGGTTGGCTCTGCAGGCCAGGAGGAGGCCAGATATGCGTGAGGAGCCATGACAGCATGAGACTTGAACTTCTCCCTCGTTGATGGTTTGTACTCTTGCCTTGTAAAAAATTGCGAAGAGAAAGATGGTGGAGAGTCGCTAATAATTTTTATGAAGGTCTTTGTTTTCAAAGAGGAAAGAAGAAGGCCTTCGATATTGTTGGTGCCTTGGTGGGGGGATATGTTGCGTTTGCATAAGGTGCGTAGGTTTATAAACCCTCAACAGGTATTGGGATTTCCTATTATAGGATCTTTCCGAGGACAGAATAATAGGCTTTTATTGAACATCAGCAATGTATTTGTCCTCTTATTCAATTTTTATTTGGTGGGATTGTAGGTCCCCTACTGAGCAGGGTGACAAAAGGCAGGTTGTCTTACGGTTCGATTGTGGAAATTGTGCAAAATCCAGTAAAAAACCAAAATTTTGGCAAGACGTGTTTAATGTCATTCTCCTACACATTTCTTGTTAATTTTTATGTTTTTTTTTTTTTAAAAAAAAATTCACTATTGAATCTTTGATGCTCACATAAGATGAACAAGAGATGTGTAGGAAAATAAAACTAAACATTTTTCTTTCGGCAAAATGGCTGGATGTTAAATTTGTCATTAGTGGTGTGGAAAGTGTGCTACACATATTCTGATTGCACACTCTCTCATGTGGCAAGAAAAATTACAATTAAACAAAATAAAAAATATAAGTATATGTAGCATGTTAATTTTTATTGTCACGTGAGTGAACACTAAAATATATGTAGCATTTCTCATAAGAAAAAAATGCCGGAAAGCCAAGCAATCACATCCACAAAAAAGACAACCATCCACTACCCTGCTTCCTCTCTGTGTCTCATACGATGAGCAAGCCTATTGAAATAAGACAGGAATCCGTTTTCTTTTCTTAGACATAAAACTAAAACGTACATCCAACAGATAAAATCGAAGAACAGCACTTGACACTCAGCCGATTGGTGAATAAAAAAGAAAGAGGAAAGTCTAAGCAAGCCACGCATTCAAGCATTCGTGCGAAGGAAAAACAGATAATACACAGGCATATCAATGCATTCATATTCATATGCATCTATGTGTCTCATGATAAGACAAAATAAAGGTAACATCCAAAAAACTAGTCATAGACTGTAATGAGCCATTAGCTCAACATAACCCTCTTATGTTGTTATTAAAACACAAATGAGAAAAGCACAAAGTTATTTTGTCAATGTAGCCCAAGCGAAAGGATAACATCACATTTCTATTTTCAGAGACTTGATCTGCTTCCATGAGTGGATGAACAAGAAAATGGAAAGCTTTCACAAGTTATTCCAAAACTCTTTAAAACAAAAATGAAATGAAAGTAATAATAATCAACTTTCTAGATGTGAATGGGCTTGTCATAAGTGGCCATGGCAGCTTCCTTCAGTGCCTCACTCATTGTTGGATGTGCATGGCAAACACGTGCTATATCCTCACTCGCTGCATCGTACTGCAAGGCTATTGCTGCCTCATGAATGAGCTCTCCAGCATTGGATGCCATAATATGGACTCCCAATATCTTGTCTGTCTCCTTCTCAGCAATTATCTTGACCAACCCTTCCGCACTATCAATGGCCTTGGCCCTGCTATTTGCCATGAAAGGGAACTTTCCAACACGGTATTCAACACCAAGTGTCTTCACCTGCTCCTCAGTCTTTCCAACAGATGCAACCTCAGGAGATGTGTAGACGACCCCAGGGACCTTGTCATAGTCCACATGGCCTGTCTTACCGGCTATAAACTCTACACAAGCAACCCCATCTTCTTCTGCCTTGTGGGCTAACATTGGCCCTGGAATTACGTCGCCAATTGCAAAAACTCCTGGCACATTTGATTCAAATCTTTCATTGACTAAAATCCGTCCAATCTTATCTGTTTCCACTCCTAGTTTCTCCAGCCCAAGTCCAGCAGTGTATGGAGATCTGCCGGCTGAGACAAGAACAACATCAGCTTCAAGTGTGGTCTTGTCACCACCAGCTGCTGGTTCAAGGGTCAGCTTCACACCATCTCCAGAAGTGTCAACTCCTACCACCTTAGTCTTGAGCATGAATTTCATTCCTTGCTTCTCAAGAGAACGCTGAAATTGCTTACGGATTTCCCCATCCATGCTTGGGACAATATCTGGGGCAAACTCTACAACAGCTACCTCAGAGCCAAGGCGGAGCCAGACTGAGCCCATCTCTAGGCCAATGTAGCCTGCTCCAATGACCACCAGTTTCTTTGGGATTTCGGACAAAGCTAAAGCTCCTGTCGATGATACAATTCTCTTCTCATCAATTGTAATCCCAGGTAAGGATTTGACATCAGAACCAGTGGCAATTATGATATTCTTGCCCTTAACAATGGTGTTATCACCGTCAACGGTGTCCACAGAGACTTCAGAGGGGGAAATGAGCTTGCCATAGCCTTTGACATAGGTCACCTTGTTCTTCTTGAATAGGCCTTCAATACCTCGAGTAAGATTAGAGACGGCTTTATCCTTTTGGCCCATCATAGCAGGTAAATCAATCTCAACAGAAGAAAACTTCACTCCATGGTTGGCAAATGCATGCTTAGCTTCATGATACATGTGGGAGGAATGCAGAAGTGCCTGAACCCAAGAACATAAGATATAAGAAGATAAAAATCTCATATGCAGTACTATCCACAATTTGATGGAGGACACAGGCATGTAGTTATTAACTGAAACAATCAACATACAAGATCAAACTTATGACCTTACAGTCAACACTTTGTTTTAGATGGAAAGAGATGCCATTTGGTCCAGAGACCATTGGCAGGTAGTCATACTTTTATCTTCGAAGGATTTCTTTTCAACCTTTTTCTTTTTTTTTAAGAGCAAAAAAGTTTTATTTACCCAGGAGAGAAGAATACAGACCTCCCTACTGGACAGTAAGTAACTTGGATAATCTGAATAAATAAAGGCCTGCCAACTGGGCAATAAGTAATATTGATAATCCAATTTCCATGGAACAAACTAGTAGCGTGATTAGTTTAAGTACTTCAATTTGGTTGAATGATGAGGAACTGTTTCGTTGCTCTGCAATATGGGGTGCAACCACACAGGACATCATCAATTTGCTGTAAAAAACACGACGAGGATCCCAGTTATACAGGAAACTCAAATGAGACGGGACATTAAGAATTCTCACACACCCATTTCTCATAATTCACACTTGTAGACAGTCATGAATATTGTGGAAACACCTTATCTTAGCAGAGCTCTCATGCCAAATCAACTCACTTGCACAATTTGTATAAAAATTAGTTGTGCAGTAGATTTGATTACATGAGTAGGCTATCTTATGGATCATACTCATCCCTCTTAGGAGGCATAAAAATATTGGATATAAAAATGGAAAGGAGAAGTTGTTTAATATGCTAAAAAATAATGCCACATAGATGCTCTTCCTTTAACTTAGGCATCCGTCGCCGCTGTTTTCTACTATGCATAAGACCCAGAAACAAAAGCTTCCAAACACTTATTTACTAGCATTATTCGAGGCCAAACAAAAAAAAAAAACTCCTTTTGGAGTACTTTGGCGCATTCAAATGGCAACACTTTCAATACCAAATCAAATCCAATTGAAAATGAATACCATTCTAACACCATCTTCAATCACCTCAAATCCGATATCAATTCACATAATATATATTCTAAACTCAATCAAATAACACGACCATTGTACGCAATTGTAAACAAAGAACAAAACCCTACCTTGGAGGGGATGCAGCCGACGTTGAGGCAGGTGCCGCCGAGGGCCCCACGCTTCTCGATACAGGTGGTCTTGAGGCCCAGCTGGGCGGCCTTGATGGCGGCCACATAGCCACCGGGCCCACCGCCGATGACGACGACGTCGTTCTCATCGGATCCCGAGGAAGCGAACCCCCGGGAGAAGGCGGTGAGCGAGTGGGAGTATCTGAACACTTCCGGGCTTGAGTTCGAGAGGTTCCTCGAGAGCAGATACGCCTTCCGTCTCGCAAAGCTTGCCATAGCCATTTCCTTCTCTCTTTCGATCAAACAACCCTGCTCCTCGGCTCTGGTCTGCTTTTTGGGTCTACAATATTATATACTCATGCGGCTGTTGAAGACAAATAGAGACTAGAAAATATGGTACTAGGCTAATCTGTGGTGCGCGTATTGTTCAGACAAGTGAGATGCAATCTCAGCCGTTGGTTTTTAGATCACGCGACAGAGAAAGTTGGCCTTTACTCTTTTTATTTTTTATTTTGTTATACATAGTCTAAATAGTAGATATTGAGCTAATGATTCTTGGATGCTGGCTATTTTTGACTTTTCAGTGAGTTAATAACAGTCAAGGAAATTCATCATTCAATCTGGATCGTTGATAAAAATAATTTGGAAAATAAAAGTGGGAATCTAAGCCATT
The DNA here is from genome assembly GCF_965113065.1 of Corylus avellana. Lineage (NCBI taxonomy): Eukaryota > Viridiplantae > Streptophyta > Magnoliopsida > Fagales > Betulaceae > Corylus > Corylus avellana. The sequence goes on from NC_142491.1 coordinate 39,762,917, forward strand.
GGAGCCAACAACGGTGGTTTGGATGTTAATTGGTGAGGGGGCAATCAGGGGGATTGGAGGTTATGTGGGCGTGAAGCAGGATAACAGTCCTATCCACTTCATCTTCATGTATGTATGTATAAATCATAGAAAATGGTGGCCTCACATGCCTTACCATCATCAGCATTTGGATGTTTGGTGGAGGACGACGATTACGATTGGGGCTCCCCTAAACGTGTGAGGTTATTGTGGGCTGAGGATTTTTGTTATCTCCCGAACTTGAATGGGTTATAGTGATATCCATCCATACAAAATGGGCAATCCAAAAGCAACCTAACCTCCACTTGATAGTGCTAATAATCTATAATCACACCTACATATAAAAGCATGATTGAGAGAAGAACCGATATATGATTCAACAAGGTAACACAATCAACCACACTCTTTACCACATTATCAAAAATTATGTGAAACCAATATTGATTCAAATTGCATTCACAGGAGGCAAAGGAATGTTGTTTTACAGAATCTCCTAAATACCAAGGTAATAGTGAATGCATATCACATCAAATATGGTAGCCACAACAAACATGGCTTCCAATGGAGAGGTTAACCTAAATTCTCTTCTAAACCCCTACAAAACTGCTGGCCGATTTTTCTAAACTATCTGAAACGGCCAAAAACAGATAAAAATCCTTTCTCGTTAGAACTATCAGTAAATAAAATGATTTCTGACATTCAGTTGCCTTCGAGCAAGCTTTGCAGTCTGCGTCGGGCCTCGTCAGATAGACTACACCTCCACCTTCGCCTCTGAGGACATGACTCAACACGATCACGATTAGGGGAAGAGAAGCAGATAACAATCACAGTGACATTATCAGATGTATTTAGGCGTAATGCTTCTGCGACTAGTTCCCTGGCACACTGCTGTGGATCATCATGCCTCCTCAACCCTCGGCGGACAAAGCTGACAGCAAACTGGCTAGACATCACATCCCAGATCCCATCACAACCAATAATCAGGAATTCATCTTCCTCGGTTAACAGGACCTGTTGAAAATCTGGCTCAGCAATGAGAGGCGACGCAGAACCAAGTGGTGACTTCAAGTCCCAGTCTCCAAGGGCTCGGGTGACACTGAGATCATTGAGATACCCATCATTAATAATACCACCTAACTCTACAACTCGCCTCTGTTCTGGTAAATAAGAAGGCTTATGATCCTGAGACATCTCAAATGCTTCTCCTTTCCGGCAGAGTACTGCTCGACAATCACCGACATTTGCAACCAGTAAATTACTTCCAAGTACTAATGCAGTTAGTGCTGTTGTTCCACAGGAACTGCTGACACTGCGTTCATCAGCTAAGGCACGGTCTGCCCGTAAAAATGATTTTCGATGAGAATTCTCCAACTCTTTCAGAAAGATCGCATCAACATCAGATGTATGTGGCAAATCAGCATCCTCAAAAAATAATTTCATTGCATTTCTCTTGATATAAGCAGCTGCATCAGGCCCTCTATGACCATCAAATACTGCATAAAAAGCACTTGGCATGGAACACCCCAAGAAGGAACCCATGTGGGCCGATAGGTCATCGATTTGAATATGTTCATCATCCATGGTTTCCCGTGGTCCAATGTCAGCATAGCTACCAGAACGAATATTTGGTGCAAACTTTGCAGCAGAAGACTCTATAGTGGCATCTTTAACGGCATCCAAGCAACCCACAACCTGATTAAAGAAGTACAAAGGTAAGTCAACGTCCAGAGATATCTACTTGATACATTCTAAGGCAATTGTCCAAAAAAATTAAAAGAGATAAAAAGAACAAAACTTTTAACAAGGAAGCATAGAGAATATAATAGATACCCACTATAAACGCCAATTAACTGACAACATAAATTGAACTGATAAAATTCAGATTGCCACATAAACCCCAATACAATTTAACAAAAATCGAGAACCAGAAACCTCATCATGATTCAAATCAAGAATCTTGCAGATTAAAAAAAAGAAGAAGAAGAAGTTTTAGCGCTATAACTATGGCAGACCACAAAGGAAACCAAGAATTTGAAACTTTTTCTGCACTTATTTCAATTGATTGCTTCATTGACCCAGAAAAACTTTGAAACTCCAAGATCGAGATATATAATACAGCTTCTAATGGTAACCCCAATAAAAACTATAACAGCAATAAATCTTGCCTCAACTTTATACCAGCACAAACCCAGGGTTTCAATAATAGTTATTAAATGACCCCACCCAATCATCAAACCACAAAAACTTTGGAACTCCAAGATCGAGGTATATAATACAGCTTCTGATTGTACAACAGCAATAAATCTTGCCTAAACTTTAATAGGAATTAAATGACCCCAAAATAAACAAACCCACGAAAACCATATCATCAAAACCATAACTCAAAACTAACTTGGTCAATCCTATACATACAACCTCATTGAACTCTGTATCACCACAAATCCAGGGTTTCAATGAAAGGAATTAAATTACCTCAAATAAACAAACCCCAAGAAAACTACAAAATTAAAACCAGAATAATTTACTCAATCCTACCCATACAACCTCATTGAATTCTGCACAAATACAAATCTAGGGTTTCAATGTTAGAAATTAAATGACCTCAAAAAATAAACAAACCCCAAGAAAACCATATCATAAAAACCAGAACCCAAAAATAAATTATTCAATCCTATACAAACAACCTCATTGAACTCTGTACCACCACAAATCTAGGGTTTTCTTAGGGTCCATTTATACGAATCAAGAAACCCCAAGAAAACCCAAATATCAAAATCAGAGTTCAAAAATAATTCATACAATCCTAAACTTATAACCTCATTCAAGAAAACCAAAAAAAAAGATATCGGCTGACCTACCGAATCGGAGCGAGGGAAATCGTCGGAGACCGGTTCCGAGACGCGAGGCTCGTGAAAGATCGGCGACGAATGGGATGGCGCCACGTCTACGGGAAGGTTGTGGTCTTGGGTAGTGGTGGCCACGCACAGATGGTACTTCACGTCCAGCATCGGAAGGCTCTGCTTGCAGATAATCTCGGCCTCCGTCATCATATTCTGGCTCACGATCATCTCTAACGGCGTCGTATTGCTGGCTTCTTCACTCTTTGCTTAAGGTTTTGGGATTGGATTAATGGATTCAGATAATTTGAATTGAGAGCGAATTAAGGGCTTTGTGTTTGTTGAATTCTCAAAAACCGTGTGCGAGAGAGAGAGAGAGAGAGAGAGAGAGAGTCTGGAGACAATATTGAAATATGTTTATGCGCATGTGCTGGGTTTGTTTTGGTTTTAAAGGGTAATTGATTGGGGGTAGTGGAGACTGGCTGAGCCGGTACCACAGCTTCTGGTGACTGACACGTGTTACCTTGTTTGCCAATTTACCAATTTGCCCTTCCCTTCTTCTTTCGGTTTTACTTGGCGGCGCTGCTGACTTGGGACTTAGTATTTCCTTTCCTCTTAGAAACGGGAGTGGTTTTGTTGCTTCCACGGTCGAGTTCCTCCTCAAGCATGTTATTCCTTAATTATCAAGAAAAAAAAAAAAAAAAAAAATAGAGGCATGTTGTTGAAGACTTTATTAAAAATACTACTATTATTATACTACCCACAAACAAATCACAATAATACTATCAGAACAAAAAAATCACTATAATACTACTATTATTTTATTATTTTATTGGCAAGCTATAAAACTCTTATTATATATATATACTGTGTAAAAATAAGCAATTTGTCATTGGTAAAGAGCACTAACATAAGTTTAAAAATAGATGATATCACGTTGGTCGCAATTAAATTTAAGTGTTTATTGATTTATGTCGTAACTTGTAAGTATCATATGATCTTTTAAATTGACATTGAAGTTTACCTGATACTTTTACTTTCACAATCAAATTTAATTATTCAGTGACGGACAAAAACAAAGTCATTTGTGTTAGAGATAAAGATCAAAACAACCACTTAACAAGATAATTTCCAAGGAGAGTCATGGTCAAGAATGAGATACTCTTTATCTCATAGTAAAGGAGTTTAGCTTGTACTCTAACAATTTGAACTACCATATCAATTTATAAATAAGAAAATATGAAGTTCCCATTTATTGCTCCAAAAATTATAACGTGAGGTCTTGAGGTTATAAATAATTTTAATAAACTTAAATTATATATTTAATTAACCCTTTTAGAATGATAAGGTCAAAAATCTTCGAGGAATAAAACAGACATTGTTGGCAATAATAGTTGGAGAAACAAACGTAGACGCAATTGTTCCCTCTAAGCCAACACGATTTTCAATGGAAGGTGAATGTAATATTCCCTTAAAATATATTATAAGACTCGTGGTTCGTTGGGGGTTTGTTTTTTATTTTTTTTCCCAAAAGGGTCATTTTCATTGAAGACCAAGGATATGGACGGTGAATGCATATTTATTTTAAAAGTACAGGTAGAATTTCTTTTCACTTAATATTTAAAAATGATACGTGTCATTTAAACATGTGATATGTACATATTTTTTTTAATAATAGGAATAAAGTTGAAATAAAATTTATTAAAAAAGACACGTCATTTTTATAGACTAAGTCGGAAGAAATTCATCCGACTCAGTTTAGAAAAAAATTCCGTCCATTTTAAAATATATTATAATATTTATGGTTTGTTTCTTCAGTTGAGATTTGAGTCATCCAATTTTATTTTGTTTTGTTTTTTTACCAAAAGGGTCATTTTCATTGAATACCAATGATTTAGGACCATTCATAGTGCCATGCTTAGTCAAAACTGGGGTTGCGTACGTGGGTTGATTTAGTGGGATTTATTGAGTGGCTGCTGTCGGATCCAAATGAGGCCTCTCGGCCACTTCGTGTGAACCAAAACACAAACCCCATCCAATTCATTTCTTTAAAGCCAAAAACCAATAATGACAGCTTCCCTCACAAGCCCTCTTTCCTTTTCCTTTGCCTTTCTACTGTATAAGTTTAAAGAAAGGTATACCATAGAAACAAACAAGTTTAAAGAAAGTAGCTTAAGCGACACGTTAACCCGCTACCCATCAAGATGCTGACTTTAGCATATATATTGCAAATGAGAATGTGATGATAAGCCACTTTTCGTGTGGGGTTTGGTTTGGTTGGAACATTAATAGTAGACGCATTTATCACGCCTATGTAATTTTATATGAGCATTTTGAAGAACAGCTGTGACTTTTTAGTGCAATAAATTAATATTGTAGGGTAGTTGGCGTCTTGGTGATGCTTCTAGATCTAAAACACACGTGAAATTTTAGTCTCCATGGCAGAAAATAAGGCCACGTTTTAGTATCCCAACCCTGCTTGTCCGGTTTTTAATGTTTATTGGCTGGAAGGTTCCTGATCTTTTCAAGTTAAGCTGTTGCCCCGTTGTCATATTCATATGTCTACAGTTGGATCGGGATCCTCCATCTAGATTGCAAGAAATTTCCTACAATGGCGAGACTTTTGATTTGGCCGCCTGTTTGAGTAGGTGCTCAGGCGGAAGCTTCTTACAATTAGCTTGTCTGATTGCAAAAGACAGGCAGTTACAAAGAATTCTGAATAAATCTTCTTCGGATAGGTAATCCAATTGCAGGGGGAATCCGTGTACAATTTGTTTTGTGTACGTGTCTGCATAAGAATCACGTACAACAAATCTTGCCTTCCAAGAGTTTTCTTTGGGTCTTGCACTTGAAAAATGCCAAATTGTTAGTGCAGGCCAACGTGGGTTGGTTGGCTTCAACTGTCATCAATATTGATGGAACACAATGGAGATGCTTTGGACCCATCACATCAGGGAAAAGCAGAGTATGAGAGAATGAGACCCACCATGCAATCTTTATTCACATTTATGGATGGAAAATGAGCATAAATATATGAGAAGAGATTATTATTCATAGGCCTGGGTGGTGCATATTTCACGGATCAAACCAACCACTCAAAAGGTTTTACCTTGGCTTGAAGGCCAAGTGTAAGATGTTGTGGAATTTGTGTCCCTTCAATGTTCCATGATTATTAGAATTGGAAAGTGAATCCACTACGTTGTGCTTTCTGAAGGAAAAAAGAACAAAAGATCCAAAGGCTACCGTTTTTTACAAAAATAGACCCAAAGAGGTCAAACAAAAAGCTCTTCAACTTGCTTTTGTAAATCAACAACAGCCTCTCAGATACTAAACATTGACCTCTTCACAACAGCCAAAAACAATCCGCACAAATGAACAAATAATTTGAGACAAAATCACCAAAAAAAAAAAAAGGAATAGAATATCTGTAAAAGAAAGAGAAGAGGACGAACTTGGCCCCATCCTTTTTGCACCAAAGAATATCAACAGTTGCATGAACTGCAATTCAAATTCCTGTTGCCAGATTGCTTTTCACTTGGTTCTCACATAGAAGGATTCGAGCTCATCAGGGGTTTAATTTGTCAGTAAGGTTGATATTTACTCGCAGCAAATGGCCTTGTGCTCTTTCTGCAGCATCTCCCACAGGCATAACACTTTCCTCGGGCCTTGATAATGTGCAAGAACATAATTTGATTCGCACCCAGCATTGTAAAACCTCTCATCGTTGATGTAATGCACTACTTGACCACTTTTCTTGAATTGTTCAATCCATATGCCCATTGCAACATCTTCTAGTTTAAAAAGCTGAAAAGAGTGTAATGAAGAGTTTCAAGAAGAAGAAATTGCCATAACTGAAAGAAGGGGTTAGGAAGCTAAAATACGGCTTCTATGGCAATTTTGGTAATTCCTGAGAGACATGCATCATGTTGACACTGATGACTCAAAGGATTCTTCGACATAGAAAAGCTCAAACAGTGATATCCTGATTATGTTGGAAACTAACTAGCGCAGCTTCCCTTTGTGCAAGTGCCCCTTTATCTGGCTGACTATTTCCTCTGTTACTACTACACATTGTTTGGAAAAGTTTGAATCATTGGGCACGTATGGATAGCCTAAATGAATCTACAGACTTGAGCAGTCCTTGCAAGGAAGTTCAAGACTTGTCAACACAGATGAGATTTGTTATTCTTCCCTCTCTCTCTCTCTCTCTCTCTCTCTACTTTTTTTTTTTTTTTTTGGTAATTGTATCATAAGTTCTTGAGTCAACCCTCCAAAATTTAAAACTCCCTAAGTTTTTTTTTTCGAAAATTTGGGTCAATGGAAATGCCAATAAAATCTCTGCCGTCAAATTTTCTTAACTTCCGTTAATGCTATGTCATTATAATAATTTTTGTATTAATTTAATTTAAAAATTAAATATAAAAATAATAAAATAATAAAAATTAAACTTTTTTTGAAGGGGTAGCCGGAAGCCAATCCTGGCCACCCAAACCTTTTGGGGTGGCCGGAACCCACCCCAGGGCTTCCGGCCACCCTTGGCCAGAACATTTGGCCTGGTTTCTCAAAAGAGAAAAATCGCACAGTTTAATCAGCTTCAATCATCACTTTCATCTCTCATAAATTACAAAAAACATTCAAAACAGGATTCGAAGAATTTTAAAGCACGATTCGAAAAAATTTGATGGCAGGATTCAAAAAATTTCAAGGACGATGGGTTTGGTCATTGGTGGTCTTCAAGTCTTGCCTTTGTACTGAGTGAGAAACCCTTTGGAAAGAATCATTTAAAGCAGGATTCGAAAAATTTTTGATGACAAATGATTTGCGAATTATGTTTTTTAAAGAATGGATTCGCAAATTGACGACGAAGAATGGATCAAATCCGAGGCAAGACTTGAAGACCACCAATGACCAAACCCATCTTCCTTGAAACCCCACCCCACCACTCTCGCCGGCTATGAGATGTAAATCTCGAACTATGCATGATATTAAGCCATCTGGCATTGCGGAGTATTATCTTCATCCGTTTGTTGTCCCCTTGGAACACATCAAACGCTGTAAAACCCTCTGAATTCTTGGCGTTTATATCAATTGTATACCCATCGATCAAGGGCTGCCTAAACTGTAATAATATTCTCACAATCTGCATGATATAATGGGTTTCTCGCTCAGTATAAAGGCAAGACTTGAAGACCACCAATGACCAAACCCATCTTCCTTGAAACCCCACCCCACCGCTCTCGCCGGCTCTGATTTTCCTTCCTCCACCCTTCTCAGTCAAATCCCAAACCCACACATAACCCTGAAAACACCCAACGGGGACAACACCTTTATCATCAAAACCCATCTCTCTCTTTCTGCTTGAATTCCAATTCCTTTCTTTCTTTCGTTCAAAATGTTTACACCCCTTGGATCTGATCCATTCTTCGTCGTCAATTTGAGTTCTTTTGAGTTTTTGAATGTACAAATTTTTTTCGAATCCTGCTTGAAATGATTTTGTAATTTGTGAAAGATAGAAGTGATGATTATTTCCCCAAATGATCGAAGCTGATTATAACTGTTTTGGCCAGGGGTGGGTGGACCTTCAATTTTTTATTTTTTATTTTTTTTAATTTTATTATTTTTATATTTAACTTTTAAATTAAATTAATATAAAAATTATTATGCTGATGTGACATTAATGAAAGTTAAAAAAATTTGACGGCAGGAATTTTATTGGCATTTCCATTGACCCAGGAAGTAAATTTTTGAAAAAAAAAAAAAAAAACCTAAGGAGTTTTAAATTTTGAAGGGTTGACTTAGGGACTTATGATACAATTACCCTCTCTTTTTTTTTTTTTGGGTAAGGAGCAATTTTAACTATTTATGAAGTAATTGTACGCATGTTCTAAACAACCCAAACAGATCCTAAACAAATTATATGTTAGGAGTTGCTTTGCAGTTAGCAAGTAAATTTTACCTTGAGATCTATTTCCTGGTGGCCACGGACAATGAATTTCGCAATGTCCCGAGAGATAATATATCCTGGACCATGGGCCCATGGTGGGTAAGAAGCATGAGGCCATTCCTTAAAAAATAAATAAATAAAATATCAAAGTCAAGTCAAAGAGCAAAATATCATTCATTTAAAAGTGTGGTTTTGATTCAGATGGATACCTCAGTACTAATATACCATTTGCTTTCTTTATCCCTATGTGGAGCTGATTCGAAAGAAATAAGACCATACAATAGGCCATTAGATGCCTTTCCCTTGAGGCTTGAGAGAACTTCATCAATTCTAACAAAAGCATCATCATCTGTTTTCATGATATATTTGGCAGGGAGGATTTTGGTCTGCATAAATAGAAAATAAGATTTTTTGAAAATTCAATTATGAAGTTTACCTTTTCCAATCTGCAATTAAGGAAAACAAAATTCTGCAAAGTAATAAGCAAAGAGATCGGGGAAACTTTATGAGAATAATTTTGCTTGCAGAAATAGCTGGCAGCAATCTCATTATTTTCTCTCTCCAATCTTCGAATATGCTTAACTTACCCCCAAGATGCAAATTGCGACTGTTTTCAAAGCAATCAAGCTGTAATAGTCAACAAAGGGCATCAACTGGACATCCCCATATGCTTGAGCTTCTTTCCATAGCTCAAAATTGACCTGGTTGTTCTTGTGCTGCACGTAAGAAAGATATCAAAGTTACCACACCATTTTTCTGATGAAGTGACATTATGGATAGATAGCACAACCACAAAGCCCATCTTCAAAACCAGAGAGTGTATTACAGTATAGCAGTTTTTGTTTCATTCTTTTCCAGATTCATAACAATAAGAATATTGGGATACAGATATATGCTAGAATAACATATTATGAACATCATATCAAGCAGGGCTGACTAGATGGACTTGGTCCTGCGGGATACATCTTAGCATAGATCTCCCAATAAGGCACACCATCAACACAAAAATCCCACTGCCCACCTCACCCAAAGGAAAATTGTAAGAAAGGAATTGCCATTGAATAACCCTAATTAAGTCAGTCATAGCTACACAACGACAAAATACAAGGTTCTAGAAATTGACTCAGCTATGCAGTCTGCCTAGCAAAGTAATACAAGGTTGAAAATTTCAGGCAATAGAAACCACTAACACATTATGCAGACAATTTAACAAAACTAAGCCCAACACCGATAAATGATAACTTATGATTATTACACCTAAAGCCTCCTTCAACAGACAAGCAAGATAACTTGAAAAAGAGGATTACAGCCTGAGATTTTCCACTGGGGAAGGCCAGAGCAAATGCAATAGCATGAAAACTATCTTGATAAGAACAAAGTAACTCCACCCAGTCTGTGTTTTATCACTTACAAGGCCTATGAAAAAGCGGACAGCTACAGCCCCAGAACGTACAGCCTCATATTGCATCCAAGACCTCCTCAGCGCCATTCGACGCTCAAAATTATTTCCGGTAGAGAAAACCCCAACCAACATTACAAGTCTTTTCCTGGAAACTGATGGAGCTTTGAGGTGCTCTAGATCAACAACTAAATCATTATCTTCAGAAACAGGCAAGCCTTTAGCTAAGGCAGATAAGAGATCCAAACCACCTGCCACTTTCACTCTGCTAACTGACCATGGTTCAAGTTTCTGCATTGGTAGAAATTGCATCCATGGTAGAGTGATCACTCCTATAAAAATGCATAATTTCAAAGTATTACCCAGCTTCTCATTTTACTAAGTCTCATATAAGTAATCTCACACCTTACCTCCCTATATGCAAAAGAAGTTTCATGTCTTCCACTCACGGTCATATGAAACCCCTCTAGACCAACCCACAATGTGGCAGTGAAAGGGTTCCCTTCAACAAATGGGAAACTAGCGCTTCCATGGGCACTTCCCCTGGGAACATTGGTCAATGTGTCATTACTAGGATGACTCACATTTACATTCTCTTCCACAGTGCTCCTAACAATTTGTTCATTGCAAAGAACAAGTCCATCAACTGCAAAGTTTGCCAAGACATGTTAGATATTAATTGCAAGAACCATTCTTCCAAGTTGTTAAACAAAGAAATAAAAAGGAGCTAAAGAACAAGATCAATCAGTACTGAAAATATGCTGACTAAAGATTATACAACAATGGGAAATACATGAGATGAATAAGTCTTCCAATGTGACTTACATATTTGTTATCTGCCAAATTAAATGCTGAGAGTATGGCTAAGTCACCAATAAAATCTAAAATACAGTTCAGAGTGCATGCAAAAGATGCAAGCAAATTGGTTTGCACTAGTCACACTGCATTATCCATACTCTCACAGGATGCAAATCTGGTCCACAAAAAATTATTATGAAACATACCATTGACATTGTAGGCAGACCCATGAGCAGGACATCGTTCCTCTGTGCCCCACTCAGCTTCACTTGTCCATGTATTCTGAACTATAAATGGTTCCTCCGTCATATTATCTCCAGGCAAACTGACATTATAATGTAAGATAATAGGAGGTGTTGGCTCCCCAGAAAGTTGTGAGCCTACAAGTTCAATTTGAAAGTTTCGAGAGCGCCCATCAGGAATGCCAACTAAGGTAATGGAAGAATCTTCAATTAGACCACAAGGGAGCTCAAGAATGACTCCACTATGCGGTGCTGTATTATCGAGTGTACTTACGGAGTAAGGGCAATTCTTATCTTCAGTGTTGTTACTATTGCTAAACTTGGAGGCTTTTTCCTTCTCAATTGTGGAGAATAATTCTTTCCATGCTATGGAAGCTTCTTTAACCCCCTCAGCTGTTTCAGGCAGAGCGTCAGACCTCGACAGTAGCATACGCATGTGAGCCCACACAAGCAAGGCCTTCGACTCTTCCTCAGAAATTCTTTTGGAAGCATACAGATCACCAAGCCCATCGATATTTATAAGAGGGGGCTTTTTTGATGGCTTTGATGTTTTTTTCACTTCCATTTTAGAAGTCTTAACGAAGTCACTGCCCTTTGTATGAGAATCATTGGCCGGATGGTTTCTAAAGAAACTATATGCAGACTGCTTCTGAGGCCGGATTCCCATAAAACTGTAACCCAGAAACATGATCATAGCAAGAGCCATGATAAACACTCCTCCAGACCACTTCTTCATTTTCAACAAACTTATATGCTAAATTAAACATGAGGCAGAAAAACCATACAACTCTTCTTTTATCCATTTCATAAGGAAAAATTGTGAATAAGTATGTAACCCAGTTCTTGCGTTGTCATCTTCTGTCATCATCATATACTCCAGATCATAAGGGAGCTGTAAGACAGTTTCAAATGTCAAAACAAAACAATCAATAGCTTGCAAAAACAGAAGTTCCAAGGCCTTGGCTCAGGTGGTAAAAGGCTTTGATGGGCCTGGGTTAGGTCTTAGGATCAAATGTTACCAATCAAACTAAAAAGGAAAAAATAAAAACAAAATGCAAAATTAAGACCAACCTAGCTCAGTTTTATTGCAGAGTGAAGTGTAAAAAAAGGGAAAGATATCCTAATTTGGATCTTAAAATTTACTATTAACGACCCAAGACACAAATTGATACCGGACAGAAAAAAGGATGGAAAACAAGTACACAGATTTACACTCAAATGATAGATAGAAGTTCACCACCCAAAAGATAACACCCAAGGGATATAGAATATCACCACCCAAAGGCTTATAATAAGGGATACAGAACTAGAAAACTCACCACTCTAAGGCTCACACCAAAGAGATACAGAGATACAAGGAGAACTCTCCTCTCAAAAGCCAAAGGCTGGTTTTTAAATTAACACAATAGTCTGATTCCTACACTTGCACAGACAAGTATTATATAAGCTTAGAACAGCCCTCTAAGCATAGGATAAGTCTCTAAAGAAATAAAACAAGTAATAATGGTGTTAGAAGAATGTAGAAGAATGTGTTAGAAGAATGTAGAAGAATGTATTAGGGTATGAGGGCAATTTGGTCATTTATGTATTCTCAAAGCTTATATATAATATGTGTGAGGTAGGCTATGCATCTTAGAATAGCCTCCTCTTTTCTCTATACTTTAAAACCTCTCAACATGGTATCAGAGCCTAGGGTTTATACCTTTTCCTGATATCTTATTTTCTCTCCCAAATCTTTTTTTTCTTCCTTTTATTTTAATCGGTTTTTTTTTTTCCCGGTTCTCTTCCTTTTTTTTTGCTACTGATTGAACTTAGTTGACGTGCTGGGCTTCACGCCCGTGGTGGAAGATGGCGCTAGGTTCCCCATCGCCGATGGTATGAACCGCCGTCATCTCCATGGGCCTTAAGTCGTCGTCGATGATCGGTTGGTGCTGTCTGTGGTGATCTGGGTGGTCGTTGGTTGTTTTTCCGGCACGATCTGGGTGTCGCCGGCACGGTTTGGGTGTTGCCGGCACGGTTTGGTGTCGTTGGTTGTTTTCCGGCACGATCTGGGTGTCGCCGGCACGGTTTGGGTGTCGCCGGCACGGTTTGGTTGTCGTCGGCGAGATCTGGTTGTCTCCGGCGCAGTTCCGGCAAGGTCTGGCTGTCTCCAGCGACTTTCCGGCGATGTCTGGCAGTTTCCGGCGTGGTTCCAGCAGTTTTCACAGACGACGAGTGGGTGTTTGGCTCCGGGTTCCTGCTGTCGCTTATTCGGGATAAGGATATCCCAAACTTCAACCGGGATAAGGCTATCCGGGTTTCTGGTTCTCCACTGTCCAGACCGGTTCAGCCAATTTCCGGCCGGTTCAGCCCATTTTCCGGCCGGTTCAGTCCATTTTCCGGCCGGTTCAAGCCGGTTCAGGTCAGTTTTTGCTAATTTCTCTCGGTTTCTTCCGGTTCACTATGGTTTAGACCTGTTTTTGCTCAACTTCAGTCCGGTTCAGGTCAGTTTTTGACGTATTTTATCGATTCTACCATGGTTTGAGTTGTTTTTTGGTTGGCATTCATCATTGTCAGCAAGCTTTGCTTTGAGTTGGGGCTGTTTTGTGTGGTTTTTTTTTGGTAGTTCGCTGGTTGGTGGACTTGTGTAGTTGTTTGCATTTGGTTAGTGCATTATCATGGCTCCTCCTTCCGATTTAATTAATTCTGCCTCTATGGGTCCGGCTACTATGACACTTGTGAAACTTAATGGCAAAAATTATAGTTATTGGTCACGATCTGTGGAAGTATACTTGAGAGGAAAAGGTCTGTATTCTCACTTCGAATATGAGCAATCTCCGGAAGATGACTCCAAAGGCCTTTGGGACCAGGCCGATAATCAGATTATATCTCTTATGTTGAATAGTATTGAACCTCACATTGGATCCTCATGTCTCTATCTTCCTACTGCTAAAGCAATTTGGGATCATCTCCGACATATGTACTCTGGCGCTGGGAATATCACTCGAGTTTATGAGGTGTGTCAACGATATTTTGGACTAGAACAAGGTACTCAATCTTTAGATGAGTACTACAATCAGGTTGTGACCGTCTGTCGGGAAAGAGACATGTATCAGCCACTCTCCACTGACTTGCAGAAAATGGAGAAGCAACGTCAAGATGTGGATGTGGTTCGATTTCTTCTCGGCTTGAAACCTGAGTATGAGTCTGTTCGTGCGCAGATTTTGGGAGGTTCTGATCTCCCATTGCTTTCTGAGGTTTTTTCTCGGGTTCAGCGTGCTACTATTTCTGATCATGGTTCTTTGTTGAGCATGGAACGTACTGGTGATCGTGCTGCATTTATTGTTGCCCGTGGTAGTTATGGTGGTTCCCGTGGGGGGCGTGGCAGTCGAGGTGGTCGTGGTTTTCGTGGTGGCCGTGATTTCCGGGGAGGTGGTCGCATTGGAGGTCGTGGGCCTCGCAAATGCACTCATTGTGGCCGTACCAATCATTCTGTGGAGTTTTGTTGGGACTTACATGGCACACCATCTGGGTTTGCCAATCAGGTTACTTCTCATGAGGGTTCTCTAGCCCCGGCTGGACCCCTTGGTACTCCAAGCTCACCCCTTGAGAATGATCTCATCTCCATCCCGAAAGATGAGTATGCTCAGTTCTTAGCCCATAAGCAGGCCTCTTCCTCTTCCACTGCTACTCTTGCTCAGTCAGGTACTGCATCTCACTGTCTTTTATCCTCCACTAGCAACCCGTGGGTTATCGATTCTGGCGCCAATGAACATATGACTGGTTCGTCTACTTTCCTCTCTAATTATCATCCTGTCGCATCACCTAGAAGTGTCACCCTAGCTAATGGTTCCCTATCCAAAGTGGTTGGTTTAGGCACTACCCACCTGAGTCCTGACATTGAGTTGTTATCTGTTTTACATGTCCCTGGCTTTCCTTTTAATTTGTTATCTATTAGTCAAATCACAAAATCCCTTAACTGTTCAGTTAGTTTTTATCCTTCTCTATGCATTTTTCAGGATCTCAAGACGAGGAGGATGATTGGTATGGGGCATGAAGTTGATGGCCTCTATTATCTCGATCTAGCACCCACAATTTCCTCTCATGCGTTGCAGTCGTCGACCTCCGCTCTTCAGTGGCATTGTCGTCTTGGTCATCCTTCCCTTTCTACATTGAAGCATCAAGTCCCCAGTCTTCGTCATGAGACGTCTGTGCCTTGCGAAGCTTGTCAGCTTAGCAAGCATCATCGTGTCTCGTTTCCGTCTCGTGTTGTTAATAGGGTTTCTAGTGCTTTTGAGTTAGTTCATTCTGATGTATGGGGTCCAATTAATATCGCAGCCAATAAATTTCACTATTTTGTGACCTTTGTGGATGATTTTTCCCGTATGACATGGTTATTTTTAATGAAAAATCGTTCAGAGTTATTTTCTATTTTCCAACTTTTTCGCACTATGATTAAGACTCAATTTGCTCAGAAAATCCGTATTTTGCGTTCGGATAATGCTAAAGAATATACATCTCATTCATTTGCCTCTTATTTGTCTGATAAAGGCATTATCCATCAAACATCCTGTGCTCACACTCCACAACAAAATGGTGTGGCTGAACGCAAAAATCGTCATTTATTAGAAATCGCACGTTGTCTCTTAATTCATATGCATGTTCCCAAACAATTTTGGAGTGATGCTGTCCTCACCGCTTGTTATTTAATTAATAGGATGTCCTCCTCGGTCTTAGATGGTACCTCTCCTCATTCTCTTTTATATCCTTCTTCCTCCCCATTCTCCTTGCCATTGAAGGTTTTTGGGTGTGTTTGCTATGTTCATAATTTGGGTCCCGGATTTGATAAGCTTGATCCTCGTGCTACTAAATGTGTCTTCCTTGGGTATTCCACAACCCAAAAGGGATACCGTTGCTATAGTCCGGTTCTTCGACGCTACTTCACTAGTGCCGATATCACATTTGTTGAGTCTCTCCCCTATTTTTCCGCTACTACCTCTTTGGGTGACCCTTCCCTTGAGCCTGATGTCGAGTCTCTTCCGCTGCCTATTCCTCTTCTCTCTGTGCCAGTCTCTCCTTCTCCTCCGGTCTCGCTACCTCACCACCAACCTGCTCCACTCCAAGTCTATCAACGCCGACTTCGACCATCAGCTCCTGCACCGCCATCATCATCCTTATCGTCTCCAGATCCGCTGCCTCCACATCCATCCGACCACTTGCCTATTGCCCTACGGAAAGGTACACGTTCTTGCACTACCCAACATCCTATTAGTCAGTTTGTCTCCACTCGTTCTCTATCCCCTACATTTTCTTGCTTTATTTCCCATCTCTCTACTGTTTCTATTCCTAAGACAGTGCAGGCTGCAATATCTGACTCTGGTTGGAGGCAAGCTATGGAATTGGAAATGAAGGCCTTGCATCACAATGGGACATGGGAGCTTGTTCCCTTACCACCTAATAAGAAAACTGTGGGTTGCAAATGGGTCTACACAGTTAAGTTTCATCCTGATGGTTCGGTTGAAAGATTGAAAGCTCGGTTGGTTGCTAAGGGCTATACGCAAACGTATGGTATTGATTATGATGACACTTTTTCTCCTGTTGCCAAAATTTCATCTATTCGTGTTCTTATTTCCATGGCTACTAATCTTGATTGGCCCTTGTTCCAATTGGATGTCAAAAATGCCTTTCTCCATGGGGATTTAAGTGAAGAAGTTTATATGGAGCAACCACCTGGGTTTGTCGCTCAGGGGGAGTCTCAGGGCTATGTCTGTAAATTAAGAAAGGCATTGTATGGTCTCAAGCAATCACCGCGGGCATGGTTTGGAAAGTTCTCTGAAGCGGTATTGAAGTTTGGTCTACAGAGATGTCAGACAGATCATTCAGTATTCCACTTACATACTAGTGCTGGCTATATTCTCCTTGTGGTATATGTAGATGACATTGTCATTACTGGGGATGATTCAGGAGGCATTGCCCGATTAAAACAATTCCTACAGGATCAATTTCATACAAAGGATTTGGGCAAACTTCGATATTTTCTAGGCATTGAAGTTGCTAGATCTCAAACAGGTATCAACTTGTCCCAGAGAAAGTATGCACTTGACTTATTAGAAGAGACAGGTCTTTTGGGTTCTCGGCCAGTTGATGTTCCAATGGATCCAAATAAGAAATTACTAAAGGATGAAGGTGAATTATTTGAAGATCCCGGCAGATACCGTCGTCTAGTTGGGAAGTTGAACTATCTTACTATCACCAGGCCAGATATTTCATATGCTGTTAGTGTTGTCAGTCAATTCTTGGAGGCTCCTCGGGTTTCACATTGGGAAGCTGTTACTCGGATTATTCGTTATGTAAAGAGACAACCTGGTCTAGGAATATTGTATAGACCAAATGGACATCTCAGGGTAGAAGGTTTTACTGATGCAGATTGGGCAGGTTCTCCTTCAGATAGACGGTCTACTACAGGGTATTGCACATTCTTTGGTGGTAATCTTGTAACTTGGAAGAGTAAGAAACAGACTGTGGTGGCACGATCTAGTGCTGAAGCAGAGTACAGGGCAATGGCTCATACGACTACTGAGCTGACATGGTTACAACATTTCCTTCAGGAGATCGGCTTCTCGACTACTACTCCTATCCCATTATCTTGTGATAACCAGGCTGCCATACATATTGCATCTAACCCGGTTTTTCATGAAAGGACTAAACACATTGAGGTTGATTGTCATTTCATCCGAGACAAGATACTCAATGGAAACATATCTACAGTATTTGTGAAGTCTGGAGACCAATTAGCTGATATGTTTACAAAGTCTTTATGTCGTAACCGGTTAGAGTTTATTTGTTCCAAGCTGGGCTTATATGATATATATGCTCCAGCTTGAGGGGGAGTGTTAGAAGAATGTAGAAGAATGTGTTAGAAGAATGTAGAAGAATGTATTAGGGTATGAGGGCAATTTGGTCATTTATGTATTCTCAAAGCTTATATATAATATGTGTGAGGTAGGCTATGCATCTTAGAATAGCCTCCTCTTTTCTCTATACTTTAAAACCTCTCAACAAATGGCATAGAACAATCTTTAATTCGTGGGCAGCAGACAAGGGGACAAAACAGCCTACTTAATGCGTATTCCGAGAAGGCTGACCACTCCACTTGAAACAGTCATAACTTTTGACTCCCAACTCCAAATGATCTGAAACGTTTTTAGTTGGAAAGATAAGATTCTAAACTTGAAGTTAGACCCAGGCATGTGTTCGAAATGATGAAGTACTGGACGGCTATGATGTTTTTGAAGTCACTAGAACCCTCTAGACTGCATCAGGATTTCTTCAATTTGGGCCTTGACATTCTGTTGGGCTTGTGGACTTATTTGGGCTGAAGTTTGGGAGATTGTTAGTGGACTCTTGCTGGACACACCCGTGTCATTCTCCCCGGGTTGATGAGGACTTGCCCTCAAGTCCGTGGTCTCTTCGATTTCTTCATATGGTGCTAAGTCACATACATTGAAAGTGGCAGATACACCATACTCTCCAGGGAGCTCAATCTTGTAAGCATTTTCTCCAATGCGTTGGAGGACTTTGAAAGGACCATCTGCTCGTGGTAGGAGCTTAGATCGTCGTTTCGCTGGAAAACGTTCTTTTCGAAGATGAATCCATACCAAATCTCCTTCCTTGAAAACCATTGGCTTTCTATGCTTATTGGCCTGTGTTCGATACTTCTCATTTTGCTTCTCAATATGACCTCGAATCTGCTCATGCAACTTCTTGATTCCCTTGGCTCGTTCATCAGCACTGCCACTAAATTGAATGGTTGTAGGAATTGGTGCCAAATCAAGAGGGCTAATGGGGTTTAGGCCATAGACAGATTCAAATGGACTACAACCAGTGGTTTGACTAGTAGACCTATTATAGGCAAATTCAGCTTGGGCAAGGAGGAGATCCCATTGACGGATGTTCTTTCCCACAAAACTCCTCAAGAGGTTTCCCAAACTCCGATTAACAACTTCAGTTTGACCATCTGTCTGAGGATGGTATGCAGAGCTGAATTGGAGGATAGTTCCAAGCTTTCGCCAAAGTGTACGCCAAAAATGACCAACAAACTTGGAATCACGGTCGGAAGTGATCGTTTTGGGAATGCCATGGAGCTTGACTATTTCCCTGAAATACAAATCAGCAACATGAGATGCATCAAGAGTTTTGTTGCAAGGAACAAAATGGGCCATCTTTGAGAATCGGTCAACCACCACCATAATGGAATCTTTGTTCCTTTGGGTTCTAGGTAAACCCACAACAAAGTCAAGACTAATATCCTCCCATGGAGCATTTGGAACAGGCAATGGGATATATAGTCCGGTGTTCTGTTTGCGACTCTTTGCAAGGTGGCAAATTCGACATTGCTTCACGTGCCGCACAACATCACGGACCATCTTGGGCCAAATGAAATTCTCCTACACAAGAGCTAAAGTCTTGTCTCTGCCAAAATGACCAGCAAGACCTCCTCCATGGGCTTCTTTGATAATGGCTTCTCTTAATGAACATTGGGGAATGCATAAATGGTTGTTTTTGAAAAGAAAACCATCTTGCAGCAAGAAATGGTTGTTAGGACCATTAGAACATTCCTTCCAAGCACAGCCAAAATCAGGATCATCTTTGTAAAGTTGTTTGACAACTTCAAAACCCACAACCTGCACTTGCATGGTATTAAGTAAAGAGTGTCTTCGACTTAAAGCATCAGCTACTTGATTGAGTTTACCTGCCTTGTGCTTGATTGAGAACGAAAAAGCTTGCAAAAACTCACTCCATTTCGCATGTCGTGTGTTGAGCTTCTGCTGGCTGTTCAAGTACTTCAAAGCTTCATGGTCAGAATGAAGTATAAATTCTTTGGAGAGTAGATAATGACTCCAATGCTCCAAGGCACGAACAAGAGCATAGAATTCTTTGTCATAGGTGGAATACTTCTTTCGGGAGTCATTGAGCTTTTCACTGAAAAAGGCAATTGGCTTGCCTTCTTGGCTGAGAACACCACCAATTCCCAGATTAGAAGCATCGCAATCGACTTCAAACACTTTGGAGAAATCTGGAAGCACAAGGATTGGTGCCTCTGTTACTTTCTGCTTGAGAAGTTCAAAGCTCTTTTGGGCTTCTTCCGTCCACTTAAATGTTCCTCCCTTAAGGCATTCTGTGATGGGAGCAATAATGGTGCTGAAGCCTTTGATGAAACGCCGGTAGAATGATGAAAGTCCATGAAAGCTTCTGATGTCATGAAGGGACTTGGGAATAGGCCAGCTAGTGATAGCCTCAATTTTGCTGGGATCCATCATGATTCCTTCCTTAGAAACAACATAGCCTAAGAATACTAGGCTATTTGTGAAGAAACGACACTTCTTCAAGTTCACATACAACTTCTGCTCTCGTAGAGTTTGAAAGACTTGTTGAAGGTGCTCCAAATGCTGCTCTGAAGATTTGCTGTAAACTAAGATATCATCAAAGTAAACAACAACAAATTTTCCCATAAATGGTTTAAAAACATGATTCATGAGACGCATAAATGTACTGGGAGCATTAGAGAGTCCGAATGGCATGACCATCCATTCATAAAGACCATCTCTAGTTTTAAAAGCTGTCTTCCATTCATCACCATCTCTCATGCGAATTTGGTGGTATCCGCTACGAAGATCCAAGTTGGAGAAGATTGTGGCTCCATGAAGCTGATCAAGGAGATCATCTAGCCGCGGAATGGGAAAGCGATACCTGATGGTGATCTTGTTCACAGCCCTACTGTCGATGCACATACGCCAAGAACCATCCTTCTTTGGTACTAGAAGTGCTGGAACAGCACAAGGACTCATGCTTTCTCTCACAAGGCCTTTGGTGATCAATTCATCAACTTGTCTCTGCAACTCTTCATGCTCTCTTGGATTCATTCGATAGGCTGCCTTGTTAGGTAGAACAGAACCTGGAACGAGGTCAATGCGGTGCTGTATGTCTCTCATGGGTGGAAGACCCGGTGGGAGCTCTTCCGGAATAACATCAGGAAATTTCTCAAGAACTGGTTGTAAGATAAGAGGAATTTCAATTGGGTCTTTCTTTTCAACTACCACTAGAGCATACCCTTCCCCACATTCTGTTAAAACTCTCTCAACTTCACATATAGAAAGTAGGTTATTACCCTCCCCTTTAGAAGGTTTAGGTGTAGTCAACATTCTTAACGGAGCTAAGGTAATTTTGGCCCCATCTTTTTCAAAAGCATAAGTGTTTTTGAAACCATCATGAAAAGTTCTTCTATCAAACTGCCATGGTCTACCAAGCAATATATGACATGCATCCATAGGAACAACATCGCACAAAACTTCATCTTTGTAATTCTTCCCAATAGAGAATTGAACTAAGCATTTCTTTGTTACCTGGATATCATTGCCCTTTTTAAGCCATTGAAGCTTGTAAGGATGGGAATGAGGTTCTGTTTTCAGGTTGAGCTTCTCCACCATGGTTGTAGACACCACATTCTCACAACTTCCCCCATCAATGATGACATTGCACACCTTGCCACTAGAGGTGCACTTGGTGTGGAAAATGTTGTTCCGAAGCCAATCTTCTTCTGCGTAGGTGGATTTCAAGATCCTGCGAATTACAAGAGACTCTCCTGGATCTGCATATGTCAAGTCTTCCTCAGACTCTTCATCAACTGGTTCATCCCCATCATCTTCCAAGTCTTCCTCAACAAGTGAGATTATCTTGCGATTTGGACAATCAGAAGCAATATGTCCAAAGCCATGACATTTAAAGCATTTTCTACTTGAGTTAGAATTATTGGAGCGATTTGAACCTGCATGAGCATCACTCTTGGCTGGTTGTTTGGCTTCACTCTTGGCTGGTTTGGCAGCTGTATTCTTGGGATATGGAGTGGTCTTGGCAGTAGAACTACTCCCCCGGTTGGTGATTCCTCCTTGATTGAAAGGTCGATAGGTACTCCTGCGCCCTTCCTTCAATTGTCTCTCCACCTTGAGTGCTAGCTTACAAACATCATTGTAAGTCCAATAAGGCTGTAACTGAACAACATTACTGATTTCGGAACGTAAACCTCCAAGGTAACGGGCTACCATTTGCTCCTCCGGTTCTACAATATCACAGCGCATCATAGAATGATCAAATTCCGCTGTGTACTCCTCCACAGAAAGTTCGTTCTGCCGAAAGTTGTGGAACTTAAGAAAAGCATCTTGTCGATAATGATCTGGCAAATACTTCTTCTTGAGAGCCTTCTTCATCTTAGCCCACGTCACAATGCGGCTTTTCCTTTCACGTTCCCGTTGTTTCTTAAGGTGCTCCCACCAAATAGAAGCATGCTTTCTCAACTTGATGGCAACAAGCTTCACCTTGTGGTGTTCTGGAACATCTTTGTAATCAAAGATTCGCTCAATGGTATTAAGCCAATCAATGAATTCATCAGGCTGCATTCTTCCTTCAAATTCTGGAATATCCACCTTGACATCGTAACGACGTTGGACACCATGAAGTCTTATGTTTCGAGGATGAGGTGGAGTGCTGTCACTTGAGGTGTGACTACGAGCTTGGTGAAAAGGATTAACCCCCTCTCCATCGTCGCTGGAAACTTCATTCTCCGAGTCATGATGAGAGGCATCATGTTCAGAGGCTTCAAAATGTTGTAAACGTTCTTGGAGCTGCTGGACTTGTCTTCTCAAGTTGTCCATTTCGATATCTCGCGGGTCTCTTTCTGGAGCTGCTAGGGGTTGGTTAGCCTGAGCACGACGACCACGAGCAGCCATGGAAATCAAGACTTGAGCAACCTTGCTCTGATACCAATTTGATACCGGACAGAAAAAAGGATGGAAAACAAGTACACAGATTTACACTCAAATGATAGATAGAAGTTCACCACCCAAAAGATAACACCCAAGGGATATAGAATATCACCACCCAAAGGCTTATAATAAGGGATACAGAACTAGAAAACTCACCACTCTAAGGCTCACACCAAAGAGATACAGAGATACAAGGAGAACTCTCCTCTCAAAAGCCAAAGGCTGGTTTTTAAATTAACACAATAGTCTGATTCCTACACTTGCACAGACAAGTATTATATAAGCTTAGAACAGCCCTCTAAGCATAGGATAAGTCTCTAAAGAAATAAAACAAGTAATAATGGCATAGAACAATCTTTAATTCGTGGGCAGCAGACAAGGGGACAAAACAGCCTACTTAATGCGTATTCCGAGAAGGCTGACCACTCCACTTGAAACAGTCATAACTTTTGACTCCCAACTCCAAATGATCTGAAACGTTTTTAGTTGGAAAGATAAGATTCTAAACTTGAAGTTAGACCCAGGCATGTGTTCGAAATGATGAAGTACTGGACGGCTATGATGTTTTTGAAGTCACTAGAACCCTCTAGACTGCATCAGGATTTCTTCAATTTGGGCCTTGACATTCTGTTGGGCTTGTGGACTTATTTGGGCTGAAGTTTGGGAGATTGTTAGTGGACTCTTGCTGGACACACCCGTGTCACAAATTTTCCTCAACTAAATCCCATAAAGCTACTTCAATTAGTTGAGTTGAATTCAAGTATTCGACTGAAAACATAAACGAAAGTAAAGAACCCAAAATTTACTTTCTTTTCCTTTTGTGTTCTCAACAACCACACAGTGGCTTAGCTTTATAAAAGTAAGAAGAAACTAATCCCATGGATCAACGTTTGCCAACTTTCCTTAAATGTAAGCAGAAGCATTAACATTTAACACACTGTCAAACATAAGATAGTCAACCATTTGAACGGCCCAGATCAAACAAATCAATCATCCAACTGCATCACTAATTGCTTAACAATCTTCTGTATAATATGTTTTTCAATAAAAGTACATTATCAACTATGAATCTTTTTCAAAAGTCTCTAAACTTAGCAATGTCAGCCAAAAACAGCGCAATCACTACAAGTACATTATATATAAGTGGAAAACTTTAAAAAAGCCGTCAGAAAGATATAGAACCATGATGCATACCATACATGGATGATGGATCCTCCAGTGTGTAAGAATAAAGAGCTTGAGGATCTCAAATCTGAAGCAGAGCACCAAAACCCAACTAGACTGAGCTCTTTGTTTCTCTGAATTTTAAGCTTAAGGTTTCTGGAACTGGGGACCTTGAGGGGCAACCATTACAGCTTCAAGCCTGCTTTCAACTTGTTCTTTCTTCAGAAATGTGCTCGTGAAGGTCGTGTAGGTGGGAGTGAAAAGAAACGCTGTCGTTTTGATGGTTGGCTTGTCACATCCATGTCTTTAGCAATTGATTATGTTTTGTCGGAAGTTGGAGCAGAAGAAACTTCAGTGGCCTTCCATGACTACAAAACGCAGCAACCTCTGATAACAGTGCAACACGTGGCACTTATTTTGTTAGGTATATTTTCTATATTTTCTTAAGGGTTAAATACCTTATTTTTTCAGCATTTAACTTCTTTATTTTTTGTTTCTTAGGTTTACTTCTTGTTACAGGAGGTACGTTTGGTTTACCTAAAGAAGGAAATGGTATCTTGTCAAAATTTTGTCCAAAATTTGACGGAATGCCACATCAGCACTAATAAGGAATTGACACTTATCCTTATAATTAATTTTTTAAAAAAAATATATTTAAAAAAATTAAAAACATTAAAAGATAATTTTTAATGTTTAATTAAAAACATTAAATTTTTTTTAATAAATTAATTAAATATAATTTTTAATGTTTTTAATTTTTTTTTTTTTAAATAATTATTGGGACACATGTAAGTTCCTTATTGGTGCTGATTTAGTGTTTCGTCAAATTTTGGACGAAATTTTAAAGGAGGTACCATCTCCGTCTTTAGGCAAATCAAATGTACCTACTGGAATAAAAAATAAACCCTAAGAGACAAAAAATAAAGAAGTTTAACCATTTTCTTAAGTAAGTTTTTGAGTTCATGCTACTCATTTGAGATACCAAAATCTATAAAAGATCCTTATCAAATAGAGATAACACGGTGTCAACCAAATGATTTTTATTGGGGCCCTTGGGTCCTTAGGATAAGAAGGAACAGAAGCCGGAGCATTTACAAAAGATAACTTGGATAACTTTTCAAATTCAAACTATTCTGCCATCTTCAACTCATCATATTTAACCTTATTTTTACATTTGTACTTTCTCATCATATTTATCCTTATCTTTACATTTGCATTTTGAAATTGCAGCATCATCATTCCTGATAAAGGGGATGAGGATTATCTCGAAAACCACTATTGGATGGTGCATGTATTATTATTTGTAATTTTATATAAGCCACGTCCGAGAATGAGTACTTGAAAGTATATGTAATACTTCTCTTAATTTAAAGGATGAATAACTCTTAGTGTCAAATCGATTTCAACCATCGATCTCAACTAGAATCAAAGCTTCTTCATGTAAAAAACTTGTTTTATTTAAATCAGAAAAATCCTACCATTTTACGAAATCATGAAATGACAATAGATTGGATTCTGATTTATTTGATTCACACTTTTTTGTTGTTGTTGTTGTAACAAACCAACATTCATTCAAACAAAGAGGAATACAAGAAGAACAGAAAAGAAAACAAACAAGCTAGCTAAAATCTCAACTGGCCAGATCTCAAAAAAACAGGAATGAGATCAGAAACGGAAAAGAAAGATGCGAATGCAGCAAAAAAAAACCATTGCTGCGGCACATATTGGTGATGGATACTACTATCGGGAATTCTAAAACCCCTATCAAACATCTAAACAGGCTTCCTATAAAGCCATGAAGATTTAGATGAGAAGTAACTGTAGAAAAAAGGTTTCCAAAAGGAAACCAGAAAGAAAATGAAAAAAGATCCACTCCACAGACAAAGAGTTTGAAGACCAAACACATCGAGATAAAAACTAAGCAACAGAGCCAAAGAAAATTACAGAAAGTTACACAAAGTAACAGAAAAAAACTCAAAACACAACAGCTGCAACAGAGGGAGGCTTCGGCGGCCACTGCACGGCGCGTGGGACCCACGCGCCAGCGCGTTAGATCCACATGCAGGAGCGTGTGGACCACACCCCAACACGTGGTGGTCAAAAGGAGTCGCAGAGGAGTTCGCCGAAGAGCTGGAACGCCGGTGAAGGTGGAGTATAGGCGCGTGTTTGGCTGGAGCTGATGGACAGAAGTAGATCAGACTATGAAAAAGCCACTCTTCAAGCCTACACAGATCCGGCTGGTAGAGCGATGAAGAAGACATTCCATGGCATGGTGGAAGCGAGGGGAGGCGATCCATTGCTGCTGCAATTTTTTGAGGGTCAAGGGTAAATCGTCAAAGACGATAGGTAGATCTAGAAACTCAAGAAGAGAGAAACTCAGAAGGAAGAGATGTTGGATGTTGCAAAAAGAGGGAGGAGGAGGGCAACCAGGAGGTTTTCCCTCCTCCTCAAGCTTGGCCGAAAATGGAGGCTTCAGGAGAGAGAAGGGAGTGTTTAGATATTTTGATATTTGAAAAATATTTGATTAATGCTTAATTACAAAAACCTCAACAAATAAAAAGGGGAACAGTGGCCAGTTGATTCTAAACGAAGTGAGGGTGTTTGACGCCATTAAGTATTCTCTACTTGCATACCTGTGTCGATTTCGAGTACATGCACCCTTTGTTGAAGGTTGTTCAAGCTTTTACTTAAGTATGACATGGGTTACTTTGGGGCTTATTACAAAGCATTATGCCAACTAGTCGGGCTTGACTCAACCAACACTAAATGGTGCATGGGTGTGTGATTCATAAGCATCTCATAACCTATACGTGAATAAATAAGCATAACAATGCTTGAAACAATTAATTACTCTGAAGTTGAATCTAGTTTATGACTTAAAGGCTGATCGGTAAATTCAACGTACCAATGCCGGTGGTACTCAACCAAATAGAACTATCAGACGCATTTAGAGAACTCTTTGCGAGTTATAGGATATTGAATCACTCGAGGGATTCTCTTTTAAGATGAAACAACTACCAGTAATCGAAAAATGAGACAGCAGACGGTCTTCAAACACAAGCAAATCTTGAGTTGATACTATGTGCTTTGTATGCATAGATATTCTGTAGTTCTCGAAAAAAGAAAAAGAAAAAGCTGATCCTTCTAAATAAATCAAGAACTAGGGGGAAGAGTAATCAATCATTACAGAGCAGGACATTGAGAAAAAGGGCACTTAACAACCTTTCTATAGAAGAGGAAAATGAATTATACTCGAATCAACCCAGCGAGTGTGAAAGTAGAGAACAATCGAGCAAATATATGTATTCTTCTTAACTTAGAAAGAGGATGCCTCAAAAGGTTTAAGGCAAGGGAAATACAGCTCTTGATCAATGAAAAGGAAATTATTTGAAAACAAAATAGGCATAACTATTGGGATTTCCTTGCTGATCAGTAAATTAAGGGCCTTGAACCAATTTTCTAAAGGCCAATTAATTGGCTTCCTTCTCTAATCTCACATCTCACATATACAAGACATGCTATACAAATATAAAAGGATATTAAAAGCTGTACATTTTTCTAAGCCGCTGAGAACCAATTGCAGGAGGTACTTACTGTACACTACAAACATATCAGTAACATGTATTGCAGCCATTCTATTTGGAACCTCTACAAAGGCCATTGGCAAGGGTCTATGCAATTGGCTTCAGCAAATCTTTAGCACCTGCAGTGGTCCACAAGATTGCACGAGGTGAGGCTAACACAATTTAAATATGGAAATTACTCTACCCACCAAATGGTGGATTGCACACACAGGAAGAAATATTCCGCAACAAAAAAGGGAACCAAAAAGAAAGATTTTATTTCTTATTATGGGTATCTACAACTCAGGCACCAGCAATGACGATTCTTTGCTTATGGGATAGGAGATGCCATTAGGTCCAATGGCCTATGGATCAACTCTTCTATAGTGTAATCCATCTATCTTATCCATGTTTGCTCCGTTGATGCTAATTTTTCACTTAGAAAAGATGAAAAAGTGGTCATAATAATGGTCAACATTAAAAAACCAAAATGCAAGGCCCACAGCCTTCTCCTATCTCTAACTATTAGATCCACAGATTTATTGTACCAAAAGCAAGGGGTGATATAAAGATTAGTTGATCATTACATATAGTTGGGGTCGTTATTAGCATTATTACTTTGTGTTTTCTGAACTCTATGAAGCTTCACTTACTAGCTCAAATTAATCAAATAATCACTAACATTCCAAGAATTTGCATATTTTATGTATTTATTCTTTTTTCTTTTGAGGCAGAAGCTGAAGATGGGCCACAATCTACTAAAGCTCCTAACCTGGCACACACATGCAAAACATTGAAGGAAAAAAGAAATCTGTAATCACAATCATAAATTAAAAATGACAGGTAATACCTTTCAAACAGTACGGGAAAATACAATAATTGTTGGTTCTTATGACCAGACGAGAGCAGAAAGCCATGGATGATATTTCCTCAAGGGCACTGACTTTTAAATTTGATCAGTGCTGCTACCGAAAGTTGAACTTAGCAGAACTGACCCAGGAACCTGTTGGGGAGACCAGGTGCAAATGCCTTCTTTCCAAGCGACTTCAGTACTGGAACCATCAGCAATTGGTGAATACGGTTTTGTCACTTTCCTTTTTAGCATTTCCTGAATAACATAGTAAAAATAAGTTATAATTAGGCAGGAAAACGTCAAAATTTCCTTTTTTAGAATGTCACTAATACATGTCTAGGGATATGTTATGTGGTCTACAAGTTCCTATAATTATTGATGTACTAGAGAAAACATTAATGAAATTATGAAAGGCACACATCTATATCAGAAATTCACATCTTGTCCAAACCTCAAATAAATAGGCACGATATAGGCTTTAAAATTCAATTTAATAGAAGGAAACTGCAGACCTGGACCAAAGTATCACATACTCTTTTACCAACTAAAGTTTACATAAGTAGAATAACATATGGCATCAGAAACCAACCTTTGAAAGGTTGGACCCGTAAGTGTTCATTGCTTGCTCAATTGAAGTGTAAACTTCAAGAGCCTGCTTGGTTTCAGGGCTGCATTTTATAACACGAACTTGTTCTTTTGACTCTGTTGATCTAGCGTGTAAATAAAGAATGAGCCGTGAAGGTGGAGGATTTTGATGGTCTTTCTTTCCATGTGTCAATTCCATCGTCACCAGGTCATCCCACAGTACATCCCACAGTACTGAACATGGATCCCTTGCCGGGCTGAACTTCCTCTGAGCAATGACGTTGGAGGGTTGCTGTACATGGAAAAAAAGAAGAGAATTTCATTTTTTTAGTGTCCCTGGGTGTGGCAAAAGATGGTAGCGAGGTAGCACCATAAAATTTTTGTACTGAGGCCAACTTACTTGCAACAACATAACCCTACGGTGGGTGACAACCAAGATTTTCCCTTTTGGGAGTAAAAAGTGATCTTCATAAGCATCTGACAAGGCAAACTTTCCTCGTACTTTAAATAGATCAACCTGACCAAAAAATGAACCAGACTCTGCCAGCTGCAATATAACCTTCACAATGAAAACAACACAAATAGATTCAGGATCATAGTCAGATGCAACCTAACACTTTATATAGGCTATCAACACGATTCGTGGTTAGATATGCAGTTGTCGCATATCGCTAGAGAAGACATTGGCATGAAAATTTTTTTTGACAAAAAGGAGCTGTTGAAGATGACAAATAGTGAAAATTAGATAAAACTACATTTCTGCACAATATTGTATAATAAAAAAAAGGTAGTGACACCTCAAGACTTCCCACAAGATAGTATGGTAGTGACATGAAAAACATGCAACAACCTTTTTGCGGTAGTGACATGAAGAACATGCAAGCATATACTCCTAAGCTGTTGACTACAATGACCTTTTTTATTGTCACATTACAAGAGAATCATACAGAGTGAAAATGCAGCTTACCCGAGTTCCTAAGTTCACAGTTATCACAGTATATGCTCGCAAACCAGGGAATAAATGATAAGTACATAATTACCACTATTAAAAGATCTTTAAGAAAACAGGATAATTCTACCAAAAAAGCTAACTAACCAACTTTAATCTTGTCAACAGGTTCCTCTGAGAAGTGGTCTAGAAAAGATACAACCTCAAGTATGTTCGCATGAAGAGCCAGCTCTCAAAACTCAGTCCATTTTCACTTTTTCTTTTAATAAAAAAAATTAACATATAATTACAAAGATTCCTTCTTCAGATATCTTAACAATGGGGATATTAAAAAAACAAAATAAACCGACTTGAGTGTAATGTCTCAGCAATTAGCTAAAAAAAACTGTTATACTATACCTTGAAGGAAGATAGAAAATCATGTTAGCTCATTCTTTTGACAATCTTTCATTTTCTCCAAGGGGTGGGCCGGGGGGAGAAACTAAAAATTATTTCATTTAGTCAGGAAAAAAAAATCACTAAATTACACCCCACGGCCCCCCCACCCCCCCAAAAAAAACACACACACTCGCACAAAATAAGTAGGATCTGATGGTGCCCCGGGAAAATTAATTATATAACTTTGGAGAAACTTCACTTAACCCTCTTGAACTTTTATCCCTTTTGCAATCTCTCTCTCAAAGTTCAACAACTTTCAATTTACTGTATCGAGCTTTCAAAAATTTGCAATCTTACCCCTCCTGTTAGGATTTAGGGTTAAATTAGATGGTGAAAGGGTGAAATGACCATAATACCCTTGTAAACTTAATGAAATTACTAAATTAGCATTAAATTACAATTAATTTTTTTAAAAGAAAACACGGGTATTTTGGGAATTTCCCACCCCCTCCCTTAGGATTTAATAGAAAGTCCTAACGGAGGAGCGAGATTGCAAATTTTTTAAAGGTTGATACACTAAATTGAGGGTTTTAAACTTTGGGGGGATTGCAAAAGTGATGAAAGTTCAGGGGGTAAGTGAAGTTTCTCCTATAACTTTTAAGTGTACTAATCCAAGTTCGATTGGATCCACTAGTTAAAGTTTATATTTTACAAGGAACAAATAAAATTTTAAGTTACTCATCAAAGAGGTGAAGAATTGTTACAATTGGATCTAGGCAGAGCTTGCACTGGATGTTTGTGGTTGCAGTTGGGTAGGAGGGTTTTGAGGTTTTAGAGTGGGTCGTGTCAGCATAATCTTTGTCTATTAATAGTGTCTTAGTGAGGGAAGGGACTTGAAGGACATTATTGTATGAGAGAGGACAGGGTTGAAGTCATAACAAGGAAGTGAGTGTTGTTTCACAAATTTGCAGGGAAATCAATGGAATTTTATTCTTGTTAAAGAATCCAATGTTTGATATCAATTAATACATATCACTTGCTTGTAATCTGATCCAACTGGAACCTACACCACCAAATCCAAAAAATAGGGTAATAACGCTATTCTAATGTAAATGAGTAGCATGCCAAACAACTAGTACCTGTCCCTGTGCTTTATACTCATCATATGGTCGAAGCAAATTATCACCGCCAATTACACGAGGCAGTCTCCTGCGGAGGAGTTGTTCATCAGATGTTATAGCAGCCGCTATCTTCATTCTCATAGCATTGGCACCTTCGGTAGTTTTTGACAATAGATCCAAAACTCCACTCACTGGTTGTGCAGCTGCACCTATTATTCCTTTTCCAACACCCTGAACAAATCCCTCAACACCAGAAGTTTTTGCACCTTCAAGAGGCTTTGTTAATATGCCAGTAACGCCTCTGAACAGGCCTTTGGCTAATGCTCCACCACCCTCTCTGATAACATCACCAAGGTCCTCCACGCCCTTGTTTTCCTATCGGAAAAAGTAAAGAATTAAAAAAATATAAACAATTCAGCATACAAAGACCATTAGATGATTAATCAGTGGGAAAATACTAGCAAAGAAACACTGTATCGTGCACTGAATTTATGCAAAAACCAGAGAATGTATAGAGGTACTTAAAAAAAGAAAAAGTCAAAATGAAAAAATAAAATTCCAAATATTGACACTCGGCAGAACATCTACACACTAGCAAATTGAACCCAAATTTGTGTAATTTCTAAGATAAGCTCAAGGACATATCTCAAGAAGAGCAACCGTAATTAGGTTAACTTTACTCCAGATTATATGGTTAATCCAGCATAATATAAGTGAAAGTAATGCAATCCTAGTATGCCTACTTGCAATTCATTAAAATCTAAAGGCTCGTCCTCACTTTTGAAATTTAGCTTATTGCTTTCCAACCACCTGCTGTAAACATGTAAAAAATAAACATATCACATTTTTTAATTCTTGTACTGCCCTATCCTCATACTTTACACCACAACAATCTTTGTCCTGGGTTGCATTGTGAAACATTTGGCTTGTATGAGCTACAAGCACCTATACAGCCAACAAGGTCACAGCCTAGCTTTGAAAGCTTTTTCGGGAACCGTGGTGTAAGAAAAGAGAGATAAAGCAACTCTGCCAATAAGAAAGAATGAAAGGTTTCAAGAACATGTTGCAAGGACGAGGATGAAGGTCAAAAAGGGCACAACTTCGTTTAACAGGAGGACCACATGATTTTACAGATGAAGAAAATATCCAATACCGAAGGAACGGGTAAAGTAGATTGGATATAGACTACTCTTATTCACGTGGAGTAGGCACCTTGAGAAATCACCTCTGAGGTTTTCCTACATCCACTTAGTGTAAATTAGGCTAAAGACTGTACGAATGCGCAAAGTAGACGTATATAGCCAACCATTATGAGTGTGGAGTAGGCTAAAAAAACCTTTGAGAAATCTCCTTTGATGGTTCTACATATTTGGATTTTTTTCATTCCAAATGAAAAACTATACATATGGAAAATCCCATAAAAGCAGCTCAAACATTAAAACTAGCACATGTATTTTTTTCCTCTCAGCATATAGTCCATAAATCTACACAATAAATCTTACAAATTCCAAATGGCCAATTGCAGCAATTATGAGGGAAGGAATAATAAATATGAAAATATTTAGCAAACCTGTCTTTGCCGGCTTTGAATGAACTTCTTATCCATTGATAAGGCAGCCACACCTTTACTCATATGTCCAAGTGCACTACTTGCATTACCCAATATGTCGACACCAGAGAGCAGTTGAAGAGGTTGGCTCAAAAGATCCTTCCTAATGTTTGAAATAGCAATACTAATCATAGAACTCTGCCGCATGCACACGTTCTCATGGAACCTTTGATTTATCCTGACCTGGTAAAAAAATATAAGATAAACTCATATTAAGATTTTCCATTATAACAGAAAAAAAGTACAATACCCCCAGAAAAAGTAAGTTCCAATATTACAAGAACCATTCAACATCTTTTCTTTTTGGTCAAAAACAAGTCTCTCGTGTGTAACTCCCTAGATTTTGAAATTGACAGCCTGGGATTCAGCCAATCAAGCTTATCAGTTATGATTTGGTGACTGGTGTGGCAAGCTTGGTTGACAGGCATACTGTAAATAGTTTACATGCACTATTATAACCCATAATCTGACACCACCAGAAAAACCATGCTTACAAGCACATTGAACTGATCAAATGCGGCAATAATTAGCTGAAAACATAATTTGGACCGAGTCATCTCTTAGTTTTCACATCAAATGATAAGGCTTTCATCGTAAGCCTCTTGTTTCTAAATCTCATTAAAGGTGGTACTTTAGATTCAGCCTGAAAGTTTGAAGGTCAGTATCTAAGAAATTTCTCAGAACTAAAGAATCATATGAGAAGAATCATAGAAAAGAATTCATAATACATACTGGCATATTCTCAGTGTTCCCCAATGCCGTCATCAAGGATGACCAAAACCCAAGTACACCCCTTGGTCGTTGACTTGGTGACATTGCCATTGAAACTTTGAATCGAACTTCTGAGATGTTAAAAACTCTGAAATTTCAAAGATAATGTTATTGGAACAATTTCAAGCAACAAAATATAGAGATTAACCAAAATTCAAATTACAAGTTTGAAGAAAGGCCTTTGCATACCCAATCTGAACGATTGGGTCAACTGAAACAGCAGTTGTTTGTGTGTCATACAATCTTTTGAGGTTGACCTGCTGGATCATTTCATGAAGGCGCCAAATGATGGGTTCAGGAATGTTTATTAAAAAGGCTGAATTTTCAAGTCCCTGTTTAGAAGTAATCAATATAAATAAAATTGAAGTATAAAGGAAACAAATTGTTTTATTTCCGCAAGATATTTAGAATAATGACATGCTCACATGGACACCAATATATGGATAGACACAGAGATCTAATGATCCATTTGATTGTATTGTCAAGGAAAATTTCAAGATATAATCAGTCTCCTCCCCAACTCTCTGTGGTCTGAAGAGAACTGGCATTGGAGTCAATGGCAACTGGTTATCCACTTGTATTCCACGCATTCTCAGTTTGAACCTGTTAAAAAAATATGGAATATTAATTGGTTCAATGATTGCAGATGATTGGATTACCAGAAAGAAAAAGAGCACATCTAAATAACCTAACCCGCCCACATAAGTGGCCATTCATAGGCAGTAGATAATTAGTCAGCTGGAAACAGGAATTGTGACCAGTCTCATTTCAAATTTTCAAGATCATAGAGCAAGTGTGCTCAGAGAAAAGAAAAGGAAAAAAAAAATTGAAAAAATACACCACCTACAATTAATTACCAAGACTTAAACCTCATGCTTAAAAGACAAAAGCTCATCAGCAACATCTAGGCCATCACATCTTTCTTGCCACTAGTACATCCACTGCGTTACTTACAAGTATTTTTTACTAGCAGTTACAATTCAAGTATACAAAAGAGATATAAATAAAAAAGTTATATTCAGAGAGAAGTTTTTTTTTTAATGTGTATTTATGAACTCTGAAGGTACCCTAAACTCTTGAGATGTTTTGCTATTGAAGAACTACTAAATTTAAAGCAAATCCTACCTACTGATTCCAGATCCCAAGCCGGTTGAATATGCCAGAAGAAGATTCTGCACCGACAGGTATAATATTTCCTCAGGTGTATGGTCAATAATGGATATTCCAAGCTCAGCCAGCTCAACAATAACATGAAATTCACAATCTGAGATGGATGCTAATTGTTGCTGTTGAAAGTCATTTCCAGAAAGCTGTGATAAAAGTGATGAATGCCTTCTACTCGAGATTCCTGTAGGCTCATTTTCTGGCATCCAGTCACTGATCTTAATGACATTCATCTTCTCCTCTTTTAGAATTGTAACACGTAGAGCTTTTTTAGCAGGTCCACCCACCATATGGATTGGTTGGTGATCAAAAGTTTCATCAATATCATACTTCTCTGATTTCAAAGGATCAGTCCCATCTACCAGGAGCTCCAACAAACGTCTTCTACCAAGATCTTCCCACAGAAAAGAAGCAGCTGAGTTAGGTAGAAGAAACTGCCACGAATCAATGGTACCATCCACTTGCCGAAAGCGAATGGGTAAAAACATCGAACGATTTTCAATCCTGTTGGTATGGAGTTGATTATACTACTGAAGCAGGAACAAAAACAACATACACATAATAGAAATAGAAAAAAGGAAAAATTAGAGAGAAAAAGAGTATTTTATATATAGTATAAGAAAAAGAAAAAAAAAAAAAGAGTTGGACTACCAGAAACAAATTGAAAACTTGTTTTTTTATTTTTTATAAGTAATTGGCCCAAGTGAAGGAAATGGGAGATTCGAACTAGTAACATTCGCCTCATAAGACGTGGTTCCCAACCGCTTGAACTACCATTTGGGGGTAAAACACATTGAATACTCTAAAAGACCTATTTCTACATTAGTTCTTGATATCAATCGATTTACTTTTAGTTCAAGAAAATTTCACCAAAACTTGATGAGGAAAAAAACTTCTTTATATTTTATGAAAAATTTTTACCAGAAGAACAGATAAGGAAAGTGTAATGAAGAAAACAAATATAACCTGTAAGGACTTGATAATGAATTTGGGCGGAAAATAACTTCATAGCGTGAGTTCTTTCCTCCACTTCTTACTTCTACCCTTAACTGCATCAGATCATTTCCAATATGCTTCTTCAAGCAAGTGCGCATCACACCTTCTGTACAAACACTAAATGGTGTACTCCATTTGTATCCATCAAGCTGCAACTGAAATAAAAAAGGAACCCCAGTATAAGTCACGGAGAATATATCTATCATATTATCCAGCAAAAATACAGATGATTCCATTGAACAGACCTTCAACAGTTCAACTTTAGCAGAAGACTGCCACCCAAAGGGTTTTGGAGGATCAGTGGGATGAATCCATGCCACCGACTGTGAATCACACTGCTGCAGGCAGAGACTGCAACCAATCCTATTAATGAACAAGGTGTGTGGCTGAAAATGAACAACCTGAACATCCAGCAAGCAGTTGTTCATTACTAACAAGAAAAATAAAGGTTTACAAATTATCATAGCTTTATTGTGCCCTGCAAATTAAATAATCTATAGTACATACCCTTGCGTGCAAATTTTCCAATATGCATTTCAGGCATTCAACATTTGGTATTTCTAATTTTGCCTTTTAATCATAGCTTCTTTTTTTTTTTTTTTTTTTTGATAAGTAAAAAGATGAATTAAAGAGCGCAGAGGAATTAATCATAGCTTCTTAAAAACCCTATGCTGCATTTCAATTGCTTTATCCTGAGATATAGAGCTCTGTTTTCCATAATTCTGAATATTACTTATTGTATCCTCAAGTTATATCTCTTTTTCGCAAAGAGACAAAAAAAATAATTCTAATTTTAAAATCTTTGAGACAATACTACACAGTACAGTCTGGTCCAACCTGGTACAGTCATAGAGATTAGTATAGACCAATACGCAAGGTCGTGCAGAATAGATAGAGTAACTGTTATAGAAGGTTGGAAGCAAGATCAACCAGCTCGGTAAGGAAAACAAAGCCGACCAACAACGACGCCACTACCGCAATCAACGACAACCACCAAAATTTTCAGATCCAAACAGTACCAGCCATTTCCAAAACCACCAGAGCTTCTTGCTGCAACTCAGCCTTCAAGACCAGCACTGCCATCATGAGTTTCAAGCAAAAGAGAGGCAGAGCG
Organism: Corylus avellana; assembly: GCF_965113065.1. NCBI lineage: Eukaryota > Viridiplantae > Streptophyta > Magnoliopsida > Fagales > Betulaceae > Corylus > Corylus avellana. Next base: position 39,800,220 of record NC_142491.1, read on the forward strand.
ATGGTTCGGTTGCAAGGCGAGTCATGGTTCGTAGGGTGCCGAGTAGTTCTTGGGCTGTTGACGAGAAGAGTGAGAATAGAAAAAGAATATCAAAATAGAAGCAACTGTGGAGGAAGAGGAGGATTTGTGAGGAAAAGGAAAAAAAGCTACTGCGGTAAGAATATCACAGCCATTGGTGGAAAGAAGGTTGTAGCCAAAGTCTTGCACTCAGGCTTTTGTGCGCTGGAATGACTGAAGTTGTACGCGTTTATAGGGTTGCAAAAACACATTTATCGTAAGTAGTGTGCATGTCAGCTGCTCAGAATTTTTACTTTTTTAAAAAAAAAAAAAAAAAAGAAAGAAAAAAAGAAAGTGGGGTCAGGTCAGTAATTATTCGAAATCTTACCCCTATTTTGAATTTCGACCCAACTTTTGTTGGAATTCAAAACTCTCTTCTGCCAACCAACCCGATCAGGTCAGATGCAGATTGAAAGTCAGGTATGCGGGGATTTGAACCCTACTTGAAAACTGGAACATGGCAGATGGTAGGGGATAGAATTAACATCGGAAGGACACAAACACTATGCAATAGAATTGATTACTAAACAATTGACTCCCACAGTCCCACAAGATGATTTAATTTCAAAAATTATATATATCCATTTTAGCATCCCATATTACCCTTATTTGAACCAATCTTTTCTCAACTTTGAACTCACAAATTTTTCAAGTTTGAGGCCACCTTCCTTAATCCATCTAAGGGAATTTTACAAAGAGTAATAGCTTCGTTAACATGCCATGTCGTTTGTAATCTTTCATCTATTGTGGGATAGAGTGAGTAACATGACTGTGAAAATGCGATCTACTTACTATCACAATTACAGAAATACAACCAACAAGATAATTGAGTTTAACCTTTGTTCTGTCTGAGGTCAGGTTTAGCAGTGCTGAAAGCTTGTAGTAAGATCCATCTGAATTATATGCCTTGACATCAACCCGTTCCTGGAGAGACATTTCAGAGGGCATCACATGTTATGAAAAACTTCATGCAACTCCATAGTGTTACACAAAAACAAAAGGAATGAAATACATATATTTCTGTAGCTATGTCACCTTGTTTTCCAGCTCATGAAAAGAAATCCCAGGACTGTAAATTTCGGAATTACGAATAGCAACAGCAATGCCAACCCTTGAGGACAGATTCGAATCTTTGTTAGAAGTAAACGATATAACCCCGCTTCTGCCCACATAGTCTTGTGGAGAAAGCATGCTGGGAACTGGAGTAGTATCCTCAATTACTTCAAGTACTTGAATATTTCTCCTTGGGCCAGAATGTTTCCTGTCCATTGAGTTCATAGGATGTTTCAAGGCTATTTTTGCAGACTTTACTGCTCTAGAAAGTATCATGGTATCCATATCTGCTTTATCCAAAGGTTCCACTTCCACCAATCGATATGCTAAAGGCAGAGATGAATCATTAATAATCCAATACGGAACAAAAATCCTAATGGTTTTGGGAGCAGCACCAGTTCCTCCCAAGTCACGTTCAATGGTCACACGCAATCTCCTGTACATATGATAATTACAGATCATTGGTGCCATAAGCAAAAATATTCTTCATTTAAAATATTCATATGAATTAACATTCAATGTCACAGAAAAAAATATTATGGAGAAACTTATAGAATGAAATGCCATGAATGTTTCCCTTCAATTTATTTTCAACACCATACACAGCTGCACAGGTATATGAAGATATTATCACTGATAGGCATCAATATAAATACCTAAAATTCTGTCATGGAATGTGAGAGGATTGAATGAGAGGGAAAAGAGGTTGAGGGTTAGGAATTTGCTTAGAAGTTGGAAGGCAGATGTTGTTTGTTTCCAAGAGACGAAGATGGACTTTATTTCGTATAGCTTAGTGAGGAGCTTATGGGGATGTCCGTATGTGGAGTGGTGCTTTGTTCCTTCCATTGGGGCGTCGGGGGGCATTTTACTCATGTGGGACAAGAGGGCTGTTGAGATGATCGACGTAGTGCTGGGAAGTTATGTGGCGGCTTGTTCCTTCAAGAATGTTGAGGATGGCTTTGAGTGGGCGTTTGCGGGGGTGTATGGCCCCAACAGAGTCAATGCTAGGCGCTTTCTTTGGGAGGAACTGGCAGGGGTCATGAGCTGTTGGGACGTACCGTGGTGTATCGGTGGGGATTTCAATGTCACCCTTCATCCTAGTGAAAGGTCGAGGGGAGCTCATTCGCGGTCGGCAATGAGGGATTTTGGTGAATTCATATCGGATCAGGGCCTCATGGATCTTCCCTTAGTGGGGGGGATTTCTACTTGGTCTAGGATTGACCGCTTTCTTGTCTCCCCGGAGTGGGAAGCCCGCCACCGGGATTTGCGTCAGAAGAAGATGCTTCGAGCCTGCTCCGATCATGCCCCTATTATATTGGACTGTAATTCTCATGCGGGAGGTAAAAGGCCTTTCAAATTCGAGAACATGTGGCTCAAAGTGGAGGGTTTTGTGGACAAAGTGCGCAGTTGGTGAGACTCGTATCATTTCCAGGGCACTCCGAGCTTCATTATTTCCAAAAAGTTGCAAGCGCTAAAGGGGGACATTAGGAGATGGAATGCTCAAGAGTTCGGCAATGTGGGGGTTAGTATTAAGGCTCGTATGGAAGATATTAAAGCTTTGGATAGGGTGGAGGAAGAGAGAGGTTTATCCACAGAGGAGATCGAGAAGAGAAGGGTGCTTCCTAGGGAGTTAGAAGTTTCCCTCCTCCAAGAAGAAATCAGTTGGAGGCAAAAATCTAGAATCCGTTGGTTGAAAGAGGGTGACAAGTGTACCAAATTCTTCCATCGGATTGCTAATGCCAATAGAAGACAGAATTATATTGAGTCTCTGAACATTCATGGCACTGCTATCTTTGATCAAGAGGCTATTAGCAGTCACATTACTCGATTTTATGAGACGCACTTCACAGAGACTCTTAGTTGGAGACCGAGGTTGGATAATCTTCAATTCGATATGTTGGAAGAGGAAGAGTCTTCTAGTCTGGAAGTCCCTTTTGAGGAAAGGGAGGTGTGGGAGGTGGTCAAAAAAATGGATAGGGATAAGGCCCCAGGCCCGGATGGTTTTTCTATGGCTTTCTTTCAGGACTGCTGGGAGGTGATCAAAAAGGACATCATGGCTGTTTTTGTGGAGCTCTATGATCGAGGCAAGTTCGAAAAAAGTCTCAATGCTACATTCATTGCTCTTATTCCGAAGTCACATGGGGAATCCGATTTGAAGGACTTCCGTCCTATTAGCCTTGTGGGGGGGATTTATAAGATTATTGCGAAGGTGTTAGCCAATAGAATGAGGGGAGTCATGAACCGGGTCATTTCCAATCCGCAAAATGCGTTCGTCAAAGGTAGACAGATTTTGGATTCGGTGCTTATTGCCAATGAATGCCTGGACAGCTGGCTCAGATCTGGGGATCCCGGCCTCTTGTGTAAGTTGGATATGGAGAAGGCTTACGATCACTTGAATTGGAAGTTTTTACTCTACCTTTTAAAAAGGTGCGGTTTCGGTGAGAAATGGTGCTCTTGGATTGAACATTGTATCTCGTCGGTGCGGTTCTCGGTGTTGATCAATGGTTCGCCTTCCGGTTTCTTTGGGAGTTCGTGTGGGGTTAGACAAGGTGACCCTCTCTCGCCTTTCTTGTTCATCATGGTCATGGAGGCTTTCAGTAGGATAATTAATGTCTCTATCAGTAGGGGTTTCATCAATGGTTTCTATGTGGGTGCCGGTGAGCATGAGCGGGTTTCTGTCTCCCATCTTCTCTTTGCTGATGATACGCTGGTGTTTTGTGGGGCAGCATCTGAACATGTTAGATTTATTAAAGCTCTCATTATTGGCTTCGAGGCGGTCTCAGGGTTAAAAGTTAATCGGGCCAAGTCTGTTTTGGTTCCAGTCGGAGATTCGGTGGAGACAGATGAGTTGGCTGGTGTTTTGGGTTGTGGCACTAGTTCTTTGCCCTTGAAGTACCTAGGCCTTCCGCTAGGGGCGTCCTTCAAGCAGTTGGCTATTTGAGATGACATGTTGGAGAAAATTGCTCAAAGGTTAGCCCCTTGGAAGCGTTCATATTTGTCCAAGGGGGCAAGGCTCACCCTCATCAAGAGCACCCTATCCAATCTCCCCACCTATCTTTTGTCTCTCTTTCCCATTCCTATTTCCGTGGCGAATCGTATTGAGAAGATTCAACGGGATTTTTTATGGGGGGGGGTTAAAGGATGAGACTAAGTTCCATTTGGTTAGTTGGCACGAGGTATGTTCTCCGATTGCTGAGGGAGGGCTAGGGATTCGGAGTTTGCATCTTTTTAATCAAGCTCTCTTGGGAAAATGGTTATGGAGATTTGCAAATGAGGAAGAAGCTTGGTGGAGAAGTATTTTGGTGGCAAAGTATGGGGTGGATTGGGGGGGTTGGCGCACTAAAGTTCCTCGTGGAACGCATGGGGTGGGGTTATGGAAACACATTTGTGGAGTTTGGAGGTCGTTTCGGGGTCACTTCAGATTAGATCTTGGTTTGGGGGGGAAAGTCAAATTTTGGGAGGATTGGTGGTGTGGTGAGACGTCTCTCAAGGATGCCGTCCCGGGTCTTTTTAATATTGCTTGCAATAAAGGGGATGGTTCACTGGAATGTTACTTTCACCCGCAGTATTCATGATTGGGAGGAGATGGCCTTAGCCTCTTTCTTCTCGCTCTTGTACTTGTCTTCGATTAGGGGGGAAGGGGAGGACCGGATGTGGTGGATTCCTTCAAGTAAAGGGAAGTTTGAGGTACACTCTTTCTATAAGATGCTTGCCTTTAAGGTGCCTAACCACTTTCCGTGGAAAAGCATTTGGCGCACCAAGGCTCCTTTGAGAGTGGCGTTTTTCGCATGGGCGGCTGCCCTTGGGAAACCTCTCACGTTGGATAATGTTCGGAAGAGAGGCATCGTTGTGATTAATCGATGTTGTATGTGTGAGGCGGAAGGGGAGTCCGTGGATCATCTCTTTCTTCATTGTGGAGTCGCACGCAAGTTGTGGGATGTTATCTTCTCTCGCTTTAACATGTGTTGGGTTATGCCTAGAAGCGTAAAGGAGATGTTCGCTAGTTGGTGGGCGGGCGGGAGAACGAGTAGTGCTGTGGTCTGGAAGATGGCTCCCCTTTGTCTTCTTTGGTGCCTCTGGAAGGAAAGGAATGCGAGATGCTTCGAGGATGTGTCGAGGAGTCTTGAGAACCTTATTCACTTCTTTTTGTACACTTTATTCACATGGACTACAGGCTGGCTTGCTCCTTTAGTGATCAACTTTTCTGATTTTCTCTTTATGTTCTCTTTTTCTTTCTCCCCTACTTAGTCGCTCTCTTGTATATTACCTGTGTACTTGGGTTGCGCCCCTCTACGCTCTTTTAATGCATTATTACTTATCAAAAAAATAAATAAATACCTAAATATCTTCTTTTCTATTGGTAAGTCACACATGTACCCGGTGGAGCTTGAGCCCACGACCTCACCCTCCACCTAACTACAAAGGGCGGAAGTACAATTTGAGCTAAAGCCCATAGGCATAAATGCTCAAATATCAGGCAGAAAAGCAGTGTTATTTATTAGAGCATTAAATGTTTTATTCATCACTATAAGAGAGTTCATCACAAATACAATACTTGGAAAGGCTAAGGAAAGTCAAAGAAGAAAATATTACGGAGAAACATATAGAATGAAATACCATGAATTTACATCATAAAGCAATATCAAAGTTGTTACTTCTCTTAATGTCCCTAATTTGTGTCTCTACATTTGGATATTATCATTTTTTTTTTTTTTTTTTAATTTCTTTAATGTCCCTTCGGACCTACTCCTGCAGAGTAAACCCCGGTCCCGTGCACCGCACCCTCGGAAGTTTTTCTACACGGAACTGGTTAAATCGCTAACTTTTCACCAGGGAGTGTGGCCCCAAGAGATTGTTTGCACCCATGAGGTGTTGAACCTTGGACCTTGAAGGGAGCAAACCTTAAAACCAAGGTCTCCACCACTTGGGCTAACCCCTTGGGGTTTTGGATATTATCATTGATAGGTATAAATATAAATGCCTAAATTATCAGGCAGAGAAACAGTGTTCTTTATTAGAGCACATACATACAATACCTGTCTATAGAGGTTCTTGTTTTATTTATTTACTTCTTTCATTCTTCATAGAGAGAGAGAGAGAGAATACACCCATAGAATGTACCAGAAACAGCTTTGAGAAGAGAAATGAAACGTATCATAATATTGGCAGTGAACAGCCACAAATAAACATGTTGAAATGTATGGTATTGTGAAAGCTATGTGGGTAAGAATATCAATTACTACATGTTTGTGTTCTTAAAATCTTTTTTTTTTTTTGATAAGTAATAAGTATATTATCAAAATGCGTAGAGAGGCGCAACCTATGTATACAAGAGGTATATAGGGAAACCCCTATTGATGTTTGTGTTCTTAAAATCTTATTGCTAAAGAATGGAGCAGATGTTAAATTTCATAATTATGCAAAACTTAATTCTGTCAAAAGATGAATAACCTTGAAACACCAGAGAATCCAGAAAGAGCAGGCCCTCTTTGGCTTGGATAAGAACAACATACAAAGTAAAGAATCAAAGCACTTTTGGAAGTTTCAGTCCAGCCTATATTCATCCACATTTCTAGGAAGAAAAATTGGATATAGTACTAACAAGGAATTTGACGTAGTACATATGCTACATAGTTTATGTGAAGAGATTAAATTTAGTAAGATTATTTAGCTTAAGAACTGCATGATTAAGAAACTTGTGAACCGGAATGCATAGAACGGGTACACCCTTATATACCAGAAAAAAGGTTAACTTTGGAATCACAAACCTTTTAGTTTGCTGGTGAACCATCCAGAAAGATGAGACATGGTTTATGGAAGAAAGATCCAAAATAAGAATAGGATCCTGCCAAAAGAATAAATAAATAAATGAAAAGGGAAAATGGTTATCAAATGTAAATATTTCATATGTTAGATTTTTTAAGCACAAAAAGCAGGTGGACACATATTTAGACCAAGTTATTACCTTCTCCAGTACCCAACCACCCTGAACAAACAATGTAAGGTAAATTGGTTTCTGAATATCTGCTGAATAAATATGTGCACTCCTCCGTGAAGAGATTATACCATGCTGTCGTTCAATGCAACTTCCTTCACTTGCTTTTTCCCAGATTGTGAACTCAGCTGGACATGGAAGCCGATTTTCCAACTTCAAAGGAGAGTTAACAGATATTCTCCAATCATAAACAGGTGAATTTAGTTCAGTATGAAGAATTGAGGCATCTGCTCCTATACTAAGCCAACATTGTCTGCTTCCAGTGCTAGAACAACGCAAAATTATATCCTTCTTCTCGAGCTGATTCAACTTGAATGCAAAACTGGGCATCTTAGTTTCCTGCTTTTGGCTATAGAGTGAACCTTGATCCATGAAAGGCTCGTCCTTTCCATACACAGAGCCAGAACCAACGGCAACTGGACAACCCCATGAATATGGGGGCTCAGGATGATCTACACAAGGACGAACTTCTAAACACTGATCAGAATCCTTGGATGTACTTCTCCAAGGTAAAACATCAGAAGCACCAGGACTTATGGTAGTAAAGACACTCTTCATGGAATTAACCCCTTGCTCGGGAGATTTTTGCCTTGTACGAATTAATCGCCGTCGGCGCACAACATCAACAGCTGACTTGGTGCAAGACTTTGAAGATGTTGGCGGCCATTTCAAACTGTTGAAGTCAGGACCATATGCCCAGCCATCGTTGTCAACAAATTGACATTTATCAGTTGTCCAAGTTGAAGTCCATTTCCATCCAGAGGGAAGGCGAGGTTCAAAGAAATCCTTCAAAACAAATCAAGAAGAGGGTGAAAATACACACTCTAGTAATAGTTCAAGAATAAGAACAAACACATGATATTAATGCAATACTCTTTGAGTACACTCACTTTCGATAAATATGAGAAGTCCCTGGTGCTCCAACGCCCTGGATCATCACCGCGAAAGCCAGGCCACTTGTTATTCCAACCAGAAATTGGATGATAACGTTGATTTTCAAAAACCTCTTCTACCACAGAGGGACCATGACCATGAATCAAAGACACATGACAAACTGAAATATCCAATTTAAAATCTGTATCATTTACAACTGTTGCAAGACCCCTGAAAATTACGTGCTTCTTGCCATTTTTCATGAGAACTTCCATTGCAATAAAATCATTCTGGAATGATTTGGGGACCACTGACATTGGAAGCAATGACCGAACACTCTCCCACATGCCCTCCAGGCTAAGCCCAACCCAAAATCCTATGTCTCTATCAGTAACATTCTCATCTTCTGCATCTATTTTTAAGTTTGCAACAGTCTTCCTCTCAAAATAAGTAGTAGATACCAGTAGGCAACCCTGGTCAGGCATGTCTTCAACATCGTTGTGCTGAACCAGCAAAAAACAACAATGAAGCCAAAAATTGTAATATTATATAGACAGAAATAAGTATTCCGTAACTGCATGAACAAGCATAAATGAATGAAACTACAAATAGCTCACCCTTCTCCTTAGAGGATATGATATAATATTCTGAACATTATGTGGTTGATTCAACATCCTCACTGAAGTTACCTTCTTCAACATATTTGCACCATGTCCCACAGAAAAGGAAATGGACCCAACAACTTCACCTGTATTGTTCAAGCACCAATTATAAGATTATATATATATATATATATATATACAAAGAATAATCCAGGTAATTCTCTATGACGAGTGCAACGTTGCGTAAAAGGTTGGGGAAAAAGAAACCCCACAAAGACACGATGCAACATTATATCTTTCTGAATGTAGAACTCCAGATAAATATTGATAAATTTCAAAGGTAGCACATCACCTTCCTAAAACTTAAAACAAAAAAGAGTGGTGAAGTCTCCCCTAAAAGTAATGAATGAGGCTGTGGCCTCTTTGATAAGGCATAAAGACATTTCAGAACAACTAGCTGAGAGCTGAGAGCTGTAAATTGGAGAGCTGAGAGCTGTGTTGGCGCGTGGGGGTGCGTGTGTGATGGTTGGCGTTAGTTGTTGGCTGTGTTATGGCTGGGCCGAGGAGGTGGACGGTGGAGTCCAAGGAGTTTGAGGTGTTGATCAAGGTAGGAGCATCAGGGGTGAAGATTTTTGAGAGGAGCAAAAGGTTCAAAAGGTCCATCTTCCTGAAAAAAGATGAACTAGCTTGGTTGGTGCGTATAGTGGATGATTTGGTGGCAGTGGACAACTCTGAAGTTTTTTGGGATCAATCCAGAGCTGGATATCCTAGAATAGTTGCTCAAAAATGTTCAAATAGGCATGGATGCTTCTTGACAGTGGAGGAATTTGATGGAAGAAGGAGGTGTGGCTCGATCATCATTCCTGAAGGACGTCGTGGGTTTGGATGGAATTGTTTCATCAAGGAAATGAAAGTGGCCAAGTCAGTTCTCTGGGAAAAGCGAGTGGTCAGTGAGCATAGGGAGCTAAGGGGAGAAAAGGGAGATAACGAGGTTAAGAACCAGAGAAGCTTTGCGGAAATAGTGAGATTGCAGACGAAGGAATCCCAGGAAGGAGACAAATACGGCCATGTTCAAAGTCGGCGAGGACCTATGGAACAGAAGGCACAGGCCTATGTCAAGAATTCAGTATGTCTGAAGAAGGTCCAAGTTTCGGCGAAGGCTCAGGGAGTTTCTGGGGGGGATCCGACGAAGTTTTTCTGGCCGGCCAAGTCTGTGCAAAATCCGGGAGAGAAGGGACTGTCTGTTACGAAGGATGAAGGTTGCGTGGAGGTCTCATCTTCAGCTCCGGCGAGTGGTACAGCAAGGCTGGCGGAACAGATGGTGTCGTTGTCAGTTTCTGAGCGTACGAAGGGATGGGAGGGGATGGGGTACCATGCTGGGCAGGTAGGCATCGAGCTCCTCAACGTGAAAGAACTGCTGAAACGTCTGAAGAGGGAATGTGACGTGGGGATGACCAGGATCGATAGGGTGGTTAAACAGATGGAGTTCAATGGGCTTGGGCCAGATAATATGAAATTAGATGGACTGGGGAAGACAGAAGTGAAGGGGAAGAAGAAAGTTGGACCGGGAGGAACAAACAGATTAAAGGTCAAGAAGAAAATGGTTTTTAAGCCCAAAGGAGTTGTGGGCTCAGGCTATAGCCCATTTAAAGCTGGTCTGAGTGTTGTGGCCTCCTCGGAGGCCCTTAAGGAAAATCCAAAAGACTCGCATCCTCCCATGGCTCCTCCGGCGAATTTGGCCGTTAGAGTTTTATCAGGGGGAGGGGGGAATGGGTCAGCGTCAGGAAGGACTCCCAGGGAGTTAAGCGGCACGTCTGCGTGGGCGAAAGGTATTATCCTGGCCGAAGAGAGAACCAGAAACTTGGAGCCCGGTAGTCCGGTGAAGAAGACCCAGCCTACCGACAAAGAGACATCCTTGTTGACTTATAGGAGGAGAAAGAATGGGCCGCAGAGAGGGGACGAGACTTGGGTGGGTTCGATAGAAGCCGCAACCTCGTCGTCTGGGCAGCTTATGGGGCTCCTGGGACCGTCGCCGGAACAGTCCCAGAGGGTGCCGGAGACGCTCCAGTCGGAGGAGGAACAACAGAACGCGCCGGTGAGGCCTATGGAGACCGGCGAGACTGGGGAGGGCTCGATTTGGGCCACTCGTCAGCTTCTGAAGGGGAGTCCCTCTTGCCGGAAGGCTGGTTTCGCCGGCACAAACCCTCTCGCTGTGGGAGAATGGGCTCAGCAGGCTCGTCGGGGGGAGGATTTGAGTTTGGGTCCATCGATTCAATTTGGGCAGGAAAGGCTGGATCGAACATCGGTATTGGAGCTTTTTGTGTCTGATTCAGGTATGGATGGGGACAAAATTGCTGAAACAGCAGGCTTGGAGGATTTAGGATCAGACACAATTTCATCCAACTGGGTAGTTGGAAATTGCATCAAATTTTGCCCAAAAATTGGTGTTTCTGATGAGGGGAAAAAGGAGGACTTGGAGGCTTTATTCAAAGCTATTGAAGATTCTAGAAGGCAGCACGACTCGGACTTGGGAGGTGTTTCTGCCGGTGCTCCTACATTCAAAGGACTTGATGAGATTGAGGAAGGTGAGGGGGCAGTTGTGGTAGATCATGAAGCTTAATATAGTAGTTTGGAATGTGAGAGGGTTGAATGCCCTCAAAAAAAGGTTGCGCATTAGGGGTCTTTTGAAGGAATGGAAAGTAGATATAGTGTGTTTGATTGAGACGAAGATGGAGACTATCTCCAGAGAGGTGATTCATAGTCTTTGGGGAGGTCAGCACGTGGGGTGGAAGCATAAAGGTTCTAATGGTGCGTCGGGGGGGATGCTAATGATGTGGGATAGGAGGGTAGTGGAGTGTAAGGAGGAGTGTGTGGGACATTACACTTTGGCGTGCTCTTTTCAAAATGTAGAGGATAGATGGGTTTGGGCGTTTGGGGGAGTGTATGGGCCGAATGAGGACTTGGAGAGAATGGCTCTTTGGGAAGAGTTGGCTGGTTTGATGAGGGTGTGGGAGGTCCCTTGGTGTTTGGGCGGGGATTTTAACATTGTACGTTTTCCTAGTGAGCGCTCCATTGATTCCTATTATTCTTCGGGCATGATGGATTTCTCGAACTTCATTTCAGAGAATAATTTGGTGGATATTCCGATATTGGGGGGTCAATTTACGTGGTCCAATAATCAAGAAAATGAGAGTTGGTCGAGGATTGACCGATTCTTGCTTTCCTCGGATTGGGAAGATCATTACCCAACAGTTTCTCAAAAGAGACTTCAACGCCTACTCTCGGATCACTTTCCTTTATTGCTGGACTGTGGGACTCCTTGGGGAGGTAAGAAGGGTTTTAAATTTGAAAATATGTGGCTTAAGGCAGAGGGTTTTGTTGATAAGGTTGCTTCTTGGTGGGGGTCGTATTCGGTTGAGGGTTTGCCTAGTTTTGTGCTGGCTAGTAAACTAAAATCCCTTAAAGTGGACTTGAAAAAGTGGAATGAGGAGGTCTTTGGGGATATTGGGAGGAAAAAAAATGAGTTGTTGGGAGGTATCCAGGAGTTGGATGAGTTGGCAGAATCGAGAGGTTTAGATCATGAGGAGAAAATCCGGAAGGTGGACAAATTGAAAGACTTGGAGAATACATTATTATGTGAAGAAATTCGTTGGCGCCAAAAATCGAGAGCTTTGTGGCTCAAGGAGGGGGATCGGAATACTCGTTTTTTCCACAAGATGGCTAATTCTCATAGAAGGTACAATCGTGTGGAAGTGCTTAGTATTAATGGCGTTTTATCAGGTGATCCAGTTGAGGTAAAAGATCACATAGTGCAGTATTACCAAAGCCTTTATTCGGAACAAAGCACTTGGCGCCCTAGAATGGATAACCAGCCGTTTTTGTCCATTGATGAGGAGGATAATAGGTGGATAGAAAGAGATTTCGAGGAAAATGAGGTTTGGGAGGTGGTAAAAGGCATGGATGGTGATAAGGCTCCGGGGCCAGATGGCTTTTCCATGGCTTTTTTTCAAGCTTGTTGGGGTGTTATTAAACAAGACGTTATGGCAGTGTTTGCAGAGTTCCATCGTAGACGTCAATTGGTGAAGAGCTTGAATGCAACTTTCATTTCCTTGATTCCGAAGAAGGCGGATGCGGTGGAGATGAAGGACTTTCGGCCCATTAGCCTGGTGGGAGGGGTGTACAAAATTGTGTCTAAGGTTCTTGCCAATAGGATGAGAACTGTTTTGGGTAAGGTCATCTCCTACCCTCAAAATGCTTTTATTGGGGGTCGGCAAATCCTAGATTCCGTTCTCATTGCAAATGAATGTGTGGATAGTCGCATGAAATCAGGGGTGCCAGGTGTTCTTTGTAAACTGGACTTGGAAAAGGCCTATGACCATGTTAATTGGGACTTTGTATTGTATTTGCTGCATAGGTGTGGTTTCGGCGAGAGGTGGAGGGCTTGGATAGAGTGGTGTATTAAGACGGTAAGATTCTCCATTCTTGTGAATGGCTCTCCGGAAGGGTTCTTTAACAGTTCAAGGGGACTCCGACAAGGGGATCCTCTCTCACCGTTATTGTTTGTGCTTGTTATGGAGGCCTTGAGTAAGATGGTGAATGCGACGGTTGACCAAGGCTTTTTGACGGGTTTCTCGGTGGGAAATAGGGTCTTGTCGGAGTTGATGGTCTCCCACTCCTTATTTGCGGATGATACTTTGATTTTTTGCGAAGATTCTATCGAGCAAATCCGGTATATTCGTCTCATTCTCTTATGTTTTGAAGCTGTTTCTGGCTTGAGAGTGAATCTGGGAAAGTCAAAGATTGTGGCCATTGGTGAGGTGGAGAACAATGGGGTTTTAGCTAACATCCTTGGGTGTAGTGTTGCCAATTTGCCTATGAAGTATTTGGGTCTCCCTCTTGGGGCTTCGTACAAGGATACGGCTATGTGGAATGAAGTGATCGAAAAGATGGAGCGTCAGATGGCAGGTTGGAAGAGAATGTATCTTTCTAAAGGAGGTCGCTTAACCCTCATTAAGAGCACTTTGGCCAATCTTCTGACTTACTTTTTGTCTCTGTTTCCGATTCCTATAAGTGTAGCTAAAAGGATGGAGAAAGTCCAAAGAGATTTCTTATGGGGAGGATTAGGGGATGAGCCCAAGATGCATCTTGTAAGTTGGAACCAAGTCTGCAGCCCTCTACAATATGGTGGTCTTGGCATTCGGAAGTTGCACCAGTTTAACCAAGCCCTTTTGGGGAAATGGCTTTGGAGATATGCAAATGAAAACGGGGCTCTTTGGTGCAAGGTGATCAAAGCTAAGTATGAAGACCAAGAAGGTGGGTGGTGCACGAAGGATGTTTCGGGCTCTCATGGTGTGTGTCTATGGAAGCATATTCGTAAAGGGTGGAATTTCTTTGCTAAAGGGATTCGGTTTGAGGTGGGGGAGGGTTCGAAAGTTCGTTTTTGGCATGATATTTGGTGTGGGGACAATTCTTTGAAGCAAGCTTTCCCGTCCTTATTCAGTATCGCCAGACACAAAGATGCTTGGGTGAAGGATAACTTTATTGGGAGGAATGGGATTATTGAGTGGAATGTCATTTTCGTTCGATCGGTCCAAGATTGGGAGTTGGAGTTGGTCTCTCCTTTCTTTGATCGGTTGTATTCTTGCAAGGTTTCTCTTGGCAGTGTAGATCGTATTTGCTGGGCTTCGTCTAGGAAGGGCAAGTTTGAGATTAAGTCGTTCTATAAGGCTCTGTCCATCTCTAATCAAGAGGAGTTTCCTTGGAAGAGCATCTGGCGTACTAAGGTGCCTCAGCAGGTGGCTTTTTTTGGGTGGACTGCGGCCCTCGGAAAAATTTTGACTCACGACACGCTGCGCAAGAGGAACATAGTGGTAGTGGAGTGGTGTTGTATGTGCAAGAAAAACGGAGAGTCAGTTGATCATCTTCTTCTCCACTGTGAGCTCGCAAGTGCTCTTTGGCACATGATTTTTCAGCGGTTTGGGTTGCATTGGGTCATGCCGTGCCGGGTGAGGGACTTGTTTGCTAGTTGGTGGTCAGGAGGACGATCTCGAAGCGCGGTTGTGTGGAAGATGATCCCTTTGTGTCTTATGTGGTGTATTTGGAATGAAAGAAATGCTAGATGTTTTGAAAATTCCACTAGGACCTTAGAGGAATTGACTCATTTTTTCTTCTTTACTCTTTACTCTTGGACGGCCGCTTGGCTAGCTCCTTTAGTGATTAGTTTCTCTGAGTTTCTTTTTCATTTTTCTCCTTCCTAGGCGCCCTCTGTTATACTTCCCGTGTATATGGGTTGCGCCCCTCTGCGCTCTTTTTATATCATCATTACTTATCAAAAAAAAAAAAAAAACTTAGAACAAAAAAGGAATAGGGGAAAGTCCACATACCTTCCTCAAACTACTACCCAATTGATAATGTCCCCCTGCAAACTTTTAATTAAAACAACTCCCCCCTCCAAACTACCAAAAATTGTCAATGTCCTCCGGGGCCCCATCAATGAAAATACCCTTAATAAAATAAAATGAAATAAAATAAAAACTAAAACTAAAACTAGTTATTTAAAAAAAAATTTGTGAAAATTTAAATTGTTTTCATTTTTTCTTAAAGGAAAAAAAAAAAAAAAAAAAAAATTGTCTTATTAAAACAAATTTAGGGTCATTTTTGTCTTTTGGCTGGCCTTAGGGAATATTAACAATATTTTGGTAGTTTAGGAAGGACATTATCCCAATTGAAAGTGTGGGAGGGACATTGTCAATTAGGTGGTAGTTTGAGAGGGGTATGTAAACCTTTCCCACAAGAATAATAATAGTACAATAAAGTGAAACCCAACTCCGGCAACAACATTCCCAAGAAAGCACAATTAGTTTCCATATTCAATACAAGCATAAAAGATGGTGACAAGTTGGAGTCGTGCAAGAAGATATACAAGTTACTGGTTATCAAGTAATAAGAAGTTAAACGACCATTGAATGCCATCACTAATCATAAGTTTAATGGATCAGCGCAGAAATCAACAAAATGACAAAAACAGAATCCCTAGATGCCCTTGCAACTCTATTTGAAAGAAAGTCTAATCCGGAGGTTGACAATCCAATAACAAATACCTTTTCCAGCTTTCGCCGCTAGGTTTGTAACCTCCACTTCCAACTTAGCTGGGGCCTGCATCAAATACATATGGAATTCCTTTAAAATGATAGATGTAGACAAGTATACAAAAACTTGATGAAGATTTAAATCTATGAGAGAGTACAAATACAAATATAGGTGTTAGAATATTAATTTAAAATGAACAAATTCACTATTTCCCATCAGTTTAAGTTTTTGGGACAATTGATGAGTTCACATGGTATCAAAACAATGGTCTTAAGTTCGAACCTTGACTTTACAATTCAACCCACCACTCCCCAAGGGTAAGCAAAAAAGAAAAAACAAATAAATTGGTCCCTACCGTTAGAAAAGTTGATAGAATTCGTTAATTTGCCTTATCAGTACCAATCATAGTGTGACACGTGTCACTTGCAATTAAAAAAATACAAAATAATATATATATATATATAATTAACAATAAAAATCAAAGTCACCACAAGCCCCGAAGAAGAGGAACATGGACCATCGGCACTAGTAGTCCTTGTAGCTGGTATCAAAGCCCATGTCGAGGCCCTTTGCCAAGGCCCTCCTTCTCATGGTATCCTCCTCCTCCCTTTGCTACTTCAAACACTTGGACATCGGAGGCGATGTGGACATGAAAGGCGAGAGCCAGCGGCAGTGGTACGGCAAGAGGAAGAGCACACGAGAGAGAAGCAATGAGTAGACAAATATGAGGGACGTCGTCCGGGCCTTTAGGACTGGGATTATTCAGTTGCTCGCCCTCAAGGTTAGCTGTTCCATCACCGCCATCGACATGGATGGTTGAAATGGATTCCCAATTGCTAATTTAATGCATAGCCAAAGAGAACCTTTTCTGGCCTTCAATGGAAATATTTATTACTTGTAGCATGCATTGCAATTACAAAAAGATGGGGCGGCCAAACCACCCTCATGGCCTTGGAGCCCCCATTTGGCCAAAAAGGTGGCCCAATTGCCCCTAAATTTATTTATTTAGAAAAATTTCACAAAACTCTCTTGAACTTTCACTAGTTTTCACGTTACCCCTCCCAAAGTTCAAAAACTCTCAACTGAGAGTATCGAATTTTCAATTTCTTTCAATTACCCCATTCTATTAGGTTTTCCATTAAATCTTGTCAAAATTCTCAAAATACCACCTTTTTTTATTAAAAAATATTGTAAATATGTTTTTTTTTTTTTTTCATAAAAAAAAATAAACATCTGAATCTTTACAACTTTTATTTTTATTTTTATTTTTTATAATTAAAAATAGGGGTATTTTGGGAAGATTTAATGAAACATCCTAACGAAATTGGGTAATTGAAAGTTCAATACCCTTATTGAAAGTTTTTGAACTTCTAAGAGTAATTTCAAAATATGTAGAAGTTCATGGAGGTTTTATGAAGTTTCTCCTATTTTTTATATACATTTATAATTTTTTTTTTTTATTGAAAGTAACACGTGTCACACTATGATTGATGTTGATGTGGCACATTAACAGATTTTGTCAACTTTTACAACGAAAGGGACCAATTTTTTTTTTTTTTTTTTTTTTTTGCTTACTCTAAAGAGTGATTAATCACTTTTTAAAACCTATGGAGCCATTTGCCAAAACTTCAAACCACAAGAACCAAAAATGGATTTATCCTAATTAATTAAATAAGTAAATTCATCATTTCCTATCAGCTTAAGCTTTTGGGATAATTAATAATTTAATAGTTAGGAACACATAATAAATTCAAAAACAACATAAATTGGCACCAAATTCTATGAAAATCCAAATAACAATAGAAGTATTATGTTCTACAAGAGCAAAACCTCCATATGGCAATATATTAGTATCAAACAACTCATATGATAAAAGAAGCACAGGCTGATAAAAAAATTTGACATAGGACATTTCCAAATTAAGATCACTAAAACAAAGAGAGAGAGAGAGAACTTGTTTCATCATGTAACAATAAAAAATAAAAAATAATAATAATAATAAATAAAATAAAATAAAAAATAAAAAACTCAGACAAAACACAAGTACACATTTCTTGTAAGGAGTTCTTCGACTACAAAATAAGAGAGAATGATACAAATAGGAGAATTGAAGAACAGAGAAAATACTTCTTTCAAAGCGGAATTTTAAAATATCATCAACAATGGGAAGAATTAATCTGAAGTGCTCCCTCTGCTTTGGCTTATAGATCTACTTCTTTTTTTTTGATAAGTAGTATAGATCTACTTCTAAAGTTAGCAAACCTTTGACAGAAGGTTCACATACGCCAAAAATCTGTCTAAAATTATATTCAAATGTACAAGATCTGTCCAATGGAAAAAGTGTCTCCACAGGCTGCTATAATCCTTTCTTGCCCTTACTACTGATAGTTGAAGAATCCCCCTCTTACATCACATGCCTTATCCAAGACTAATTTCTTAAGAAGCCCTTCTAACTAACCAAAAACCTTGAAACTTGCTCATGATTCCATAACCCACTAATTTAAACTAAGAAAAAAATTTGCATTCCTTGATGGTACAAATCAATCTCTATAATACCAAGCTGTCCTACGCTAACAAGAGCCAACACTGAAAGGCAAACATTTATACACTACGATACTAAAATGAAGATGCCTCAATCAAATCCAAGACAAAAAAGAAAGCCAAAAAAAATACATGCAAAATTTTGGCTAAAAAGGCCTAAAGAGACAGCCAAAGAGAAGTCTTGGCCAAAATCCGTCATCACTACTGCAGAAGATACTATGAGAGGCAATTGCAAGCAACATGGGAGTAGCAGATCAAAAGGGAGCTTAATTTTCCATATAGTTTTATACGTTGTGATCATAGTTTTGTGCAATGTCTTCCTTATAAACAGTCTAAATTGATGATCCACTACCTAAATAATTTCTCTCTTTTAACAAATATAAAAGCTATAGCAAAAAATAAAGCTTCCTTATAAGATACCTTCCGAGGAACTTCAAATATGAAGAGTTCATTCCACTTTGCAGTGCCTGCATCAAGGTTGTAGAGTTTTGAAACTAAAGGTTTAACACATTTCGTCCTTGCGCTCTGAGGAAAAAGCTTTTGTTGATCTGTTGCCTGACTATCAACGACAAGGCGCAAAGCACAGAAAAAATTATGGCTATTTCCATCATCAATGATTGGTAAACCCTGGAAAAAATAGAAAGCGTCACTGTTCTTTCCAAGAAGTTGTAGTGAAGATAATAAACAAATGTTTGGATGAGTATTTTATCAACATAGCTACAGTCACAACCTTAGCTTCAAGAATCTGGATAGCTACATAATAACGTTCTTCCCTTGATTCATCTGCAACATTTAACCTGTCTGAAAACCTTGGAGGTGGAATCCAAACAGAAGTACAGTCACCATGATGTAGCTGGTCAACTGTATCCGAATGCTCAACTTTTTTCAGATAAATATCACACCCAAGTTTATTCTCTAAAATAACAGTCTGGAAGTCATCTTCATCCAACGCAGAAAAAGTTGGATCATCTCCGCGTATACGATGACAACCAGCTTCCTGCAAAAATAGTGAGTTAGTAAAGCATTTAAAACAATCTGCTTAATACAAAAATCAACTCAAGATCAAGACCTCATTTGGCTTGGCTGCTTTCTGTTCAAGCTCTAACTGCTTTCGCCAAGAAAGAATGCTCCCTATAAAAGTCTCCAGATTTGCAGCACTGACATTTATATTCAGGATATTGGTAGCAGCAACACGTAATGTCTTCCCAAGTTTTGATGGTTGGTGTACATTGGTATCATAAGTTTCAAACCTTCAACAGGTAATGTATAATAACATCATTGAAGATCAAAGAGATTTAAATATAAAAGGAAAAATAGGCACATAATCGATTGAGAAAAGCAAATATTACTTGAATATTCCATCAAATGATTCAATAAGGGGCTCCCAAGCTTCTAATTGTGTGTTGAAGGCTGATGCAGCAATAGAGGAAATCAGTACTGCATTCATTGCCTCTAGTCGACCATGTGTTGCGAGCTTGATATTGGAGATTGTTGTGTCAAAGAGTGGTGTCATCTGAAAGGGTTCAAATTCTGTCATAATAATAATTTCAACTAAAAGAAAGGGAACTATCTTAACATCGGAATCTAGGTGATCAAGTTTCATTTAGAAAACAAACCATTCCACATAAGCTGTCAAGAACTGTCAAAGAGAAGCATCTTAGCTTCATTTCAGCAGTTATGTTTTCCCGAGCCTTGGGCTTCACGGAATCACCAAGAGTGTAAGCTAATCGATTTGAAGGATGTTTCAAATCAGAACGAGCAAGAAAAGTGCAGGCCTACAGAAACAAATGATAGCCATAAACATAATGATTTCCAACTCTTTAAGTAAAAGCCTAAAACAATAAGCAAAACAAGATAACACCATCAGATAGGGAAGAGAAGGAAAAGGAAAAATATGGACAATTGCAAAAGAAATGTTTGATTAAGGAAAAAGAATTTAAGGTTTTATAATTGACATCAGATAGGGAAGCCAAAAATTTTAAATGACAATCAGACTAGCTACATGATCAGTGAACATTCAGTTTAACCTGATTTTCAACTTTCCAAATGCTCCAGCACTGAGATGCTTTTGAACTTGAAGATCTGGAGATTGGAACCTCAAGAATATTGGCTTGGTTAACAAGATCCATCCTCGGGCAGCAGAATGAATCTAGGCGTGGTGCTTCATCTGTTCTTGAGACTATGCATCCTAGAGAAGCATAACCAGGAGGAGCAATTGGGTACCAGAAGAAAACTTCATCAAAACCTTTCCCCGTGATACGGGCAACTCTAGTAAACTGCACAGGCTTTGCAGATATTTCGGGATTATCAGCCTTGAATATTACGCCCAGGGCAGGTGGTTCTAAGCTGACAGGAAGAACAAGTGACGAGACATGTTGGTAAATAATAGGTTGTGAAGAGATTAACAAAAAGTACAGATTATGATGACCAAAAAGTATTATAACGAAAATTCCAAGATAAAAAGGTCTAACCCTTCAGTTATGCAATCACCCAGTATGGCATAACCTGGACGCACAATAGGTCGCCATATTGAGACAGGATGTCGGAGGTCACCACCCTTGTCCCACCAGATTCGTTCAAAGTTAGGAGTGGACGTATAACAATTACTTGCTTTTGAAATTGACCTCACAATGTCACAACCAGGTGAATTTGCACTCAGATTATTTGTTTGTTCACTTCCATAGTCATGATCATCAGTCAAATCTGAGCCAGATTCTTTCAAGGCAAAATGATGCCGATTTGAGTTCAAGAGAGGTAGATGATTCAGGTCAAAACTTTTGTCTTTGGTAGGGCATTCAGTTGAAGAATGGGCAAAAAATGTTCCAACAACATTGTCTAGACGCCAGATACTAAATCCATTCACCATACAAGAATTTGAAGGGGCACTATGTATACATTCTGAAAACACTGATGATGTAACAAGGTCAGAACGGATGCAATAAACAACATGACTTGGTGGAGGTTGGTTTCCTTTATGAGCAACACATCCCAATGCTGTATATCCAGCCGGTGCAACAGGCATCCAAAGAGAACAATCACTATCAAGATCAGAATGGCCTTCACCACTATCAAATCCTTGAATACGAGAGAACAAACCAATGAGATTGAAACCAATAGGCTTCCTTACACGCCCATATGTATTACTTACTGCCACTACTGCCTGTGAAGGAGGAATTGGCCTGAAAACACATTACAACAAATCAAATTTAACAAAAGATGGCATCTAAGACATTAGAAAATAAACAAAAAAAAACTGTGCCAAATCTGGTAAGATACCATTTTGTTTTTTTTACTCACTTCCATTTGAAAACTTTACATTATTGTTATTAAAAAAAAAAAGAAAAAATCACTCTAGTTAAATAAAAAATCAATTTAGCTTTTTATTTATTTATTTATTTGAAAAATCAATTTAACATATTTGTACCTTGAAGTCACACAGTCTCCCAATATGACATAGTTTGAAGGAGCTTGGGGCCTCCAAAAGGTAAGATTGTAACGGGAACCATTTTCTGCAGAAATATACTCCCACGTGTAAGAAAGTTACCAGAAAGTCAATTAAGAACCAGAGAAGAGTTTGTGAAGCTACATGAAAAAGTACACTGAGGAAATTGATTTCTAATGAGAATGTAGATTATTATCAATTAAACATCAAATTTATATGAGAACAACCTTTTGGGGACACCCATAGTCGATCAAAGTTGGTACAGGGAGCAAGGGGTATTGCATTTCCAAATTGTAATGCTGCTGCTGCCTGATTTTGCAGATTAAGAATGACAGAAATGGCACTAAGTGAAAGATGGATACATATATTGGTCGATATCAGAGACATATTTGTTTTGTCCTTAATAGAAGTATATCCCCCTGAAATATCCACTGGATCAAGAATGATAAGACCAGAACCGGCCTCAACAGTGAGATCTTTCACCAAGGCTCGAATCCAGGTATCATTTTCCTTCGATGCATACCTGTTCAAGTAAATAATTTAAATACTTTTATGAGCATTTAAAATCTGCTAAGAGGAATGCTACACTTACTTCCATTTCTTTACACAATTTTTCCACACTCATAGGTGGCTTTTAAAACCACCATTGAATCAAACGCCACCATCTCATATTCAATTGTGGTTTTAAAAGCCACCTATGGGAGTGAAAAAATTATGTAAAGAAATGGGAGTAAGTGTAGCATTATTCATTTGCTAAATGCTCAAATGCAAAAAATTGATATGTAAATATTGTTTCTCAAACAACATGCTAAAAACAGTATTGAAACAAGTTTCATGCGTAGAAGGGCAAAGGAAGAAAAAAAGAAAGGAGACAAGTGAAACAGGGTTCTCATATAAATATCTTTTCAAAACTCTTCATTTTCCAATCGGAACTTCTCAAGTGAAAACCCAAGTGGGGTTGACATGAGCACCTCCAAAGAGTAATATACTAACAAGATACAATTCAATTTATTAGCTACCAATGTGGACCACACTATACTAAAAAAAACTACAGCCGAACAACAAAGCTTTACTTAGAACTGAAAAATACACGACATAAGACATAACGTGTTAAACATGCATACGTTGGCAGAAGGCAACAACATATATTCATTCTATGACATAAAGTTCTACAGTTTTAGAAGACTGCATCTAACTACTCAGGAAAGTGGTTGAAACTGTTGTTTTTAACTAAAATATTAGTTTTCATAAACAATTTATTGTAAATTACATTTCCTAGAGTACAAATCTTAAATAATTCTGCGCATGTCCGTATTAATTTCAACATGAACATCCATATATCGATTATGTGTGATAAATCACCAATTATCCCAAAAAATAAAGCTGATAGGAAAGCATGGACTTAATCATTTAAATTAATATTTCAACACTCCCCCTCATATGTGGTCTCCAACTCCTCTTCAATAAGTGAGGTCTAACACGTGAAATATTAATTTCAACATGAACATCCATATATCGATTATGTGTGATAAATCACCAATTATCCCAAAAAATAAAGCTGATAGGAAAGCATGTACTTAATCATTTAAATTAATATTTCAACACTCCCCCTCATATGTGGTCTCCAACTCCTCTTCAATAAGTGAAGTCTAACACGTGAAATATTTAATTGAAATTATGATAAGCTTTTTTTTTTATAAGTAAAAGTCATCGTATTAAAAGCGCAAGGGGCGCAACCCATGTACACAGGAAGTATACAAAAGAGCCCACTACACGAGCTTTAAACTGAAAAGGACGCACATAAATCTATAAATTCCGTAAGCGTTGAAGCTTGCGAAGAAGACCCCAATACCCTCCAAGAGAAGAGTGTTTGTAGCACCCTTTGCTTCAATTCTGTATTGCCCATTTCACGATCCTCAAAGCTCCGCGCATTCCTCTCTCTCCATAAGGACCACATTACACACAAAGGAGCCATCCTCCAAATGTGCACGGCTGACCGCTTTCCCCTTTGCCCTCTCCAACTTCCCAAGCATTCCTTCAAACTCCCCGGCATCACCCACGTTATACCAAATAGCAGGAGGATCATATTCCATACCTCTACAGCAACTTCACAATGTACTAAAAGGTGATCTATAGATTCGCCACTCTTCTTGCACATACAACACCATTCCGTCACAATGATGTTCTTCTTTTGTAGGTTGTCCAATGTTAAAATTTTCCCCATAACCGCTGTTCAAACGAAAAAAGCCACCCTCGAAGGAGCATTACTCTTCCAAATAAGCTTCCACGGACCATCCACCGGGGCTGAATTTAACTTCACCTCAAAAATTTTCCTCTTCGAGGGAAGCCATCTAATTTTATCTACCCCACCTTGCCTTATCTGTTGTGAATACAGCAATTCAAAGAATCTCGAAACCTCCTCCAATTCCCAATCATGAACAGGTCGAGTAAATCTTACATTCCAAGAGATAGCTCAATTTACCCTCTCCATATTCTCCTCTACCCATACCCCCTTTCCACATGCAATATTAAACAAGGCGGGAAACAAATTCTGCAGAGGTGCTTCCCCACACCACACATCCTGCCAAAACAACACACGAGACCCGGTTCCTACCTCGAATCGCACATGTTGCTTAAACTCATCCCTCCCCCTTCGGATGCTTTTCCATAGTCCCACCCCATATGACCCTCCTACCTCCTTGGTACACCAATCACCCGTCATCACCTCATATTTTGCCTCCACTAATTTCCTCCACCATGCATCTCTTTCATGTGCAAATCTCCACAACCATTTACCCAATAAAGCTTGATTAAATTGTATCAAATTCTTTACCACTAATCCCCCCGCCTCCATAGGGATGCAAATGTTGGACCAACGGACCAAATGGAATTTGAACTCATCTCCGTCACCTCCCCATAGAAAGTCTCTTTGAATTTTTTCGATCCGTTTCGCCACACTCACTGGAATTTGAAACAACGATAAATAGTATGTGGGTATACTAAATAGCGTACTCTTGATCAACGTTAATCTCCCCCCCTTGGATAGATACATTCGCTTCCACCCCGCCAATTTCATCTCCAACTTCTCTATCACCTTATTCCATATAGAGGGGTCCTTATTATGAGCCCCCAAAGGCAACCCCAAATATACAAATGGTATTGAATCCACACCACATCCAAGTATACTTGCCAATCCTTCTACATCGTCCACCATACCTATAGGAGCAATCACAGACTTTGAAAATTTTATTTTCAACCCCGCAACCGCTTCAAAGCACAACAACAAGCAGCGCAAATTCCGAAGTTGTTCCACCTTTGGCTCGCAAAAGATAATAGTATCATTGGCAAATAGTAAATGCGACACTTCCATTACCTCATCAAACCGCGAACCCACCGAGAAACCAGCCATAAGCTCTCTCTCCACCATCCTACTAAAAGCCTCCATCACCAACACAAATAAAAGTGGACAAGGTCCTCTATGTTCCTAGATAAGTCCTCGAAACATCTAGCATTTCACTCACTCCAGATGCACCACATGAGGCAAAGAGGGACCATCTTCCACACAACAGCACTACGAGACTTGCCTCCCGCCCACCAAGAAGCATACAACTCCCTTACATAACCAGGCATCACCCAACACAATCCAAACCGAGAGAAAACGGCATTCCACAAAATACGCGCAACCCCACAATGAAGAAAGAGATGATCAACTGACTCCCCATCCGATTCACACATGCAACAACGATTTACCACTACAATACCTCTCTTCCGAACATTATCCAATCTTAGAGTCTTCCCAAGCACGGCCGTCCAAGCAAAGAAAGCCACTCTTGAAGGAACCTTAGTGCGCCAAATACTTTTCCAAGGGAAAGGGATGGGATTTCTAGAAGCAAGGATCCTGAAATAGGATCTTACCTCAAATATGCCTTTCCGAGAAGATATCCACCACATCCTATCCTCCCCTACCTCACTCATCGAATGCGAATACAATAGCGTGTAGAAAGAGGCCAAGACCTCCACTTCCCAATCATGAACCCTGCAAATGAAGGCCACGTTCCACTGCACAGAGCCATTTAGACACTCCCTGTTATCCGCAATAGACGCATCCTTATTGGTGCCAATATTGAAGAGTCCAGGAAAAGCATCCTTGAGAGACATGTCACGCACCAGATATCCTCCCAAAACCTGATGTTGGACCCAAGACCAGGGACAAATCTAAAGTGACCCCGGAAAGACCTCCACCCCCTGCAAATATGCTTCCATAACCCCACCCCATGCGGACCACTGGGAGCCCTAGAACACCAACCGCCCCAAACCGCACCATACTTAGCAACCAGGATCTTCCTCCACCAAGCCTCTTTCTCATGAGCAAATCTCCACAACCATTTCCCCAACAAAGCTTTATTCATCACACACAAATTCCGGATCCCTAAACCTCCCTCAGAGATCGGAGAGCAAACCTTGTTCCAACTGACCAGATGGAACTTAAACTCATCATTAATCCCACCCCATAAGAAATCACGTTGTATCTTCTCCATACGCTTCGCCACGGATGCAGGGATAGGAAACAGAGACATAAAATAAGTGGGAAGATTGGATAGGGTGCTTTTGATGAGAGTAATCCTCCCCCCCTTAGACAAATACAAGCGTTTCCACGGGGCCAATCTTCTAGCATACTTCTCCAACATGTCCTCCCAACTTGCCTTGACCTTGAACGGGGCCCCCAACGGGAGACCCAAGTACTTCAAAGGTGTAGAAGCTGAACCATAACCCAGGATGCCCGCCAACATGCTCGCATTATCCATACTACCAATAGGGGCTAAGACAGATTTAGCCAGATTCACCTTTAACCTAGAAACAGCTTCGAAGCAAACAAGTAAAGCGCCAAAATTTCTTATTTGATTCGGTTCTGTCCCACAAAAAACCAAGATGTCATCAGCGAAGAGAAGGTGAGAGACAATAACCCGATCCGACTCCCTACTTCCCACCGAGAAACCATTGATGAGTCCCCTGTTAATCGAGGCATTGATCAACCTACTAACGCCTCCATGACTATGACAAACAAGAAGGGAGAAAGAGGATCTCCTTGCCTCACTCCCCGCGAACTATCAAAGAAACCGGAAGAGGATCCGTTGATCAGAACCGAGAAGCGCACAGACGAGATGCAATGTTCAATCCAGGAACACCATTTCTCTCCAAAACCGCACCTTCTCAGTAAGTAAAGAAGAAACTTCCAATTCATATGATCATATGCCTTTTCCATATCCAATTTGCACAACAAGCCAAGTTCCCCTGATCTGATTCGACTATCCAAACATTCATTAGCAATGAGAATTGAGTCCAAGATTTGCCTACCTTTGACAAAAGCGTTCTGGGATTTCGAAATGACCCTATCCATCACTTTATTCATTATGTTGGCTAATACCTTGGCAACAATCTTATAAGTCCCTCCCACAAGGCAGATCGGACGAAAATCCTTGATATCGGTAGCTCCATGTGTCTTCGGAATAAGAGAGATAAACTTGGCATTAAGGCTTTTTTCAAAATAACCTCGCTCATGGAACTCCGCAAAAACCGCCATAATATCCCCCTTAATCACATCCCAGCACTCCTGGAAGAAGGCCATAGAAAATCCATCCGGGCCTGGAGCCTTGTCCCTATCCATACCTTTCACCACCTCCCACACCTCCCTTTCCTCAAAAGGATCTTCCAGCCTAGAGGCCTCACCAATCGACAACATATCAAAATCAGGATCCTTGCTTCTACAAATCTCATCCCTTTCACATGGAAAAGTATTTGGCGCACTAAGGTTCCTTCAAGAGTGGCTTTCTTTGCTTGGACGGCCGTGCTTGGGAAGACTCTAACATTGGATAATATTCGGAAGAGAGGTATTGTAGTGGTAAATCGTTGTTGCGTGTGAGTCGGACGAGGAGTCAGTTGATCATCTCTTTCTTCATTGTGGGGTTGCGCGTATCTTGTGGAATGCCGTTTTCTCTCGGTTTGGTTTGTGTTGGGTGATGCCTGGTTGTGTCAGGGAGTTGTATGCTTCTTGGTGGGCGGGTGGCAAGTCTCGCAATGCTGTTGTGTGGAAGATGGTTCCTCTTTGCCTCATGTGGTGCATCTGGAGTGAGAGAAATGCTAGATATTTCGAGGACTCATCTAGGAACATAGAGGACCTTGTACACTTTTTCTTGTACACTCTTTTCACTTGGACTACTGGATGGCTAGGGCCTATAGTGATTAGCTTCCCTGACTTTCTTTTTCTTCTTCTTAGTCGCTCTCTTGTATACTCCCTGTGTACTAGGGTTGCGCTCCTCTGCGCTCTTTTATACATCTTTTTACTTATCAAAAAAAAAAAAAAAAGATCATCCAACCTCGGTCTCCAATTGAGGCTCTCTGTAAAAAGAGACTCATAAAAACTGGTAACATGGTTGCTAATGACCTCTTGATCTGAAGTTATAGAACCACCCACAATCAGAGACTCAATAGAATTTTGTCTTCTATTTGCATTAGCAATCTGATGGAAAAATTTCGTACATTTATCTCCCTCCTTCAACCAACGGATCCTAGATTTCTGCCTCCAGCTGATTTCCTCATGTAAGAGATAAGTCTCCAACTCTCTAGCTAGCAACCTTTTCCTCTCTACTTCTTCAACGGATAACCCTCTCTCCTCCTCCACCCTATCAAGATCCTTAATATCATCCATACGGGCTTTAATGCACCCTCCCACATCTCCAAATTCCTGAACATTCCATGTCTGAATGTCCCCTTTGAGAGCTTGCATCTTTTTTGCGAAAATGAAACTCGGAGTGCCCTGGAAAAGGTAAGACTCCCACCAGCTCCTTACTTTGTCCACAAAACTCTCCACTTTAAGCCACATATTCTCGAACTTGAAGGGTCTCTTGCCTCCCGAAAAGCAACTACAATCAAGGATAATAGGAGCGTGATCCGAACAGACACGAAGCATCCTCTTTTGTCGCATATTTAGGTAACGAGCTTCCCACTCAGGGGATACTAAGAAACGGTCTAGCCGTGACCAAGAGTGATTGTTAGACCAAGTATAGACCCCCCCAACTAAGGGGAAATCCATAAGGCCCTGCTCTGATATAAAATCTGCAAATTCCCTTATTGCGGACCGAGAATAAGCCCCCCCCCCCCCCCCCCCCCAATCTTTCACTAGGATAAAGAGTTGCATTAAAATCCCCTCCAATACACCAAGGCATTTCCCACCAACTCATAAGGCCCGCCAGTTCCTCCTAAAGAAGATGCCTGATGTTGTCTCTATTAGGGCCATACACCCCCGCAAAAGCCTAAACAAATCCATCATCAACATTTCTAAAGGAGCAAGCCGCCACAAAACCGCCCAACGCCACCTCAACCTTCAAAACTACTCTTCTATCCCACAAAACCAAAATACCACCCGAAGCCCCTCTTGAAGGGACATAGCACCACTCCGCATAAGGGCAACCCCACAGACTTCTCACAAAATTGTTGGATGTATAATCCACCTTAGTCTCTTGAAAACACACTATATCCACCTTCCAATTTCTAAGAAGATTTCTAACCCTCAACCTTTTGTCCCTTACATTCAAACCCCTCACATTCCAAGAGAGAATCTTCGGCTTCATTGAACAACTCGACAAGCCCTACCCTTTTTGCTGTCCCTTATTGAACTACCACTGTGCACTTCATAATTAACAGAAAAATTGAGATTATTGAGTCCCTCTTACCTTTTTTTCCAGTGTTTGCTTCCACTGCCACTCCCTCTTTCAACACCTCTCCCACCTCCTTACCGTTGTCCTCATTATCAGCCAAGATGATCCCAAAAACCTCCGCCAACCGCCCATCTTCACCATCACAAGAGACACCCACAAGCTTGCTAAATTGAGATACATACTTCACTGTAATGGGTTCCTGATCCGCATAAGGTTCCAAAGCTAAGACTCCTCATCCTGCGAACATTGGTCCTCAATTCCAGCACGCGCTTCTCCCGAAGAACATAAGCCCTCATCAAAGACACTGACCGAAGTCCCCTTCTCCCTAAGAAAGTGTCCAAACCAGGCAAAACCCACTTCTCCATACCCGGTGGAATCTCCCCCTGCAAATCGAGCAACTTCTGCCCATCTACTCCCTCCCCCAAGTCTTGCCCATTATCGAGCAACTTCTGGCCCAAATCCGGCTGATTCCATCTTTCCAGACCCAGCCGAAGCTCTTCCTGAAAAACGCACAACTCCTTACCAGCGACCGGCGCCATCTGACCCAACTTGGCATAAATCAGCTTCTTCGACTTCTCACGAGCTTCGACAATAAGCCCAGAAGTATCCGACAGAACGTGACTCTGCGAAACCTCCCTTCGGTCTCCTGCCGGAAGGACCGACAGCGCCTTGCCCAGAATGCCCAGTTCTAATTCACCCAACCGCATCGACACCGGGGCTTGTACGATCGGCCTTTTCGCCGGAGAATGCACATTACCGGTGACCAGCGCACCTTCCCTTGCCGAGATGTCTTTCGTCGAGCCCTGTGAACACGTCTCTGGCACCATCGGAGTCTCTGCCGGCGACCCAGAGTATACCGGCGAAGCTACTTTCGTCACGACCGGCGGTAAACGACGCTCTGATTTTGATGTTGAAGCGCCAGGATCCCCCGCCATTCCTACAAGCCCACTGGATTTCTCACGGCAAGGCACTGTTGCCTACCTGCTATAGCACTACAGCATATTATTGGGCCCAACTCCCGCTACAGGGGCTTTATCCTTCACCTGAGCTACCAGGAATTTGGGTTGGGCCTTGGGCTGTAACTTATGCTGGCCAATAGGCTGAGCTTGAGGCCACTCCTTGATTTGGCCCACCTGGGGACTCTCCACAACAGAGACACTATTAATCCCAACAACTCCATTCCCACATCCACAAGTCAGACGCATATCTAAGCCTTGCAGACACACCCTGATATCCTCCTGTAACTTTAACAGGGATATCTTCAACTTTTCCTTCTCCCCCTCAGGCACGCAACCATGACAAGATGTTCCAGAAACAAACCCATCAGAAACTTTTTCCTCGGAACTTGGACCCTTCTTCTGCTGTACCCCGCAACCGGCATCATCGTTCCAGGCAAGCCTATTCGCCGGACCCTTCATCGGAGCCACCATCTGAACCTCAGGAACTTCTTTATTTTCCTTACCATGGCTGACAATCAGATAACTTGGCCCTGACGAGTTGCTATTCCCAACATTACCTCCTATCAACCATTTGGGAACCCTCGCAATCGGTTCATCATAGGACCCAAAAGGTTCCTCTACCTGTTTTGTTGTGGAAAGCAAGACCTCTGAAAAACTCCTACTCTGTTTCCCTGTCACTGTCTTCCTTTCATCCCTAAAAGCTTAATATGATCGAAAAGGGAGAATTTAATTACTTTATTAATATCCTAACACTTTCCCTCACATATGTTGAAACTCCCCCTAAATAAGTGAAACTAGCACATCAAATATTAATTTAAATGGGAGATGAATGACAGAGACAAGGTTCGAATTTAATATATTTGCTTTGATAGCATACTAAATCACCAATTATCTCAAAAGCTTAAGCTGTTTGAAAATTGTGGATTTAATTACTCAAATTAATATTCTAACCATGTGTCCTCTGAAATACGAATGCACCCCTTTTTTATCGACATTTAGAATTGGAGAATACCATCTTACCTAACCTAGAATGTATCTAAGTACCAATGTAACCTTAATGAAACTTCTCTTTTACTTTTATTGAACTGAAAACTACAACCAAAACAGCTTTTAGGGACCAAAAGTAGCACATTTTATGATTGAAAACTATTGAGAATTCTCTTAATTGGTTTTTGCACGTGAGTGTGTGTGTGTGTGAGAGAGAGAGAGAGAGAGAATGCAAAATTGACTACAATTGGCACAGACATTTCAAGACTTGGGGAAGAAAAGCAAGAGCAGATAAATTGTTCAAACTCCTTCATATAAATTTCTTTTACCCACATGCAATATGACAAGCACTACCTAGAAGAGAATACAAAGATTTCCCAATGAAAGTTGGCTGCTCTTACATGAAACTCAAATCCAATTTTGCACGGAGAAGTTTTTCACCATAGGACGAATCATCCAGTGATGACTTTGTACCATCATAGAAGGTGAACTCAGGAGAAACAACCTAAAAATAGAATTAAGCAATTCATAAAAAAAAAAAAAAAAAAAAAAAAAAAAAAAACACCATCAGATTGGGACCACAAAAAAATAGAAAAAGAAATTTAAAGAAACAATCCCTACTTCATTTAAAAAAATTAAAATATTAGCATGAGAAAAAATATTCAAAATTCTCAGGAGACACAATCCCTAACTGAGAAATATTCAAAATTAATTATCATTTTAAATTCATTTTTACCACGAGAAACAGCGAACTAAAATATTTGCATGATGAAATCTATTTATGGTAGCATCCTCCAACATTGACAAAACTATACTGAAGTTACCAGCAAAGTGAAAGATGAGAGCCAAAACTAAAGATATGGACTTCATTACGCCATGCAATTAATTAGGACCACAAAAGCATTGTGTTAGATACCAATAGATCACCACTAAGTGTAATATTCCATAAACAGCATGGGTTTTTTGGGAAATTCAAGTATATATATATATATATATTAAAGTGCACTAGACGCGTGGTGGGGGATGACTCACCCCACCCCACTGACAATCAAATCCCTTATCACCAAACAATCACCCATCGTTTTCTTTTAGTCTGTAGCAGCAAGTAAAAAAAAAAAAAAAAAAACTAGAACAGAGGAGAAGAGAACGTGTGAGAGAAGAAGAGACGCAGAGAAGAGAGAGAGCAAGAGACGCAGAGGGGAGAGAAAGAGAGAGAAGGTTACTGGTTGAGGTAGAAGTTTTCTCTTCCAAAGTTTTTTTTATTTATTGCCTTCGACTTACTTGATGATCTAGTATTTTGGAAATGAATTTTGGTTTAATTTAGTGTCTTTCGCTATGGAGAAATGATTGGTGTTTGAAATTTCTTTGGGATTTTGTTCGGTGTTGGATCTTGGAGTTGTGTGGTCAACTCATGAGATTCTGGGGAAGTTTCTTGCTATAGTCGATTGTGGGTGTTTAAATTTTTTAGAGATTTTGGGTTTTTGATTTGTATACTTGATGGGCTTGGATTTCAGATGAAGGAAAAATCTGTTGGATAGATTTTGGAGAGAACCGAAAGAGTGAATAGGGGCTGTGAGGTTACTAGGCTAACTGATGGAAGAAAAGAATTGCGCCGCACAAGAAAAGGAAAAATAACAGAGGAAGAGAGAGTTGCGTCGCAGGAAAAAAAATAAAATAAAATAAAAAAAGAAGCAGGTAATCTGGTGCCGCAAGGAGAAGAAAGAAAAAGAGCCGAGCACTGCATTGGAGTTTTTCAGAGGCTCGGCTGGGGAATCAGTCTAGGAATTTGACTGGTTTTTGTTCTTGCTATTTTCAATTTCCTTTCTTTTAGTTAAATTTGATGTTTAACACTTTGACAATGAAATTTATTTTCATAGACATGAGTGGCTAAATCTCTAGCTAGGGCCAAGGGTGAAGCCTAGTATTTTTATTATGTATTCGTGACATGACTGGCCCCGTGGAAACGCTTGTATTTGTCTAAGGGAGGGAGGATTACTCTCATCAAAAGCACCCTATCCAATCTTCCCACTTATTTTTTGTCTCTGTTTCCTATCCCTGCATCTGTGGCGAAGCGTATGGAGAAGACCCAACGTGGTTTCTTATGGGGTGGGATTAATGATGAGTTTAAGTTCCATCTGGTCAGTTGGAACAAGGTTTGTTCTTCGATCTTTGATGGAGGTTTAGGGATCCGGAATTTGCGTGTGATGAATAAAGCTTTGTTGGGGAAATGGTTGCGGAGATTTGCTCATGAGAAAGAGGCTTGGTGGAGGAAGATCCTGGTCGCTAAGTATGGTGCAGTTTGGGCTGATTGGCGTTCTAGGGATCCCAGTGGTCCACAAGGGGTGGGGTTATGGAAGCACATTTGCAAGGGGTGGAGGTCGTTCCAAGGTCACATTAGATTCGTCCCTGGTCTTGGGTCCAATATCAGGTTTTGGGAGGATATCTGGTGCAGTGACTTGTCTCTCAAGGATGCTTTTCCTGGACTCTTCAATATTGCCACCAATAAGGATGCGTCTATTGCGGATAACAGGGAGTGTCTAAATGGCTCTGTGCAATGGAGCGTGTCCTTCATTCGTAGGGTTCATGATTGGGAAGTGGAGGTCTTTGCCTCTTTTTACACGCTCTTGTATTCGCATTTGATGAGTGGGGTAGGGGAGGATAGGATGTGGTGGATCTCATCTTGTAAAGGAAAATTTGAGGTAAGATCTTATTACAGGATCCTTGCTTCTACAAATCCCATCCCTTTTCCATGGAAAAGTATATGGCGCACTAAGGTTCCTTCAAGAGTGGCTTTTTTTGCTTGTACAGCTGTGCTTGGGAAGACTCTAACTTTGGATAATGTTCGGAAGAGAGGTATTGTTGTGGTAAATCGTTGTTGCATGTGTAAATCGGATGGGGAGTCAGTTGATCATCTCTTTCTTCATTGTGGGGTTGCGTGTATCTTGTGGAATGCTGTTTTCTCTCGGTTTGGTTTGTGTTGGGTGATGCCTGGTTGTGTCAGGGAATTGTATGCTTCTTGGTGGGCGGGTGGCAAATCTCGTAGTGTTTATGTGTGGAAGATGGTTCGTCTTTGCCTTATGTGGTGCCTCTGGAGTGAGAGAAATGCTTGATGTTTCGAGGGCTCGTCTAGGAATTTTGAGGACCTTGTCCAATTTTTCTTGTACACCCTTTTCACTTGGACTGCTGGCTGGCTAGCGCCTTTAGTGATCAGTTTCCTTGACTTTCTTTTTATGTTCTCTTCTTCTTTTTCTTCATCTTAGTCGCTCTCTTGTATACTCCCTGAGTACTAGCGTTGCGCCCCTCTGCGCTCTTGTCTAATACATCTTTTTACTTATCAAAAAAAATTTGTTGTTCTTCATAGTTTAATAAAAGAATGCCAGGGATAATTTTAATTTGAAAGTAGTTTCAAGAGAGAAAATTTATTTTGATTTGTTATTATTTTCGTTTATATCAAATGCTTATTCTATTTGATTTGATATGATTCGAATTTATAATAAATGTGTAATTTATTGTGTCATGTTATCAAAATCAAATTCTTAATTAAACCATATTCAATTTATTTTAATTTTAAGAGTGCTTTATTGTTTTATCTTCCGATTAGGAGAATTGAATTTCTACCTAATTGAGTTATAATTATGTCTCAGGAATACGTAATATAATGCTAGGTGGATCTCTTTTTTTTTTATAAGTAATAATGCATTAAAAGAGCGCAGAGGGGCGCAACCCAAGTACACAGGAAGTATACAAGAGAGCGACTAAGTAGGGGAGAAAGAAGAAGAGAACATAAGGAGAAAATCAGAAAAGTTGATCACTAAAGGAGCAAGCCAGCCTGAAGTCCAAGTGAATAAGGTGTACAAAAAGAAAAGAATAAGGTCCTCTAGATTCCTCGACGCATCTTCGAAGCATCTCGCTAATGCTAGGTGGATCTCTGAAACCCTAGTGTTTCCCATTATTTCCTCCAGCACCAATTTATTTAGTTTAGTTTCATAGTTTACCTTTTTAGTTGAGGTTCTATTCCATTGCTCCACTTTTTAGTGGAAACCAAAATCAAATATGATAGCACAAGGGAAGGTTGGTGTTTCAAGGAGGTAGTCGGGACCTTCGGAGTAGGAGTGTGGAAATATGAGGGGGTGAGAAGTTTTTTCGAGTTTGATAAGATATGAGATGGAGATGCAGGCCAGACTGCGTTTGATTTTATGAAGAAATATGGAGAAGATGTGGGTGTCCAGATGAGGTCCAAATCACATCCGAATGAGATTGTTAGGAAGGCTTTGGGAATGAGATCCGAGAGCCTCATTCACTACGGCATGAGGAAGGTGTTCGGGAGGAGCTACTCAACTGGAGATCTGAGAGATTCGTTAGCTTGGCATCCCAATGAGGTCACTTGAAAAACACATAAAGGATACTCGAGAGGCTCATCAGCAAGGCTCGTCAAAATTAGTCCTGACAAGCCCAATTTTAAAGAAGCCCCAAGAAACATGTCAGCTATCCCGTTAGCAATGAGTTAAGACAAGATCACGTTAGGACAAGTAAGTGTCCCCGTCCATATGCGATCACAGCAGTTCAATAGAATGGACTTAATTTCAATGTTTTAGTAGGGTTAGTAATTTAGATACTATAAATACTTGTTATAATCATAGGTAATATCAATTCATATATAAGCGCAAAGGGACACAACCCATGTATATAGGTAGTATACAATAAAGCCAAAGTACAATAGCTTTTAAGCTGAGAATAAAGCACATAAATATAAAAATTCAACAAGCGTTGAAGCGTGCGATGAATGCCACATTACTCTCCACGAGTACAATGTTTGGAGCACCATTTTCTTCAACTTGATGAGTCCAAGTTCACAATCCTCAAAACTCCATGCATTCCTTACTCTCCATAGACACCACATTACACAAAAAGGAACCATTCTTCAAATTTGCAGAATTGTCCGATTACCCCTTTGTCCCCTCCAACTTCCCAAACATTCCTTTATCCTACCCGGCATCACTCACGTAACTCCAAACAGCTGAAAAACCATGCTCCATACCTCAATAGCAACCTCACAATGCAATAATAAATGATCAATTGATTCTCTACTGTGCTTACACATACAACACCACTCCATCACTATAATGTTCTTCTTAAATAAATTGTCCAATGTCAATATTTTCTCCAA
Source organism: Corylus avellana (assembly GCF_965113065.1). Taxonomy (NCBI): domain Eukaryota; kingdom Viridiplantae; phylum Streptophyta; class Magnoliopsida; order Fagales; family Betulaceae; genus Corylus; species Corylus avellana. Next base: position 39,836,700 of record NC_142491.1, read on the forward strand.
CACTGCCGTCCACACAAAAAAAGCCACTCTCGGACGAGCTTTACTCTTCCAAACACTCTTCCAAGGACCAACAATCGATGCCTGATTAACCATTACCTGATAGTATGACTTGACTTCAAAATTCTTCCTCTTCGAGGGGATCTAACAAATTCTATCCACACCACCATGCCTCATCTGTTGGGAATACAGTAACTCGAAAAATCGCGAAACCGCTTCCATTTCCCAATCATGAACAGGTCGAATAAACATAAAATTCCAATGAATAACACCATGTGCTATATTCATATTTTCCTCCACCCACGCCTCCTTTGAGCATGCTATATTGAACAAGGCTAGAAAAGGAATCTTCAATGGTAACTCCCCACACCAAACATCATGCCAAAACAAGTACGGTTTCAGGATTGAAAATAAATCTATCAAAGTCTGATATTGTCTCTATAGGTGAGGTGGGAGATGTGGAAGGTTTGCCAAGAATATTTGGGTGTGGAGTGGGTTCGGTGCCGTTTACGTACTTGGGTTTACCGTTGGGTGCTCATTATAAAGATCCATCTTATATGGAATAATGTCATTGAGAAGATGGAGATTAAGTTGGCAGGGTGGAAGCAAATGTATTTATCCAAGGATGGTAGGCTAATGATGATTAAAAGCACTCTTTCTAACCTACCCACGTATTATTTATCTCTAGATTCCAGTGGGAGTGGCGAAGCGTATAGAAAAAATACAAAGAGATTTCTTGTGGGGAGGTGTCGGTGACAAATTCAAGTTTCATTTGGTAAACTAGTCCAAGGTTCACATGCCGATGGAGGTGGGGGGATTAGGGGTAAGGAATTTGATTCAGTTCAATCGAGCTTTGTTAGGTAAATGGTTGCGGAGGTTTGCCAATGAGGAAGATGCTTGGTGGAGGAAATTGGTGGAGGTTAAATATGATACAATGAGGGGTGGTTGGTGCTCCAAGGAAGTAGGGGAACCCTATAGGGTGGGAGTGTGGAAATGTATTCAGAGGAGGTGGGATAATTTTAAGCAGCTTGTGCGGTTTGAGGTAGGAGATGGTTCAAAAGTATTGTTTTGGCATGATGTTTGGTGTGGGGAGTTACCATTGAAGATTCTTTTTCAAGCCTTGTTCAGTATAGCATGCGCAAAGGAGGAATGGGTGGAGTAGAATATGGATATAGCACATGGTGTTATTCATTGGAATGTTATGTTTATTCGACCTGTTCATGATTGGGAAATGGAAGTGGTTATGCGATTTTTTGAGTTACTGTATTCTCAATAGATTAGGCATGGTGATGCGGATAAAATTTGTTGGATCCCCTCGAATAGGAAGAATTTTGAAGTCAAGTCATTCTATCAAGTATTAGTTAATCCGGCACCGACTGTTGGTCCTTCGAAGAGTATTTGGAAGAGTAAAGCTCCTCCAAGAGTGGCTTTTTTTGTGTAGACGGCGGTGTTGGGGAAAATATTAACATTGGACAATTTACGTAAGAAGAAAATTATAGTGACGGAGTGGTGTTGTATGTGTAAGCACAATGGAGAATCAACTGATCATTTATTATTGCATGTGAAGTTGCTATTGAGGTATGGAGCATGGTTCTTCAGCTATTTGGTGTTACGTGGGTGATGCTGGGTAGGATGAAGGAATGTTTGGAAAGTTGGAAGGGACAAAGGGGTAATCGTATAGTTCTGCAAATTTTGAGATGGTTCATTTGTGTGTAATGTGGTGTCTATGGAGAGAAAGGAATGCACGGAGTTTTGAGGACAGTGAACTTGACTCATCGAGTTGAAGAAAATGGTGCTCCAAACACTTTACTCATGGAGGGTAATGTGGCATTCGTCGCAAGCTTCAATGCTTGCGGAATTTTTAGATTTATGTGTTTTATTCTCAGCTTAAAAGCTATTGTATACTACTTGTGTACATGGGTGGCGCCCCTTTGCGCTTATATATGAATTAATATTACCTATCAAAAAAAAAAAAAAAAAAAACAACACTCTAGAACCATCTCCTACCTCAAACCGCACATGCTGCTTAAAATTATCCCACCCCCTCCAAATACATTTCCACACTCCCACCCCATAGGATCCCCCTACTTCCTTGGAGCACCAACCACCCCTCATCGTATCATATTTAACCTCCACCAAGCATCTCCATCATTGGCAAACCTCCACAACCATTTACCTAACAAAGCTCGATTAAACTGAATCAAATTCCTTACCCCTAATCCCCCCACCTCCATCAGCATGCAAACCTTGGACTAGTTTACCAAATGAAACTTGAATTCATCATCGACACCTCCTCACAAGAAATATCTTTGTATTTTTTCAATACGCTTCGCCACTCCTACTGGAATCTGGAATAGAGATAAATAATACGTGGGTAGGTTAGAAAGAGTGCTTTTAATCATCGTTAGCCTAATGAGTGCTAATGAGTGGGTAGTGTTTAACATCGTTAGCCTACCACCAATGAATAATAGATAAAGCTACAGCCTTTTCTATTATTCATTGGTTTTCAATAAGAAACACTCAAAGAGTGGTTTCAATCTATCCTATTTGTTCTTGGTTTTGGGCAGAATTGTTAGTCTAGTATTGAGGTTTTTGTGAATTGGATTTGGAAAAGGCCTATGACCATGTAAATTGGGACTTTGTTTTGTATTTGCTGCATAGATGTGGTTTTGGCGAGAGGTGGAGGGCTTGGATAGAATGGTGTATTAAGACGGTAAGATTCTCCATTCTTGTGAATGGTTCTCCGGAAGGGTTCTTTAACAGTTCGAGGGGAATCAGGCAAGGGGATCCTCTCTCACCGTTATTGTTTGTGCTTGTTATGGAGGCTTTGAGTAAGATGGTGAATGCGACGGTTGACCAAGGTCTTTTGACTGGTTTTTCGGTGGGAAATAGGGTCTTGTCGGAGTTGATGATTTCTCACTCCTTATTTGCAGATGATACTTTGATTTTTTGTGAAGATTCTATCGAGCAAATCCGGTATGTTCGTCTCATTCTCTTATGTTTTGAAGCTGTTTCGGGTTTGAGAATGAATCTTGGAAAGTCAAAGATTGTGGCTATTGGTGAGGTGGAGAATATTGGGGGCTTAGCTAACATTCTTGGGTGTAGTGTTGCCGATTTGCCTATGAAGTATTTGGGCCTCCCTCTTGGGGCGTCTTATAAGGATACGGTTATGTGGAATGAAGTGATCGAAAAGATGGAGCGTCAGATGGCAGGTTGGAAGAGAATGTACCTTTCTAAAGGAGGTCGCTTAACCCTCATTAAGAGCACTTTGGCTAACCTTCCGACTTACTTTTTATCTCTATTTCCGATTCCTGCTAGTGTAGCTAAAAGGATTGAGAAAGTCCAGAGAGATTTCTTGTGGGGAGGAATGGGGGATGAGCCCAAGTTGCATCTAGTAAGTTGGGACCAAGTTTGTACCCCTATTCGTTATGGTGGTCTTGGCATTCGGAAGATGCATCAGTTTAACCAAGCTCTTTTGGGGAAATGGCTTTGGAGATATGCAAATGAGAACGAGGCGCTTTGGTGTAAGTTGATCAAAGCTAAGTATGAAGACCAAGAAGGTGGGTGGTGCACGAAGGAGGTTTCGGGCTCTCATGGCGTGGGGCTATGGAAGCATATTCGGAAAGGGTGGAATTTCTTTGCCAAAAATACTCGGTTTGAGGTGGGGGAGGGTTCGAAAGTCCGATTTTGGCATGATATTTGGTGTGGGGACAATTCCTTGAAGCAAGCTTTTCCATCCTTATACAGTATCGCCAGACACAAAGAAGCTTGGGTGAAGGATAATTTTATTGGAAGGAATGGGGTTGTTGAGTGGAATGTCATTTTCATACGATCAGTACAAGATTGGGAGATGGATTTGGTTTCTCCTTTTTTTGATCGGTTGTATTCTTGCAAGGTTTCCGTAGGCAGCATAGATCGTATTTGCTGGGCTCCGTCCAAGAGGGGCAAGTTTGAGGTTAAATCGTTCTATAAGGCCCTGGCCATTTCTAATCAAGAGGAGTTTCCTTGGAAGAGCATATGGCGTACTAAGGCGCCCCAGCGGGTGGCTTTTTTCGGTTGGACAGCGGCCTTAGGCAAAATTTTGACTCATGATATGCTGCGTAAGAGGAACATAGTGGTTGTGGAGTGGTGTTGTATGTGCAAGAAGACCGGAGAGTCAACCGATCATCTTCTTCTCCACTGTGAGCTTGCAAGTGCTCTTTGGCAGACGATTTTTCAGCGGTTCGGGTTGCACTGGGTCATGCCTTGCCGGGTGAGGGCCTTTTTTGCTAGTTGGTGGTCGAGAGGTCGTTCTCGAAGCGCGGTTGTTTGGAAGATAATCCCTCTGTGTCTTATGTGGAGTATTTGGAATGAAAGAAATGCTAGATGTTTTGAAAATTCCACTAGGACCATAGAGGAATTGACTCATTTCTTCTTCTGTACTCATTACTCTTGGACGGCCGCTTGGTTAGCTCCTTTAGTGATTAGTTTCTCTGATTTTCTTTTTCATTTCTCTCCCTCCTAGGCGCTCTCTGTTTATACTTCCCGTGTATATGGGTTGCGCCCCTTTGCGCTCTTTTATATCATCATTACTTATCAAAAAAAAAAAGGTTTTTGTGATCCACTACACCTACGCTACATTAGGTTGGAGATCGGTCTAAGATCACGTTTTGGCATGATTTGTGGTGTGGGGACCAGTCCCTAATGGTATAATTTCCAAAATTGTTTAATATTGCGTGATATAAGGAGGTGTGGATGGCGGATCATATGCAGTTCATTAATATAAATCTTTCATGAATTATATCTTTTACCAAACTAGTGCATGATTGAGAGGTGGACTTTGCCACTTCTTTCTTTGATCTTTTGTACTCTTATCAGTTTGAGAAAAGGCACGATAAAGTTTATTGGATCCCCTCCAAAATGTGGAAGTTCAAAGTAAGGTCCTTTTATCATGTGATGCCAAATCTTTAGTGGAATATATCTTTTACCAAACCAATGCATGATTGGGAGGTGGACTTTGTCACTTCCTTCATTGTTCTTTTGTACTCTATCAAATTGAGAAAAGGCAAGATGAAATATTTGGATCCTCTCCAAAATGTGGAAGTTTGAAGTAAGGTTCTTTTATCATGTGGTGGTCATTCCTACTAGGTCCCCATTTCCATGGAAGAGTATTTGGAGAGTTAATACTCCTTTGAGAGTGGCGTTCTTTGTGTGGGCAAGGCACTAGGAAAGATCTTGACCTTAGATAACCTGAGTCATACTTATCAAAAAAAAAAAACTTATCAAAAGATAACCTGAGTCATAGGAACTTCATAATCATATGTGCAAGAAGAGTGGGGAGTCCATAAATCATCTGCTTCTTCACTATGAAGTGGCAATAGAATTATGGTTCTCGATTTTCCGAGGTTTTGGCGTAGAATTGGTCATGCCTAGAAGGGTAATAAAGTTGTTTGCAAGTTGGCGAGGTCAATCGGTAAGCCGTAACATCTTAGAAGTTTGGAGGATGGCACCTTTGTGCTTAATGCGGTGCCTTTAAAGAGAGCAGAACAAAAGGGCCTTTGCAAATTGCGAGATTTCGGTGGAAGAGCTAAAGAACTTTATTCCAAATCCCTCTATAAATGGATAGAGGTGTAAAATAGTCCGCAATTTTCTAGTTTTTCTGATTTTTTTTGCCTTTTTTCTTCTTTTTCTCCCTAATAGGGGTCTCTCTTGTGTACTTCCTATGTACTAAGGTTGCATCCCTCTCCACTTTCTAATGAGATTGAATTACTTATCCCAAAAAAGAAAAAAAAAGGATTTCAATACATCATCTTTACTGAAAACTATGGCTTTAGATGCAAGGGCAAGAGGCACCTTCGTAGAACCTACGAAGAACGTCACAAATCTCAGAGGAGCAATCCCAAAGAAAGGGGATGTAGCATAAAAATTTTAAAGGATAAAAGTCCAAAGTTTAATGGTAAAGTTATGGCTGGAAGCAAATAAAACATATGGTGAACAAAAAGCTACCAAAGATGGACATAAAAGCAATTGAACAACTAACTTTTTATGTATACATAAAGAGTGGGAACACAATGTTGCAAATTAAACCAAATATTAAACACACAACAGTTCAGAGTAAAACCGAAAAAGAAAACGGGTAGAAAGAAAATTTTATTTGTAATAGATCTGGAATAGAAAGATTACTCACCTGGGTTTCAAATGTGAAACTCTGCATCCTTTTTAAATCATTTTGAGAATTCAAACAGATATTTGAGGTGTCTGATGATTCATGCATGTAGTGTATACTCTTTTTGTCATCATTAGATGAAGACTTGTCCAGCAATGTAACATCAACACCATCCTCTAATGAGACTGAGTAGCTGCTATCATTACTCAAGTATGCATACTTCCTCAAAAGAGAACCATTCTGGCGGATCAATGAACAAATCAATTAAACTGTGGAACATTGAGCTAATCCAACAGAAATGTTACAACAACAATCCTTCCAAATCTTCTGACAAGCCAGTTTAATATGATGGTAAAGCATAATGAGTACTCTTCAGCAAAACTGAACTCATATACTTAGCTGGATGCCAATAGAAATTAATATTACACACTTTAGCATATAACACAATAGACATACAAATATCATACATACATTCATACATATATACATATATGTGTGTGTGTGTGTGTGTGTGTGTGTGTGTGTGTGTATATATATATATAGGGGAAATTTTCACAAAGGCTCCCTGAACTTCTACGCGTTTTGAGAAAACCCCCCAAAGTTCAAAAACTTTCAATTTCACCTCTCGAACTTCTAATTAGATACAATCTACCACATCCATTAGGGTATGGCATTAAACAAGCATTAAGATTTATGAAATGACCTTTATACCCCTAAAACTTTTATAAAATTTTAAATTTACCCTTAATTTCACATTAAAAATTATAAAAAATAAATAAAAATAAAAGTAGAGGGTATTTTGGTATTTTTATAGCCTCCGTTAGGATTTAATGTCAAATCCTAATGAATGGGGTAGATTGCATCAAATTAGATGTTCGAGAGGTGAAATTAAGAGTTTTTGAACTTTAGCGGGTCTTCCCAAAACGTGTGGAAGTTCAGAGAGCCTTTGTAAAGTTAACCCTATATATGTTTAAGGAAGATGATCCCTCTCTGTCTTATGTGGTGTGTATGGAGCGAAAGAAATGCTAGATGTTTTGAGAACTCCTCTAGGTCTTTAGAGGAACTTATTCATTTCTTTTTTTTCACTCTGTACTCTTGGACGGCCGCCTGGCTAGCTCCGTTAGTTATTAGCTTTTCTAACTTCCTTTTTCATTTCTCTCCCTCTTAGGCGCTCTCTTGTTATACTTCCCGTGTATATGAGTTGCGCCCCTCTGCGCTCTTTTTATATCATCATTACTTATCAAAAAAAAAAGTTACAGGATGTCCAGGATTTTACACATTGCAAACCAAATGTCCAGGATTCAGCAATAACAAGAACCGTACATCATCAGCTTAATCACAGTTCCATGAATAAAAGAGAGGATCCTTATACAATACGTACTTAGAGAGATAATAACTAAACAAGGTCAACAGCCAAAAAATTGGTATAGGTTTCCCATTCATATACGGTTCAGAATTATTTGGGATTACCATTATCATCGAGATGTATTGAAACTTAACAATGCTGACATGCAGACAAAGCAGACATCCATACTTATGGAACTTTTTATGTTTTTTTTTTTCATACTCAGTTCAAAATGATGTTTAGTAGCTCCTTATTCACTTTTACTTTTTTACTTTTCCTTCCAATGAAATTTTTGGGCCTTCTTTCTAAACATAAGTTTTCCTTCAGCTCATCTGTTTTAGAGGACTCCAACTAGCAACCAAATCTAAGGCATACTTTGACTCCACTGATAAAAATATGAAACACACAAGCAAGTAATATAAAAAAAAAAATAACCATATATAAGTAGAAATTGTCTGTACCTCAATTTTGACATTAACAAACCGCAACCTCTTACCACGCCCAATAATTATAATTGGTCGGTATCTGAATGACTGGAATTCCTTTACATCTGTTTTTTCGCTTAAACAGATAATCTTTCCGCAACCATCATATATATATTCATCAATGCCAAGAGAATCTGCAACTAATTGCCTACTTGGGGACAGATGCACCACATCTTCACTCTGTTTGTAAATGGATTCAGAGAGTACAATGCTATTTTTACTACTTATGGGATCATTTGTAGGATCCATTGTTTCATCCCTTCCAGTTATTGTTCCCAAAGCTGGAACAAAAAACTCACCCACAGCAAGAAGGAAATCAGGTACGACAAGAACTCGAGGCTGCTGAACCCGAACCACAAATGACTGGGATGACACTCGCCATCTATAGTCCATCAAGAACATTGTTGAAATTGGCACATCAATGTCAACAACGGCTTCTGAGTTTGTTCTCCCAAAGCTTCCCTTATTTGAGAAAAACGGGAAACTTCCAGGAGAAGCTTGTTTGGAAGCATCCGTAGATGAGCCAAGCATCAGGCGCATCTCAGGTTTTATATCAGGGCGAATATCTAGAATGGAAAATTTAGGAATGGTCACATAGAGGTCTGTTTCAGAAAACGACGTCATCCGATATGACACCCAAAGACCTTCTACCTGGAAAACCAAACAAACATTACAGGTAAGTACATAGCAGCCAACATTAAGCGAAAACAAACAGTACAAAGCACAGCTATATATAAACACACACACACATATCTGTATGGATGCATGTATAATGAATGCACGTGTATATATATATATATATATATATATATATATATATATATATATATGGATGCATATCAACATAATTACTCACTGCAATACGAGCTAAGGGTGACTCCTCCTCAATGCCGTTACACAACTCTAACAAGGCATGGTCGACTATAACCGCCACTATGGTAACCGTACGTGAGAGTAGCATTTGACTGTTCATGTTGACCTTGTCAACCAGCATCTTCATTGTATCTTTCGAACCAGATTTGCAGCCTCGAAAACTTGGAGGAAGCCTAGGTTCCTCACATAAGTTCATGTATCCACAATCCAGAATAACTTTGTATTCTTTGTCAGACATCACACCATGCAATAAACCCACCTGCTCAAAAGATCACCCATTAAGTATCAAGTAACCTCCAATATATATATATATATATATATATATATATATATATATATATATTTGATGATTAATGTTGTATATATATGAGACCATGAAAAGCTAATAAACTTATAATATGCATAAAAAATATGAAAGTTTCATATTTAATCATTTAGGGAGCCATTTAAAGAACATAATATTTGAACAAACAAAAAGACATAAATCTATAATCAAATGCATTATATAAAGACCCTAGATTTTAAAATTAAAAGATTTGATCTTTGATACAATTATTCAGGCCATACAGAAAAAATACTTTCAGAAATGAAATCAGATCAAATCAGCAACATCAAAGTAAATTTTGGAATCTGAAACGTTGAAATAGGATAATAAAAGGTTACACCTAGCTTTCACCATAGTGATCACTATAAATTAAAGGAAACCCCAAATTTGTGACAGATTATACACTACATCATCATATTTATGCACAGGTATATAACTGGACCAGAATGTTTGTGAGAGATTATTCATTTGTCAGGAAATACCACCAGGACCTTACACACAGCCTTCCCAATAAATAAGTCAACTAAACTCCAACACAAATCGTAAGTCTCATAAATAAAACTAAGATCGGAAACAAACGACACCAATTGAGCACATCGCTGGACCAAGGCAAGGCCTGCAAGGGCAGCTAACCCCTAAAATCATGAAACTATTCATGATTCAATATTCTCTTCACTATGAACTAATCACACCAAAACTTAATCCAGAAGCATACAACATCAAGAACAGGGACAGGTTTGAACTCATTACAACTAATAAAAACAACAGATCTAGGCAAGCAACCCAAAGATATTTTAATTACCATAAATGCAAGTAAGATCCAGCTTGAGCTGAGTCAAGGAATATATATCTAGAGCTGTAAAGATATCTCAGGCCACTAGGGATAAATTAATTTTCTTCTACAACAGTCGAACAACATGTAGTGTTTGTCCATTGAAGAAACTATTGATACCAAAGGAACAACAGATCTGTGCACACATTCTTCTACTCTAGTATAACAGATTGAGACCAGAATCTGTGTAGAATGGAGTATAAATAACTCAAAAAGAAGGAGGGGGGTGGGTGGGGGTGGGGGGAGAGAAATAGGAGTCAAGTGCTCAGTCCAAAAAGTTTCTTTAAGCAAAGAAGCTCACAGAAACCAAGTGCATACACAAGATGCAATATATGCCTGGGAACTACAGGACTTGACCCTTGTTCCCATGATATTACACATCAAAGTATACCATAATAATGTCAACAGTCCCCCACCACAAGGAATACTAAAGATGCTTAAACAATCAGATGAGAAGCAAGACATTGAATAGTCACTGGAATTTCAAGCACAAATATTACCTTCACTTCTAGAGAAAATGTTGGGACTTTTCGAAACACGTCTCTCAAACTTCTGCGCACATAAACATCAAATCCTTGGCCTTCCCTAATCATAGGTTTACCTACAAACCCATCAATCCCTACAGACATGTTGATCCCCATAATCTGCAATAATGCTCATGTGAACAGTAGTTGAGTAACTTTAGAATTGCAATACTTAGGAAATATATATATATATATTATCTACCTCAGCGTGTAAAACATCAATATGGACAGCCGAAGGATCTTTCTCTGGGCTGCCATGCCAACTAAATTCATTTGTCACCTGAAGCTGGCCCAGATCAAGTTGAATGAAACTGCAAAATATCAAAAGATAACACTCAACAACTAAACATCAAACACATTAAGTTTAGAAAACTTAATATCCCTTCAAAATGCAAGAAAAGCAGGGATGTATTTGCCCACAAATCTTTTTTTTTTTTTTTTTTTTGGTGATAAATCATTAAATCAGCCAATAAGGAAAAAAGAACAAAAAGAAGTATGAAAAGAGGAAAAGAAAAGGGGTTTCATAACCAAATAAATCCATACGACAAAAGTTTAGTACCACTACAAGTTGTGGCCTAAGTTTAAATTTCAAAAAATAATAATAATAATAATAATTAAGGAGCATGGTGAGAAAATAGTTTACAACAATTTCACAAACCATGCTCCTTCAATAAACTAAATGTGATTACGCATAATCTTTCAGAAAAGAACTGTGTTTATGTATACAGTCATTCAGCAAAATTAGAACTATAAGAGTGCATTTCGATAAAAGAGTGTAGGAACTTGGGAATTTCATGGTTGGGTCAATAGGAAAGGACCTTCCAAAATCTTGGACGAATTTGAGTATGAAACAAGCAATCAAACAGATGCAGAAATCAAACCACGGAAAGAGGGGTGGCTATGGAAAGCACAAATCCCACCAATCAAAACTACGAAAAAGAGGGGTGGCTCTTTCCAAATCATTCACATAAGGAAGCACTGGTTGCCAACCCTGTCACTGCCATCATGACCAAGGCCACCATTATTATACCACCACCAACATTGCCACTACCACCAGAACACTGCTGATGCTGCTATCACAGTCAATACCACCATCACAGCCACTAACCATTACCAATACCAATGCTACACAACAAACACCCACCATCTCGCAGCCAACACCACCACCATTACCAATGCAACAACAACCCCACCACATCACAACACTACTCCAACCTTGACCCCATCATTCATGGCTGCTGCAGCCACACCACCACCACCCATAACATAGCAGCTGCCATCTATTACCACCACTGCCACCTCATATTCTAGCCACTGCCATCAACATCACCAAAACTACCAATGCAATGCCACCACAGCCACCACCAATTTATCACCACCCCATTCCTATCAGCAACATCACCACCACATATCTCACCAATACCATTGTCACCACCACCAACACCACAGTCCTTAAGAGAAAAACTTCCATGTCACTCCAATTCACCTAACCTAAAGTATTCATTAAAATTTTCATGTGAGACATTTTCTAACCTTGTAATTAATACCCCTCCCTCTGAAATTCCAAGGTTCCAAACAGTCACATCAAAAGTACTACCTACAAGTCTATCAAATCAGCACTACATAACTAATGTACAGAGATCTACAGACTCTTTGTAATTATCCAAAAAAAAAAAAAAAAAAAAAAAAAGAAGATCTACAGACTCTTTGCTCGTTGAATTTCTCGGAATGATGATCATTGGTGTATCCAGTGAAAGGTCCAGCTTTAAAGAAGCAGCTCCATCAATCTCGTATTTCTGAATCAACCACTCAAAGTCTCCAACTTTATCAACAAGTTTGATAGCTTCCTCAGTATGTGGGGTAGCAAGTTCCATAAAGTACGCTGTTATCTGCAGAAAACATGCATGTCTCCATAAAACTTTCTTGTATTAAATACAGCAAGTATCTTAAATTAAAAAAAAAAAAAAAATTAAGGAAAACATTTGTGCTAAGAATTTAAATGAATTAGAAACCATGAGAATCCTGAATGTCTATCAATTAAACAGTTTTAAGAATGGTTAACACTGCTGAACAAGTAAATGATAACAAAACCATGCTAACTCAACATAAATAATCACCGGTAGTTTTGAAATGTACCTCCTGAACAAACCTATAGAGGAAAACAATGCGAACAGCAGAAAGTCGGCCACACAAGCTGTAATCATATCCTTCATAATCATCATCTTCAACACTATAAGAATTGAATTTGAACTGGAAAAGAAAATGAAAGAAAAATTATCTGACAACAATAAAAGAAGTATAATATAAATATAGAACAACAAAACCAATGAAGCCTGCAATGCATCAGTTGCACATCAAAGAGAGGATAATGGACCTTAATAAGAGATTCAACCCCCGGATTACGTATATCACAAAGCCAACCCCAACCGTGATCTGTTCCGAGAGACATATCACTGAGTCTAAGATTTCCTAATGTGCCTTCAATGGAAAGAGAACTTGGGTGGACCTTTATTAAAAAAACAAAAACAAAAACAAAAAAAAATTATTCAAGTCAGAAGAATATGGTATAGCTGAGAACAGAGATCTTAAATATATATATCTCCAAACTACAAATGAAATTTTGATTAAGGAATGGAGAAAAAACGTAAGAATAGAGACAAAAAAAAAATACAGTTGGGCTGCATCCACATTATCATCAATAGTTTTTTTTTTTTTTTTTTTTTTTTTTTTGATAAGTAAATTTCATCATCAATAGTTATGAAGTTCACAGAATGAATTCATGTTTAACAATATTAAAACAGAATAAAGAAATGCTGAAGGAAGTCACCAATAACAAGATTTGCATTACCTTAATATCCAGCAGGAAACTTTCTTGTACAAACATGGCAAGCTGGGAACCATCCTCCTTGTTAAGATACACGGAAACACTGTCAACATTCATACCTAAGAAAAATACCACACGACCTTTACCGTAACCCAGCAACCCTTTGACATGTCCAGTATCTTCAGTCTTCTCTTTCTTCTTCAAAGATTCATCCTCTGAAGTTTTTCTTATGTCACTGCCACTTACCGCATAATTCACAGAGCTTAAATCCAAGCCAAAATCAATTAAAGCAACAAGGGTAGGTCTGTTGCAAAAGAATTCTAGTTTTGACATGCGAATACTCATCTGAAAATTTTAAATTGAAAAGATTAGTGTAGCAAACTAATGTCGTTAGGTCTGGACTTGAAGTGCAAGATGCTCGGCTTAGGTACCTGTGTATCTACCCCATTATAATAACGCGAGCCAGAACTCCTTGTCAAGAAGTTAACAGATACAAAATCTGAATTATCAGTACCCTCTGCCTCATAAAAGATCTCACCGGAAATGCCCTTTCCCTTGGCCAAATCTTTTTCAAGAGAAAATGCTTCAGAAGACTCAAACCCAGGGTCATTGATGTCCCCCATCATTCCACAATGAGCTATATCCATATTTTGTGAATAAATGCCTGTTTCTGATAAAGACAAAAAATCTGGCAAAGCATCCTTGAAAATTTCGTCATCCTCAGGAAGAACAATAGACATCTCCCTTGCATGAGAATCAAATGGGCCAGTGGAAGCAGATGATTCGTCATTCTTCTGCACAGAGCAAGCTAAATACTGCGGGTATGAAGAGAGACGACCTTGAAGCTCATCTTTAATCTTCAAGGAGTGCAACTTCATCTTGACTGTTAGGTCACCTCCCAAACATATTATGTTAACCTGTAAAACAAAAATAGCCTAAATGTTTAATTGAAAAAATATACATGATAACTGAAGAACCAGCTGTAACTGTATACGATTTAACAAGAAGTTTTTCCAAAGAGAAATAGCTAAATGGTAAGTCAAAACCGAACGTCTGTACTTCAAAAGGGAACATACAAAACCAGTCATATACATCAACTATAAGGCTGATAAATGTTTAGAAGATATCTAAATGGACAGACACACACAAGCTTCGGCTACAGATAAGAACTTCAATCGAAACATCAACAAAGGATTTCTGACATTCTCATATCACCCAAATAAATCGAGCCAGAACAAATGGGTTGTTTTCAAAAGTTGACAGGGCAGGTAAGGAAAAGGAAAACCCAATCTCAATCCTGTTACCAAGGGAGATCTCTCCAAAAACATGCAAAAGCCAGTGTGCTCAGGCAGATACAAATCAATTTGAGATAATGTGGTAATGTATATTGTACATGTCCCAATGGTAAGAAAATCAACGTGCCCCCATGCACTGTCACACAAAGCTGGCTTGGTGGTCAAATAGGGAAGCCTATATAGAGGAATCAAGTCCCTGTTTTTCTCCTATTACACTTCAATGTAGGATGGGGCTTTTCTGTTCTCTTGCAGTATTGATACTTAGCTTACAAAACAATGTTACTGTTGTCTAGTATGACATTCACAATTTTGGAATTCAGTAAAGCAATAAAATATAGCTCAATATAACTAGGACTGCTGCTCTCTTATAAAAATTGAAACGTAGAGCTCAGAAACTGGACTACATTCTGCCATTAATATATTTAATGTAAGACTCGAGAACAATGGGAGATCTTCCAGATCCAGTTCCCAGATGTTCTCCTATTGAAAATCAAAAGTGACTTATTTCCTCTGACTGCCCATGTGTCACTTCAGCCAAGCTAGGTTACATGAGTGAAAAGAAAAAAAACATTATTCCAATTAAAAATTTCCAAATTTGTCGACAGAGACACAAAAATTGAAAGAGAGTAGCTACACAAACCTTTCCCCCACCAGCAAGAACCTCAAGAATTAGAGTCTCATCAAGTTTCTCATCAACATCATCTCCGATCTGCATAATTATATGACATACCAAATTGCACAATCTGTAAGCCTTAGAAGCAATGAGAACAAGGAAAAGTAGTAAACAATTTGCTAAAATAACCTAAATCATGAATTAGGCGAAGACCCTAAAGATACTTTGACAAGATAGAGTTTTCAAATCTATCAAACATTATAAATAAGAGCACCAAGTCTAACCTTTCCATATATAAATAGCTTTGTTTCCACCAATGCCCCATTAATAACAAGGTCGGCTGTTTTCAAACTTGTGGGACGTTCACCTAACTCAGCTCGACAATCACTTCTTTCACCAAGTACATTAACTGCTGGAGGTGCCTACATGCAGCATAAATACAAAATTACCCTTTTCAAGTAATAAGCCGAAAGAGGATGAATGATGGAAAGCGTAATAAAAAAAGAATGATTTTAGATCATACAGATGCTTGATATGTGGCCTGTATAAGTCCTTTTAACCAAGTGACCTTTTCTTCCTCATCATGAAACTCTACAACCCATGTACTAGAAGATTCCAAAGCCTGGAAAAATATGTTAAACATAAGTTTTTCACATGCATAGAAGAAAACAAATCCCAGCTCCATCACAAAAATAGAGAAAATAATAGGTACAATGAATTGTTTTCCGAGCCAACAATTAGTCTTTCACTATGTACTTAAGCATGCTAAAATTTCAGAACATATGTGCTCCTGAAATACCTCATATATCGTCTACTTGCTAAAATATTAAATTTCCACCAAAAAAATAATCTCTATGAATTGAAATCTCCAGGTAAGTCAAATTAATCAAAATCAGCATCAACTGTTGCCCTAAAAAAATCAATTCTACTAAAATGGCCAACTTTAAGGAAGATTGGCAAATGAATGAGTAATGTTGACTAAGAATGTTTTAGAAATAATAAGCATTTCTATATGCTTTTTTTGGGGGGTGCGGGAGGGTTGTGATGCGGTAATAGAAAGAGACTATACTGTAAGTTTCTGTAGTAATGCACGCAAAGAATTGAAAACAGCGCCTCTTAGTCTACCAAATAAAATCTCTAAAAGGCAAGAGTAATCAGGATTCAGGTAAATGAAAAATTATACACGGTAAAGATTAATTCGGAACCGGTGGATGGCCCTTGGAAGATTATTTGGAAGAGTAAAACTCCTCCGAAAGTGGATTTTTTCGTATGGACACCGGTGATGGGGAAAATATTAATGTTGGACAATTTACATAAGAAGAACATTATAGTGACGGAGTGGTGTTGTATGTGAAAAAAGAGTGGTGAATCTATTGATCATTTATTATTGCATTGTGAAGTTGCTTTAGAGGTATGGAACATGGTTTTTCAAGTGTTTGGTGTTACGTGGGTGATGCCGGGTAGGATGAAGGAATGCTTGGGAAGTTGGAGAGGGCAAAGGGATAAGCGTTCAGTTCTGCAAATATGGAGATTTGCTCCTTTGTGTGTAATGTGGTGCTTATGGAGAGAAAGGAATGGACGGAATTTTGAGGACCATGAAATTGGACTTATAGAGTTGAAGAAAAGGGTGCGCCAAACACTTTTCTCATAGAGAGTATTGTGGCATTCTTCGCAAGTTTCAACGCTTGCGGAATTCTTAGAATTTTGTGCGTTATTTTCAATTTAAAGCTTGTATTTGTAGGCTCTTTTGTATACTTCCTGTGTACATGGGTTGCGCCCCTTGCACTTTTAATACATTGATATTACCTATCAAAAAAAAAATGTATATATATATATAACACCTCAAAATAACTTAACTTACTTTCTGAATATCCATCCCCCGGAAACTCACTGCAAGACAAAATGGTGAACCACCAATATTTGTTGGAGGAACCTCATACACTTGTCTGCCAGCCATGCTGAAAAATCCCGAAAATGGGATACATATTAGATAAAAGTTGAAACAAGAAGAAGAAGATAAATTTGGAAGAAGAAGAAAATTGTTTCACTCCACCAAATTTCTTCATACATTTATATGGGTTTAAATAGAACAGAATACAAAATATTATGGAAAGGTATTTACTGCAGATTACAATCAGAAATAATAGGAATAAAACCGGGCAAGCAAATCAAAGAGAATCACAGCATATCAGAAGTTTCCATATTCAACACTCCCCCTCAAGCTAAGGCAAAGATATCTCGCATGCCCAGCTTGCATAAGGTTGAATGAAGAACAATATTTTTTTTTTTTTGATAAGTAAAAGATGTATAAAAGAGCGCAGAGGGGCGCAACCCTAATACACAGGGAGTATACAAGAAAGAGACTAAGAGGAAGAAAAAGAAGAAGAGAACATAAAAAGAAAGTCAGGGAAGCTAATCACTATAGGCGCTAGCCATCCAGCTGTCCAAGTGAAAAGAGTGTACAAGAAAAAGTGTACAAGGTCCTCTATGTTCCTAGATGAGTCCTCGAAACATCTAGCATTTCACTCACTCCAGATGCACCACATGAGACAAAGAGGAATCATCTTCCACACGACAGCACTGCGAGACATGCCACCCGCCCACCAAAATGAAGAACAATATTAAACACTCCTTTCCTCAAAATATCCGCAAAATGTTCCCATGTCTTCACATATGGCATGCAGATTACACCCGCTCAAAGTTTTTTTTTAATAAAATGTTGGTCAATTTCAACATGCTTGGTTTTGTCATGTTGGACTGGATTGTGAGCAATATTAATTGCAGCTTTGTTGTCACAATAGAGTCTCTTAGAATCCTTAGAATCATACCCAATCTCTTTCAATAGTATCTTCAACAAAAACATTTCACACGCTCCATGAGTCATGGCTCTAAATGCTGCTTCGCACTAGATCTAGTGAACAATAATTGTTTCTTCCAACGCCATGTAAACAAATTACCTCCCACAAATGTGCAATAATATGTTGCAGACCATCCATCCATAATAGATTCAACCCAATATGCATCTATATAGGCTTCTACTTTTTTTTTCATAAGTAAATGAAATATATATAAAAAGCGCAAAGGGGCGCAACCCACATACACGGGAGGTAAAAATAAAGAGCGCCTAAGAGGGAGAGAAATGAAAGAGAAAATCAGAAAAACTAATCTCTAATGGAGCTAGCCAAGCGGCCGTCCAAGAGTAAAGAGTAAAGAAGAAAAAATGGGTCAAATCCTCTATAGTCCTAGTGGAATTTTCAAAACATCTAGCATTTCTTTCATTCCATATACACCACATAAGACACAGAGGGATCATCTTCCACACAACTACACTTTTGGATCGTCCTCCCGACCACCAACTATCGAACAAGTCCCTCACCCTGCAAGGCATGACCCAATGCAACCCAAACCGAATAAAAATCGAATGCCAAAGAGCACTTGCGAGCTCACAGTGGATAAGAAGATGATCGACTGTCTCTCCGGTCTTCTTGCACATACAACACCACTCCACTACCACTATGTTCCTCTTACGCAAAGTATCATGTGTCAAGATTTTGCCTAGAGCCGCAATCCACCCAAAAAAAGCCACTCGCATAGGAGCCTTAGTGCGCCAAATGCTCTTCCAAGGAAACACCTCTTGATTGGAGCGGGACAAAGCCTTGTAGAGCAACTTAACCTCAAACTTACCCTTCTTGGACGAAAACCAGCACAAACGATCTACATCGCCTATGGAAATCTTGCAAGAATACACCAATCAAAGAAAGGAGAAACCAAATCCATCTCCCAATCTTGAACGGGCCGAACAAAAATGACATTCCATTCAACTATCCCACTCCTCCAAGTAAAATTATCCTTCACCCAAGCTTCTTTGTGTCTGGCGATACTGAATAAGGACAGGAATGCTTGCTTCAAGGAATTCTCCCCACACCAAATATCATGCCAGAAACGAACTTTCGAACCCTCCCCCACCTCGAACCGAATCCCTTTGGCAAAAAATTCCAACCTTGACGAATGTGCTTCCATAGGCCCATACCATGGGAACCCAAAACCTCCTTCGTGCACCACCCACCTTCCTTGTCTTCATACTTAGCTTTGATAACCTTACACCAAAGAGCCTCGCTCTCATTCGCATATCTCCAAAGCCATTTCCCCAAAAGAGATTGATTAAACTGGTGCAGCTTCCGAATGCCAAGACCACCATAGCGTAGGGGACGACAAACTTGATTCCAACTTACAAGATGCAACTCAGGCTCATCTCCCATTCCTCCCCACAAGAAATCTCTTTGGACTTTCTCAATCCTTTTAGCTACACTTATAGGAATCGAAAACAGAGACAAAAAGTAAGTCGGAAGATTAGCCAAAGTGCTCTTAATGAGAGTTAGGCGACCTCCTTTAGAGAGATACATCCTCTTCCAACCCATCATCTGACACTCCATCTTTTCAATCACGTCATTCCACATAACCGTATCCTTGTACGGCGCCCCTAGAGGGAGACCCAAATACTTCATAGGCAACTCGGCAACACTACACCCAAGGATACTAGCTAATACCCCAATGTTCTCCACCTCACCAATGGCCACAATCTTTGACTGTCCCAGATTCACTCTCAAACCCGATACAGCTTCGAAACATAAGAGAATGAGACGTACATACCGGATTTGCTCGATAGAAGCTTCACAAAAGATCAAAGTATCATCCGCAAATAAAGAGTGAGAGACCATCAACTCCGATAAAACCCTATTTCCCACCGAGAAACCAGTCAAAAGGCCTTGTTCTACCGTCGCATCTGTATAGGCTTCTACTTTCAAGTGCATATCGAGAAAACAACAATCCCTTACTTGATGAGGATTTGAAGCAGCAAATCATTCGATAAACTGCTTCCATATGAGGGTCACACAGCAAATACATAAATTGACTCACCACACTAATAGCATATGCAACATCGGGACAGCTGTGAGACTGATAGATCAACTGACCAACCAATAACTAATATCTACCTTTATCCACCACAGGACTCACTATTTTCACCCAACCGAACCTTCACCTCGAGTGGATTATCAATGGCTCTATATTCCAGCATGCTTGTTTCCTTAAAAAGATCAAGAATATATCTCCATTGAGAAATAAATATACCATGTTTCGACCTCAATGCCCAAAAAATACTTCAAACTGCCCAAACCTTTTATTTCAAATTTGTTTGCAAGATATTTTTTTATGTTTTGTATCTCCTCATCATCATTTTCTGGTACTACAATATCATCAACACACACAATCAAAGCCATTCCCTTTCCTTGAGAGAAATGTTTGATAAAAAGTGTACGATTAGTTTAACTTTGTTTATAATCAAATCTTTACATAGCTCGACAAAACCATTCAAACCATGCTCGCAGAGATTGTTTTAGACCATATAAAGCCTTCTTCAGTTTGCACACTATAACCATAGAAGATGAATATTCAAGTCCAGGATAAACTGTCATGTATACTTCTTCTGGATCTCCAAGAATGAACACATTTTTCACATCAAATTGGTGCAGTGGCCAATCTAGATTTGCTGCTAAAGTAGGACTCAAATTGAGTTCATCTTTGCTACTGGAGCAAATATTTCCTTAAGAGTCATTTCCATAGCTTTGTGTAAAACCTTTTCCAACAAGTCTTGCCTTGTATCATTTCCATAGCTCTACATCAGCCTCAATGGTTCCAGATTTCCCTCTCCTTCCAAACTCAGCTTTGATGAGCCGTCTCCTGCGGCCAGACGAACACCCCCGCTACCCTCAGACCACAACTCAAATGATTTTGATTCCACGTAGCAAAAACCCAAGTATCCCATGAATACTTAGCAGGGACCTTCTAGCCAAATCCTAAGATAGTGATAACTTCTTAAGAGGTCATGAGATTATTTTAACAAATCTGTCAACACTTTTCAAAAAGATGTTATTGAGCAAAGGGAAAGGGTGACCAGATAAAACACAATTTGAGGATAAAAGGACCTAAGATTACAATTCTCAAATCACCGAGAGTTGAAAAGCATCAATATCCAAGAAACACAAGGAAAGAGATATGGAAAAGGAAAACCTTGTGCTCCGCTGGTAGCTCAGGGACTTTTCCGACTCCAAAACATAAAGATATAACCCTGACAACGCAAGAAAACATGGCTGCCAAGTTGCCACAGAATTGCCAATCCCCTGAAATAAGAAATTGTATTAGTAACAATTGAAATGAGATAGATAAGTAAGGTGAATACCAAACCAGCTTGTTTCCCGAGGGAATTAAGAACATACCTTCCAAACTAAGATTCTAGCATCAGTAGCAAGATCTGTAGGACTCCAAGGAGCAAGTTCAGCTTGGAAATTATCAACAGTAGGTTGACCACAGGTTTCCATTGTACCATATAATATGTTTAGCAATTCCATGAGTCTGCCATACCTCGCAGGTGAAAAGTGAATGCCAAGGTTTGGCACTTGAATAGAAATGCATGTTGATGGGTAACTCGGGTGAGGTACTTTAATCTTCAATAAAAAGATGCGTAAGTGCGATTAGCATGAATTCTCATTACTAAAATAATATCCAGAGTGGGAAATGTCTCGAGCAGAATACAAAAATCAATGACAATTACGCCAGAATTGGAGGAAAAACCACACCTGATCAACAAGTACTGCTATTCCACACCTATCAACCAAAGGACAGAAATTGTCATTTGTTTCTGGCATAGAAGATACAAGTTGCTGACTACTGTATTTTTGTGAGACTAAAGTGCAATTCTGACATTCAGAACCACAATCAGTAAAGAAAGCAGCAATATCTCTTCCAGATATGAGAAAACGAGAATACAGATTCTGCCTGGGTTCGTCCGACCGACGTTCCTGCAGTAATAATTAATCATTTCAGACAAAGCAAATGCAACTATGAGCAATTGGATAAGTCCTTATTAAAGATACGCACAGTGGTGTTCACCGTGAAATGACCAAAATCCAAAAGAAAATGGCTATCACATTTGGAAGAGCCAAAAGTTCTGATAGGTATTCTAACTTTTGGGGCATCAAAATCAATATCAAGTGCAAACCTGAAACACCAAGCAGAAAGAGGGATAGAATGAGTGCAAATAAATTTTTACCCCAGAAGGAAATAAAGCACAATGGGTAAAAAAGGACGAGATGAACAGCAAGGTGACAAAGAAAATAGCCTTAGATAGGGTAGGGTAGAAAATAGACATGTATCCAACCCAAATCATTTGGAGTAAAGTAAAGTCTTGGTCAAGTTAAATAGAGTATATATCTATTGATTAAAAAAATTGAAAAAAAAAAAAAATTATAAAGAAAGCAAGTTCAAATGATTGATGTGCAAAAGGATTAAATAACCAAATAAACAAACAGCGCAAAAACACAACCACAGATAAATTAATAACAAATGTTAACCTGCTCTGTTCTTCTAATACCATTTGAAATTGCTCCTGTGCTCTACGAGTCACCTTCTCAATCTTCATCTGCCCTTGGCATTGAATATTAGAAGATTAGTTTTACACCATTTTACTTCCGTGTTGAACATTTTGCAATACATGTTGACATCATTACCTGCAAAGCAGCTGCAGTTTCGAATGCAACAGTAGGACTAACTGCATTACTTCTCTTCAAAAACTCTAAAAAGCGAGCACAACTTTTCATGAAAACCTGCAAACCCACAGGGATTTGGCAAGTTTCACACAATAGGGACGGTAAAATGTTGAGGGTGGGGGGGGAGAAGACAGATGAAAAAAGAGAAGAAGCAATTATACAAGGTACTCCCAATTCCCAAACGTATTAAATATTACAAGTAGACATTCAACATCAAAATGGAGTACCTTAAAAGATAATGAGACTGAAGAATAGGGTAGGGAGACACAACAATAAATTCAAGCCACATATATGGGTAGACAAGGAAAATCACATTTCTCCACCCAAATATGTTACAAGCAAATAAAAGCAAAAATTTTAAAGGTTAAAGGAAATGAGGATGGCTTTCCATATATTCTTCTAATAACCAAAATGATAATTGTGGATTTTCTCAGAGAAAAAGTGCTTCACTTTGCATGTGAAGTTCATAATGAGCCTTTCTGGAATGAGATCTGATAATAGATATATCGTTAAAGTTAAAACGACAAAATAGGGGATGTTATAAAAGAAAAGGCTTAGTAAGCAGAGTAAGCAACTACTTCTAAAAGCATGTTGTTTGAAGAACATATCACTCTCACTCCCTCTCTTGAAAACTAAGAAATTACCGTAACATGGCAGGGAGAAATTGTAGCTGAAAGCCTCCAGTCGACATTCTCCTCAACCGGTGAGTGTACAAAACTAGCAGCTAAGGCATTCACTTTCTGCTCATTACAGACACTCTGCAAAATAAATGCTGAAACATATCAGTGCACCAAAAAAATACAAATTGTCTTACAGAGAAATTTATAAACAGCAATATATAAATGTTAATTACAGCATCAACTCTTATCTCCGGAAAAAATAAGAAAAAAGATGCACAGAAGAAGTCGGAAATTTATTTACATATCAATTTGTTAAATTTGCACACTTAGATCTACACTAAAACTCATGGAAATTTTTCAAAATTCCATCTCAATCTAAAGCACTTCTATTGCATCAGCAACTTAAAAACCTTGTCATTCAGACCATCAGACCCTGATATAACATGGAACAAACCTGTGCAAGTGAACCTTCAGGGCCTGATAAACCATAGAATCTCAGTAACACATCACACTGGGTACTGCGATGTTTAAACTTGGTAGACACATGAAGTTGTTCAAATCTACCACAAACAATCTCTGTCTGATTTATATCAATGATCCTAGCAGCAGCCTGGCCAATTGATAAAGTTACCAAATAATGGATCATATTCTGCATGTCCTTTACTGAATGTGACATCAACTCATCATTTGGCTGATGACTCAGTAAATTATTGATTGCCTGCCATTCCTCTTTAGTCAGTCTTTCCTCTGTTAACTGTGATTCCTCAGAAGCATCCCCAACAGATTCATCCCCAGAGTGTGCACGCCTGAGATATAAAGGAAACTAAAATGAATTTCCAGGCATAGAAGAACACAAGCTACAACCAGAAGTTTCAGAAAAGCAAAAGGTGAACAAGAAATTAGGAAAAAGCACATAACCAAAGAAACAATCAAAGGACGACACAATTTATTTCCAAGAAAAGGTAGCAACACCACAGTCCCCACATACCATCTAAATGAAAGCCAGCTTCTCCTTTTAAGCCTCCTCTGCTCAGCTGCCTCCTTCAATTTCGCAGATTCAACCTTGGCATGTGCAAGTAACCTATATGATACATGCACAAATCACAAATCAGGAGAAAATCAAAAGACTATATTCTCTTTTTTTGGATGAAATTTTTTTAACAAAAAGGTAAAGAGATTACAATTTAAAGAAAATTGAGAGGTCCCTAAATAAAAGGGGAAAAAATCTTGACAAAAAAAAATTGATGAATAATAAATTTATTGAAAGAAAAGGGCAAAGCCCTCAAACACAAATAAACTCTTAACAAAAATAACAACAAAAGCCAAGAAAGAATCAAACATATCATTACAGTATCCCGAGGTTTTTACATGAATAGTTTGTGTATCAAGCATTTTCTTTTCACTAGCAATAGGTATTAACGAAGTGAATACAGATGAGGTGCACGAGAAACATGCAAGAAGGAAAATGAAACAGAAAAGGGAAAAATATGTACTATCAACCTTGGAACACAAAAATCCAATACTTGAATAACTTGTACAAACAATCTTCCCTCAGTGCATGTGTATCCCTAGTCATGCATCATGAAACCTTTTAAAAGTAATAAAATATCATTAAAACACTTCTAAACCATCTTGTCTTAGAATGCATATGCCCTTTGCACCATAGGACCTTCTAACGTAGAATGATAATATGATATCACCAAACCCATACGAAACAATTTAGACATCAAGCCCAGTAAAAATTGACCCTAAAACATGACATACTGGTGTGGTAAATGCACAGAATAAACGCACAACTGGCCGCCAAATCCAAATTTGAAGTTGATCCTTTGCACTTGGAATAAATCCCTGGATTTCTACAATATTTCAGAAATGTAGAATTTTCTCGAAACCTACTAGCCCAAGTAAAAGAACAAGTGACATAATAGTCACAATTTCGTGGGAAATGGAGTCATTTTCAACAAATATGCATGCATGTGGGTTGGGGGGGAACCAAATCATACACTCGTCATCAAAGTATGATCTGTAAAATCCAAAAACAAACGCTATATTCTAGAAAAAGCATGGAACCCAAAAAATGCATAGCAATAATCCTTTTTATCAGCCTGCAAACACATTTTGGTCTATAAAATTAATGCAAGACACATTCCAGATACATTAAAGCTTATTTATCAGATCAGAACAAGCAAAACATATATCATCTTCATTTTTTGAAGAATAAATTTGAGAAGTCTTTGATGCTTTCATCCTAAACAATATATCTAAAAAATTGAGGTTCAGTTACTGCAACAGCTGTATCTTTTAATAAATTGTTCCATTACTTATCAAAAAAAAAAAAAACAGTTGTATCTCAAGTATTGGGCTGTTTGGAAGGAACTTCTGTTCATTTAACGGAGGCAAAAAAGTTTCAGTGGCTTAAAGGAATTCATATAGCAGAACAAAGCAGTGGAAATTAAAGGCTGTCTCGTCATTGGCAGTAGTGAGCTATCAACTACTTACACACATACCAAAAAGCAGTCTATAATTGCAGATGCTTATGTCCGTGAGAGTTCATGGTAGTGTTTAAGCATGATTCACTTTTCTCTGAATTCTCGCACATATACTTAAGTTTCATTAGTATTTTAATAGTTTTTTGGTTATATTAATAAGAATGTTTTGGAGACTTATTTGATAGGAAAGATGCCATATGATGCTATTATTGCCACTTCTATAGTAAGGACAATTTCCTTGAAAGTCAATACTTGAGCCTATTGGGGCGGTGTTCTAGTGAGCCTAGTGGGGCACATGGGGTGGGTTTATGAATAATATTAGGAGGGGTTGGGGGACGTTCTGTAATCACATCAGATTTAAAGTGGGTGATGGCTCCAAGGTTAGGTTTTGGCATGATTTGTGGTGTGGGGATACGGTCCTAAAGGATGTCTTTCCGGTTTTATTTGGTACTGCTCATGCAAAGGATGCTCCGTTGAGGATCACATGAAAATTTCTGGAGGTGCCATTCATTGGAATGTGAGATTTCCTAGAGCGGCTCAGGATTGAGAGGTGGATGCCTTTGCTTCGCTCTACAAGTTTTTGTATTTAATAAGAATGAATCGGGAAAGGGACGACAGGTTGTGGTGGATCCCTTCCAAAATAGGGTTGTTTGGTGTGAATCCTTCTATAGTGTAATGAATTGTCATGATGGTTTTCGTTTCCCATGGAAAAGTGTTTGGATGACTAAGGTTCCTTTGAGGGTGACTTTTTTTGTGTGGTCAGCGGCCCTAGGGAAGATCCTTACCATAGACAATCTCCAAAAGCAGCATGTTATTGTGGTTGATTGGTGTATTATGTGCAAAAAGAATGGGGAGTCTACGGACCATCTTCTTCATTGGGAGGTTGCTTGTGCCATTTGGAATGTTTTCTTCAAACGTTTCGGGTTGTCTTGGGTTATAACTAGACATGTAGTTTGTTTGCTTGTTGGTGGAGTGCAGTTGTTTGGAAGATGATGCATTGTGCCTTTTGTAGTGTCTTTGGAGGCAAACGAATAAAAGGTGTTTTGAGGACCGCGACAAGACCTTGGAGGAGTTGAAATCTTTTTTCTTCAACACTTCCCATCTTTGAACAGGTGCTTATGTTTCTCCTTTAGTGATTAAATTTCTTGATTTTCTTGCTCCTTTTGCCCCTACTTTGTATGTGGCTTCTCCTGTAAACTCCATGTGTACTAGGGGGCATCTTACACTTTTAATGATATTTCAATTAATTATAAATAAAAAATAAAAAAATACTTGACTTGGAGGGTTTTATCACAGTTGCACTTGACGTTTTTATTTGTAAGTTTACTCTCGCATCTAGTGGTCTTGATCACGCAATGTCACTCACCCTACATCCCATTCTATATGGAGGAAGGAAGCGCAATTTGAGCTAAAGCTCATTGGCTCATTGCTGTTCAACCTAGATAACTTTGCTGATCACCTTTTCCCATCGTGAATCAAATAAAAAACCATATAGATAATTGAAAATTAAGCATGTTTACATGTCTGCAAGTGTCTATTTATCGAACAGCAGAAAAATGGAAATGAAAAACATATTGGAAAAAGAAATGAGATAATTTTGCCAACTTGAATTCAGCATTGCATCATGGTGTAGCAACTAGCAAGTGAAATACACATATCCTTCGTGGCAGTGACAATCAACTCTATATAAAACAAAGTGCCAAGGAAACTAATTTGCGTACCTCCATAAAAGAATTACTTTGGAATCAAGATCTTTCTCAATTTCTCTAATTTCTCCAATTTCTTTACTATTAACACTTGACGTATGTTGCAGTGAAACAGCATACAACTGAACGTAACGCCGACGAAGATGACAGAGATGCTGAATTCTGTCCCAGGAGAATCGATAACTGAGATGGGGAAGCAGGTGTAAAGTCAGATTCAACTTTAGAAATGACTATTCAAATCAGAATACATTTTAAAGCACAGGGTACAGCCCGACCACAGATGGTAAAAACATGCACCAGATCTGGACATTTTCTTATTATGTACCATGTTTCCTCAACATGGATTAACTAATAAATTTACAGAATTAAACATATATTACCACATTTGCTTCTGCTGCAGGCCTGCTTGAGCAGCATACCGCCACCATAGATAAGGAGCATCTGAAACTGGCAGCACTGGTCTCAAGTGAGAAACTTCAACATATGTCTTGTATCTTGACACAACCTCCAACAGTTTTATCCAATCATGATACTGTGCCTGTGTGAAACCAAGCAAAAAGTTGATTAAGGAACTCCATTTGCATACCAAGAATGTACTACAAAAGAAGAAATTTGCACTTCATCTTTTCTGTCATAAAATTGAGCCAAAAAAATATGGAAGAAGTAGAAGAGATAGATAAAGAGAGGAAGTGAGCCATTTAAGGGGACAGAGGTCCTAGAGGTACCATACAAAAGTAAAACAATTCTTTCCTCCTGCTATTCTTTTTTTTTTTTGATAAGTAATAACCAGTCTTATTGAAAGCGTCTTTACTCTCATTAACCAAAAAAAGAAGTGGATTAATTTTAATATATTAGTTGTCTTTACCACAAGCAAACATATCAGAATTGGAGATGCAATGGGTAGATATAAAATCGTGACAAAATGATTGAAGAATACAGCATTCAACACCTCAGTAATTGTTAAGGAGACGTCACTTAGGTCAAGAGAGGCCTTCTCGAATGGAACCTCTGGATCATTTCTTTCTTGATTCCCAAGGCGATGATATTTCAAGACTCCATCGATAGGTGACACCAAATAGTTGCGATTCATAGCCCACTTAGACACCATTCCATGGTCAGCAGCAGGTTTGTTTATACCATCTTCAAATATCTAGTGAAACATGAAACCAAAGAGAAGAAAGTGGCAAAAATAGTACCAAATGTCTGACACTTTTTTCCATGTACCAAAAGCAAATGCAGTAAACTACTTAAGTACATGGGCAAATATTGTAATAGTATAGGGAACAAACCTCAATCCATTCTTTCGGACTGAGATCCTCCCATCTATTATCTATCTCCCAAGGAAGGCTACTAGAATCGTGATACATGGCAAGTCTCTCAAGCTGCAATGACTGTAACAAGAAAATTATATGCATCAGCCTGTTAATTTTGCTCATGATAATTTAAGTAAAAGGATAAACAGGATGATCCAGAGACTTCATCGATACACACATCTGGCACACTACAAAACATAAGCAAACTAAAAACTTTCCTTGCATAATTCCATAAGCTTAAATACAGTAGTTTGTGTGGTGGTTGGTGTTTTAATGAAGTTAATGGGTTGCATGGGTTTGGTCTTTGGAAATTCATTAGGAGCGGTTGGGAAGAGTTTTTTAACTATACGAGATTCAAGGTGGGTGATGGTTTAAAGATTAGTTTTTAGCATGACGTGTGGTGTGGGGAGCAGCCCCTTAAGATGGCATTTCCAGGAATTGTTTAGCATTGCCTGCTCTAGGGGATGCCTCTATGCTGGATCATCTTCAATTATCCAATGGCTCTCCTCAGTGGAATGTTAATTTCGTAAGAGGGGCTCATGATTAGGAGATGGAACTCTTTACTTCGTTCTTCAATTAGTTGTATTCCCCATGTTTGCAATAATTTCCCTTGGAGGAGTATTTGGCGATGTAAAGCCCCCTTGAGAGTGGCTTTCTTTGCATGGTCGGCCGCTTTAGCAAAGATCCTTATTTTGGATAACTTAAGAAAGAGGCAAATTACTGTGATAAATTGGTATTTGCATGTGCAAGAAGAGTGGGGGAAACCTTTGACCACCTTTTACTTCATTGTGAGATAGCTAGTGCCTAATGGAACTCTATCTTCAATTGCTTTGGTTAGATGGGTCAAGCCCCGTCGAGAGATAGATTTCTTTCTTGTTGGAGAGGGCAGTGGGGTAGTCCTCAAAGTGAAGCTATTTGGACGATGATCCCACCTTACTTAATGTGGTGTATTCGAAAAGAATGAAACGATCAAATCTTTGAAAACAGTGAGAGGACGGTAGTGGAATTAAAGGCCTTTCTTCTTCAATACCCTATACCAATGGATGGTTGCCTATGAGTGTTTTCATATTTCTAGTTTTCATGCCTTATTTGATCTTTTTTTTCCTTTTCTGGTTAGGTGTTTCTCTTGTATACTTCTTATGTACTTGGATGCGCCCTTTGCATTTTTTAATGAAGTTCATTCACTTATACAAAAAAATGACTAATTTTGAGATGTTCATGTCTTTTATTAACTTCCCATATACATGAGTTGCATCACTTTGACTATGCTTTAATAATTTAATTATTCAGCTTAATTGTGCTTTGTTGGGCAAGTGGTTGTGGAGGAATGCGACAGAATGGGATGCTTTGTGGAGGAAATTAGTGGAAGTTAAATATGATAGTCAAAGGGATGATTGATGTTCTAAGGAGGTAGGGGGAACTTATGGAGTGGGAGTGTGGAAATGTATTAGAAGGGGGTGGGAGGGTTTTGCGCGTCATGTGCGGTTTGACATAGGAGATGGTTCTAAAGTGTTATTTTGGCATGATGTGTGCTGTGAAGAACTTCCATCGAAGATATTATTCCCAGAAATTGTACAATATTGCATGTAACAAGGATGCGTGGGTGGAGGAGAATATGGAGATCCCAAATGGTCTCAGTCATTGGAATGTTCTGTTTATTCGCCCAATGCATGATTGGGAAATTGATGAGGTCTCGAGATTTTTTGAATTGTTGTATTCCCAAAAAATTAGATATGGAGGTGAGGATAAAATTTGTTGGGATCCTTCAAAAAGGAAGATCTTTGAAGTGAAGTCTTATTATCAGATTCTATCTACTCCAGCATAGGCGTTTGGTCCTTGGAAGAATATTTGGAAGGTGAAGGCTCCCCCGAGAGTAGCTTTTTTTGTGTGGACGGCGGCTCTAGGAAAAATCCTAACTTTGGACAATTTACAGAAGAGGAAAATTATGGTGATGGAGTGGTGTTACATGTGTAAACAAGTGGAGAGTCCATTGACCATTTATTCCTGCATTATGAGATTGCAACTGAGATATGGAACGTGTTTCTTCAACTCTTTGGTGTTGATTGGGTTATGCCGCGCAGGGTGAGTGATTGCTTGGGGAGTTGGAGGAGATAGTTGGGTAATCGGCTTGCTTTGCACATATGGAGAATGATTCCATTATGGGTGATGTGGTGTCTCTGGAGAGAACGGAATGCACAAAGCTTTGAAAATCGTGAGTGGCTAGCTCGAGTTGAAGAAGTTGGCGTTACATACTATGTTTTCATGGAGAGTGCCATGGTCTAATTTGCATGTGTATACGTTTTCTGATTTTTTAGTGTTATGTGCTTCCTTTTCTAATTAGTAGGGATTTTCTTGTATACTTCCTGTGTACATGAGTTGCGCCCTTTTGCATGTTTTTTAATATACATTATTTATCAAAAAATATATATATCCGTGTGTGTGTGTGTGTGTGTGTGTGTATGTGTGCGTGCTAGGAGCATAAATTATCGACGAATAAATAGTTAGTTTTGTACCCCAAAAAAGAGTCTGTTTAACTTCAAAAGGTATTCTTCTTTTTCTAGTCTCTAAAGTGATTGTTTCTAGTTTTGCAGAGTTTTTGAATTTGTGTTCTTTTTCTTTAAACCAAAAGTTCTCTTGTATATTCCTTGTGTACTAGGTTTGCACCCCATTGCGCTTTAATGATAATGAAATTACTTATCATTATCGGCGGCTTTCTTTGCATGGTCGGCGGCTTTGGGCAAAATTCTGACCTTAGATAACCTCAGGAAACAACATGTGATTGTGGTGAACAGATGTTGTATGTGTAAGACGAGTGAGGAGCCAGTAGATCATCTTTTTCTTCATTGGGAGGTAGCTTCTGTCTTGTGGAGTGCTTTCTTTGGCCGCTTTGGGTTGTCTTGGGTGATGCCTAGGAGGGTTGTCGAGTTGCTAGCATGTTGGTGGTCCTCGGGAAGGGAGGGAGTGTTGCGGTCTGGAAGATGGTGCCTACTTGCTTTTTTTGGTGTTTATGGAGAGAGAGAAATAATAGGTGCTTTGAGGATTTGAAGAGGTTCTCTGAGGACATATTATCCTCTTGTCTTCATGCTTTATATCTTTGGACTGTAACGTATGTTTGTCTGGTGACGATTAGCTATGATGAGTTCCTTGTCTGTTTTTCTCATCCTAGCTAGGTGATCCTTTGTATACTCCAAGTGTACTTTGGGGCGTTTGCGTTTTTAATAAAACTGATTTACTTATCAAAAAAATGAAATTACTTATC
The DNA here is from genome assembly GCF_965113065.1 of Corylus avellana. Lineage (NCBI taxonomy): Eukaryota > Viridiplantae > Streptophyta > Magnoliopsida > Fagales > Betulaceae > Corylus > Corylus avellana. Next base: position 39,868,949 of record NC_142491.1, read on the forward strand.
AAAAAAAATTAAACATCAAAAGGATTCATTCTAGATAAAAGTCCACCATTCTTGAGAGAGGTATGTCCAAATTTTTTAACCATGTGTTCAAGACAAACATAAACAATGCCCTAGAAAATCAAAATCTTTAGCACTGACATCCTAGTTTAAATACTAACCCAAAAAAAAAAAAAAAAAAAAAGGATATTGTAACTCAGCATTCCAAAAGTCAAAGAAATGTGACTCTAAATACTTAATGTCGATCTAGATAGAATGTTCTCTCCTTTAAGTAATTACTTTCCGACCTACACGAATGTCTCAAAAAGATGCTAAACTAATCATTAGTTTTATATCAGACATTGGAAATGCCATATGCTGCTCTCCACATAACTATTTTAGTAAAAGTAACTTCACAAAGAAAGAAGGCAAGCCTAACCTTCCGCAATTTATCCAGAGCACCACTAGTGTCAAAGGTTTCATTTCCCTGCTCATCCATCGTAACAGCAGCAAGTTTGGCCAAAGTAACGCCTGAGGAAAATGGCCGTCCTGGATTACTGCATGGAAAACATTTTTGTTTTTAGAAGCAGGCAGATAAGAAGCATACTATCACATGCACAAGAAGATGAAGATTATAGAATTAAATTGGTGAACAAAACATATGAAGAGATAAACAAGATCTGAACCATCAACTAAAGACAAAAACATTAAAACCAACAAAAAAAAAAAAAAACACATCCACCAACCTGACAGAATCCTCATATCTAATATGTACATTGCTAATTGATATCTTAAGATTTCCAATGATGGTAGCAATTAGAGAACCTAGCCATGAATTCCCAGGAGGTGGCTGCACCAGAAAAAAAATAATAAGAAGAAGAAGAAGAAGAAAAAGTGAAACACTAAAATCTGCATATATCACCATGTTTTCGCACAAATACAGGAATTCAGGAACAAGCTTGAGGGAAACATGCTAAAGCACTCTGAAAATATGAATGAGCATGAAGAAAAGTAAAAGTAGTTGGTACAAACATCATACAAAAAATAAAAAATTTAAAAAAATAAAAATATAAAAGTACACATACTCTCCTCAAACCAACATCCAATTTTCAATGTCTCCCCAAATTACCAAAAATTTGTAATGTACTCCCATATGACAAAAATACCCTTCACTTAAATAAATAAATAAAAAAAGTGGAAGAGGGGGTTGCTAGCATCCCCATGGCCCACCCCATGGCCTTGGGGATGGTTTTTGGCCGAGCCACCCCCTCTTCCTCCCTTTAAAAAAAAATAGTTTTTAGTTTTCAATTTTAAATTTAAAAGTTTCTCTTTTCTTTTTTCTTTTTTCGAATTTATAGGGTATTTTTGTCTTATTTTAGGGTCATTTTGTCTTGTTGCGGGACAAAAAGGGTACATTGCTTGGCAATTTAGGAGGGACATTGATGCAATCTTTAGTTTGGGGGGACCTTACAAATTGGATGTTAGTTTGAAGGGGGGTATATGTATTTTCCCCTCTAAGGCAAGAAAAAGAACAGGTAGACTCAAATCATTAACAAAAAGTAGCTATATACACCGGCCGCCTAAAAGCAATGGTTACTAGTAGTTAGGTATCAATTGCTAAAATGTTTGAAGAATCAAACCTTTCACTTACATCTAATGGGACCTTATTTAATTGATCAACCTCTCACAAACCACCTTACAACACTTACCCTAATCTTGCCTGGAATCAGTGCTATGTCTAGGTTCAAGGCAAGCCACTCATTTCAAATTAACTTCACAAATTACAACCATTAGACAACACATAATAGTTTCTTTAAAACCACTGCCCTCTTTTCTCATTTATTCCAGGCAGCATGCTCTTTATCTCCTTATGGATGACGAAAGCAATACCCAACCATCAATATAACACTATTCCCTCACTGCTACGAATTCAGCAAATTTACATTTCTTCCATTGAGTTATTATGCAAAATCTCCATTTTTTGTAGCTAAAACAATGCTACATATAAACTAATATTAACACCTACACCATACTCCATACATTAATATATTAACACCTAGATTATGCTCCATAAGACTACCAGAGGAAACCATAGTTATCCACAATAGAAGCAAAAAGATAAGGGCCACTGCCAGCCATCGATACAACACAGTAGTACAAAACAAAATCACACCAAAATAAAAATTAAAACAAAATTAAGAGAAATGCAGTGATTCTTTTGTTTTACAAAATATAGAACTAACAAGTGGATTGCAACTACATCTCTTCCAAGCTGAAAAGAAACAAACAAATAAACAAGCAAGAAGACAATAGAATACAAAAAAAATTGGGCAAAAGATCTTGCTTCGAAATCTCAACACCTGATTGAGAACTTCATGACTTCATCAGAAGACACAACCCCAAAAAATATGGTTTCACAGTAGAGAATAACATGAACATCAACCTAGACAATGTGAACGACAAGCATTTCACCCAACAAGAGCCTTTGGATGAGAAATTGCCAATGCATATATACATCAGCAAGGCCTACATGTTACTTACAATAGAAAAAATAATAATAATAATAACGATAAACATAAACATAACAAAGTCTACTGAAATATGACAAGGTATCAAAAAATAAATAATAACACCAAACGAGTATAAAGTAGCTCTACTAAATAATCGTTGATTCCCACACTAAAAGAAGTATTGAATTTATAAGCTTACGCTTCCTAGCTTTGACCTTGATATTGCTTCCAGGGTTGCTGACTCTGCTTCCTGCATGCAATATGTGAGGAGTATTAAAAACTTTTATCAAGGATCAAAGCTGCAAAGTCTCTTCTGATATGCAATGGTAAAAAAGCATATTTTTAAATCCAAGACCAAGAATCCTGAACACAAGTATGGAATTTTAGGTGTTACTCTTGAGAGTGAGTGTCTGAGTGTGAGAGTGAGAGTGAGTGTAGTGCCGGCGCGTGAGGGCGCGTGTGTTGTGGTTTGCAATAGTTGGAGGCTGTGCTATGGCGGGGCCGAGGAGATGGACAGTGGAGTCCAAGGAATTTGAGGTGTTGATCAAGGTAGGGGCATCAGGGGTGAGGATTTTTTAGAGAAGCAAAAGATTCAAAAGGTCCATTTTTTTAAAAAAAGATGAACTAGCTTGGTTGGTGAGTATAGTGGATGAATTGGTGGCTGTGAACAACACTGTTGTATTTTGGGATCAATCCAGGGCTGGATATCCTAGAATAATTGCCCAAAAGAGTTCAAATAGGCACGGTTGCTTTTTGACAGTGGAGGAATTTGATGGTAGAAGCAGATGTGGCTCGATCATCATTCCTGAAGGACGACGGGGGTTTGGGTGGGATCGCTTTACCAAGGAAATGAAAATGGCTAATGCAGCTCTTGGGGGAAACCGTGTGTTCTCAGAGATCAGAGAGTTTAGGGGAGGAAAGGGAGACAATGAGGACAAGAAGAAGAGAAGCTATGCAGAGGTAGCAAGAATGCAGTCAAAGGAAGCCCAGGATGAGTGCACTTTCGGCCATGCTCAGGAGAGGCGACATTATGTTCAGAATTATGGCAAGAACTGGGGTGGCCAGAAGAAGACCCAAGAGGTGGCGATGACGCAGGGAGGCGTTGGGGGGGTGCCGACGAAGAAATTCTGGCCGGCGAAGTCTGTGCAGAATCTGGTACAGTATGGTATGCATGGTCGGAAGGATGGAGGTTGCGTGGGATCTTCGTCTTCAGCTCCGGTGAACGTCACAGTGAAGGCAGTGGAGCAGGTGGAGCTGTTGTCAGGACCTGAGCACATGAAGGGACGGAAGAGCAACATGCAGACCTACTCTGAGGTAGGCATCGAGCTCCTCAATGTGAAAGAACTGTTGAAGCGTCTGAAGAAGGAATGTGACGTGGGGTTGACAAGGATTGATAAGGTATTAAATGAGGTGTGCTTCAGTGGACCTGGGCTGGTAGCAAAGAAAGAAGATGGAAAGAGTTTGGCAAAAATGAAAGGGAAAATGAGAACTGGGCCGGGAGAAAAAATATGGAAGCCCATTAGTAGTTTGAAGGTTAAAAAGAAAATGGTGTTCAAACCCAAGTGCAGTGTGGGCTCAGGAGTGGGTTCTAGCGTTAGTCCATCAAAAAATGGGCCACGAACGTTTAGTTTCCCACCTGTTTTGAGTTCTACGGAGGCCCCTGGAAACTTCTCGGCAACTCCGGTGAGTGCGCCGATGGTTGTAGGAGAAGAAAGGGGGGAAGGGGGGACTGGGTCAGAAAACGTAAGGAATCTCAGGGAGATTAGCGGCACATCTGTGCAAGAAGCGGGAGCTTTCATGGCCGGGACGAGAACCAGCGACGCAAAGATCGTCAGTCCAGCGGCGAAGAAGTTCCAGCCTAATAGTGAAGACAAGAACCTGATGACTTATAGAAGGAGGAAGAGGGGACCGCAGAGATGGAACGCGGCTAAGGTGGGTTTGCTAGAAGACGCAGTTTCGGCTTATGGGCAGTCGAAAGGGATCCTCGGGCCAACTCCGGTAGTCTCGCAGAGGGTACCGGAGACACTGTCGTCGTCGGGGCGTGGACAGAGGTCGCCGAAGAGGCCTTTGGAGACCGGAGAGCATGGGATAGGTGCGGGAGTGGTTCCAGGGCAGATTCTGAGGGGGAGCTCTTCTCGCCGGAAGGTGGGGTCAGTCATGGGGGGTGAGGAACAGCAGGATTATGGGGGGGAGGCTGTGATTTTGGGTCAGGCGAGTCAGGGTGCAGGCAGAGTTGAGGAAAGCGGCTCAGATATACCAGGGTTGGAGGAGTTAGAGTCAGATGTGATCTCACCCAGGTGGGTAGTTAATAATTGTGTGCAATTCTGTCCTAAAATTGGTATTTCGGATGAGGGGAGAAAGGAGGAGTTGGTGGCCTTGTTCAATGCTATTGAAGCTTCTAGATTGCAGCAAGATTCTGGTTTGGGGGGTGTCTCGGATTGTGTTCCTGAATCCCATGGAATTGAGGAATTAGAGGATGGTGAGAGGGGGAATTTGGTGGATCATGAAGCTTAACATTGTAGTATGGAATGTGAGAGGGTTGAATGCCCTCAAAAAAAGGCTGCGCATTAGGGGTCTTTTGAAAGAATGGAAAGCGGACATAGTGTGTTTGATTGAAACTAAGATGGAGGTTTTTTCTCGTGAGGTGATTCATAGTTTATGGGGAGGTCAACATGTAGGGTGGAAGTACAAAAGTTCTAATGGTTTGTCGGGGGGGATGCTTATGATGTGGGATAGGAGGGTAGTGGAGTGCAAGGAGGAGAGTGTGGGGCATTTCACTTTGGCTTGTACTTTCCAAAATGTGGATGATAATTGGGTTTGGGCGTTTGGAGGGGTGTATGGGCCGAATGAGGAAAGGGAGAGAAGGGCTCTTTGGGAAGAGTTGGCTGGTTTGTTGAGTATATGGGAGATTCCTTGGTGTTTGGGTGGGGATTTCAATATGGTTCGATTTCCTAGTGAGCGCTCTAATGGTTCTTATTACTCTTCGGGTATGATGGACTTCTCAGATTTCATTTCAGAGAACAATTTGGTGGATATTCCGATGATGGGGGGTCAATTTACTTGGTCTAATAACCAAGAAAATGAGAATTGGTCGAGGATAGATCGGTTTTTGCTTTCTCCGGAGTGGGAAGACCATTACCCAGCAGTGGCACAAAGAAGACTTCAACGCTTGCTTTCCGATCACTTTCCTTTATTGTTGGATTGTGGGTCCCCTTGTGGAGGTAATAAGCCTTTTAAATTTGAAAACATGTGGCTTAAAGCAGAGGGTTTTGTGGATAAGGTATCTAATTGGTGGGGGTCGTATTTGTTTGAGGGTTTACCCAGTTATGTGCTTGCTAATAAATTGAAATCCCTTAAAACGGATTTGAAAAAGTGGAATGAGGAGGTGTTTGGAGATATTGGGAAGAAGAAGAAAGAGCTGTTGGGAGGTATTGAAGAGCTGGATGAGGTGGCAGAGTCGAGAGGTTTAGACCAGGAGGAGAAGAGTCGGAAGGTTGACTTGATGAAAGAGTTGGAGAATACCTTGTTGTGTGAGGAAATTCATTGGAGACAAAAATCGAGAGCGTTGTGGCTTAAGGAGGGGGATCGAAATACTCGTTTCTTCCACAAGATGGCTAATTCTCATCGTAGGGGAAATCGTGTGGAGGTGCTTAGTATCAATGGTGAATTATCCGGGGACCCAGCTGCAATAAAAGATCACATAGTGCAGTACTATCAAGGTTTATACTCGGAACAAAGTTCGTGGCGTCCTAGAATGGATAACCAGCCGTTTTTGTCTATTGATGAGGAGGATAATAGGTGGTTAGAAAGAGACTTTGAGGAAAAGGAGGTTTGGGAGGTGGTAAAAAGCATGGATGGTGACAAGGCCCCGGGTCCAGATGGCTTCTCCATGGCTTTTTTTCAAGCTTGTTGGGGAGTAATTAAACAAGATGTTATGGCGGTTTTTGCTGAGTTCTTTCGAAGACGTCAATTGGTGAAGAGCTTGAATGCTACATTTATTTCTTTGATTCCGAAGAAGGCGGAAGCGGTGGAGATGAAGGACTTTAGGCCCATTAGTTTGGTGGGAGGGGTGTACAAAATTGTTGCTAAGGTGCTTGCCAATAGGTTGAAAACTGTTTTGGGTAAGGTCATTTCCTATTCCCAAAATGCCTTTATAGGGGGTCGGCAAATCCTTGATTCCATTCTCATTGCCAATGAAAGCGTGGATAGTCGCATGAAATCAGGGTTGCCAGGTGTTCTGTGTAAATTGGACTTGGAAAAGGCCTATGATCATGTCAATTGGGACTTTATTTTGTATTTGTTGCATAGATGTGGTTTTGGAGAGAGGTGGAGGGCTTGGATAGAGTGGTGTATTAAGTCGGTGAGATTCTCCATTCTTGTGAATGGCTCGCCGGAAGGCTTCTTCAAAAGTTCGAGGGGAATCCGGCAAGGGGATCCTCTCTCCCCCTTGTTGTTTGTGCTAGTTATGGAGGCTCTGAGTAAGATGGTAAATGCGACGGTAGAACAAGGTCTTTTGAATGGTTTCTCGGTGGGAAATAGGGTCTTATCGGATTTGAGGGTCTCTCACTCTTTATTTGCAGATGATACTTTGATCTTTTGTGAAGCTTCTATTGAGCAAATCCGGTATGTACGTCTTATTCTTTTATGCTTCGAAGCTGTTTCGGGTTTAAAAGTGAATTTGGGAAAATCCAAGATTGTGGCTATTGGTGAGGTGGAGAACATTGGGGTGTTAGCTAGTATCCTTGGGTGTAGTGTTGCCGAGTTGCCTATGAAGTATTTGGGCCTCCCTCTAGGGGCGCCGTATAAGGATACGGTTATGTGGAATGATGTGATTGAAAAGATGGAGCGTCAGTTGGCGGGTTGGAAGAGGATGTATCTCTCTAAAGGAGGCCGCATAACTCTTATTAAAAGCTCTTTGGCTAATCTTCCGACCTATTTCTTGTCTTTGTTCCCGATTCCTATAAGTGTAGCTAAAAGGATTGAGAAAGTCCAAAGAGATTTCTTGTGGGGAGGAATGGGAGATGAGACTAAAATGCATCTTGTAGGTTGGGATCAAGTTTGTCGTCCCCTTCGATATGGAGGACTTGGCATTCGGAAGATGCACCAATTTAATCAAGCTCTTTTGGGGAAGTGGCTTTGGAGGTATGCGAATGAGAGCGATGCTTTTTGGTGTAAGGTTATTAAAGCTAAGTATGAAGAGAAGGAAGGTGGGTGGTGCACAAAGGAGGTTTCAGGCTCCCATGGTGTGGGTCTTTGGAAGCACATTCGTCAAGGGTGGAATTTTTTTGCTAAAGGGATCCGGTTCGAGGTGGGGGAGGGTTCGAAAGTTCGCTTTTGGCATGATGTTTGGTGTGGGGAAAATCCCTTGAAACAAGCTTTCCCGTCCTTATTTAGTATTGCCAGTCATAAAGAAGCTTGGGTGAAGGATAACTTTACTTGGAGGAATGGGAGAGTTGAATGGAATGTTATTTTTGTTAGGTCCGTTCAAGATTGGGAGCTGGATTTGGTTTCTCCTTTTTTTGATCGGTTGTATTCTTGCAAGATTTCCTTAGGAGTGACTGATCGTATGTGCTGGATTTCGTCCAAGAAAGGAAAGTTCGAGGTTAAGTCTCTCTACAAGGCTTTGTCTCACTCTTATCAAGAGGTTTTTCCTTGGAAGAGCATTTGGCGTACTAAGGCTCCCTTGAGAGTGGCTTTTTTTGGGTGGACTGCAGCCCTAGGCAAAATATTGACGCACGATAATTTGCGTAAAAGGAACATAGTGGTTATGGAGTGGTGTTGTATGTGCAAAAAGTCCGGAGAGACAGTCGATCATCTTCTTCTCCACTGTGAGCTCGCGAGTGCTCTTTGGCAGTCGATCTTTATTCGGTTTGGATTGCATTGGGTCATGCCTGGCAGGGTGAGGGATTTGTTCGATAGTTGGTGGTCGGGAGGTAGTTCCCGAAGCGCAGCTGTGTGGAAGATGATCCCTCTGTGTCTTATGTGGTGTATTTGGATTGAAAGAAATGCTAGATGTTTTGAAAATTCCACTAGGACTTTAGAGGAATTGACCCATTTTTTCTTCTTTACTCTCTACTCTTGGACGGCCGCATGGCTAGCTCCTTTAGAGTTTAGTTTCACTGATTTTCTTTTTCATTTCTCTCCCTCTTAGGAGCTCTCGTTTATACTTCCCGTGTAAATGGGTTGCGCCCCTCTGCGCTCTTGTTTTATATCACATAATTACTTATCAAAAAAAAAAACAAGTATGGAATTTCAACATCACCATAAACACAATCCAAATTAGAGGCAAATTACAGCCATTAACAATTTTGCTTGATTGGATTATTAATTTAAGTGCTTTGTAGTTACTACATTGACCATATGCTTTTTCCTGTGTATTTGAAGATGAATCATAAGCGAGTAAAATCATGTAACATTTAGCAACATAAAAGAAGGTTTTCCCACAAGAAGGTAAACAAGGTCCAAGTTAACAACAATGATGATAAATTGCATCTTACATATAATAGCTTTTCATTAGACATCAAGAGGCGGAGATCACAATTGTTCCCACCTCATTCTCACAATATAATAATCCATCTTATGTTTGACACATAGAGAAACAAACATTTTGCACAAACAAAGATCTAAAGTTTTTAGACTTACTATCGCTGCTCAGATAAATTCTTTACCAAAAACAATCAAGAAAGAACAAAGGGAATATATAAATTATTTATATAATTACAGGTGAAGTTTCTCAAAGAAATAACACAAGCCATAAAAGAAGGCAAGTAGAAGAGAGTACAGAATTAAAGGTATACAAAACAAAAAGTCTCATGAAGTTCAACTGCACACCAAACACTGAAATGCAAATAGTAAACCACATCAATCAAGAAGTCAATATGTTACAGGAACTAACTTTTTTACGACAAATACAATTTCGTTATTGTATATTTAGAAGGTAAAAACAGAAAGAGAACCAAAATTATAAGGTATATATCAAAACTTAAATATGGCAAACAGCCTAGAGTACCTCTTACAAGATATAAAGCAGACACGCATGCATGTGCAAACCTGTATAAAAGCATATTACCTCAATTTGTTGAAGTTTTGCTTCAAAAAGTTTTTCCCTGTCCTCCTCCTGAAAAGAGTATTAATACAAGATAAACTCAGACAAGAAGCGACTGACCTTTCTTTAGTTATTAGCAATAACAAGATCAATTATTCCAACAAAGAGAATATCATCCTACATTGAGAGTCCGACCATCAGAAGCAGGATGAGCAAGAACAAAGATACGATCAATGAGAACTATCACAGGTTCTTTGCCCAAACTTTTCCAGGGAACCTGTAATTTATAAAATGAAAGAAATTTCAAGAAATTAGACCATGAACATCATATTTCAAAGCACATTAGGAAACTAAAAGTACAGTCTAGATTGACAAAAATTAGTGACATCCTTATATAAACTTTCCAAATTCAAGAAAATTAAAGCTCAATTATGTAATACTTCCAACAATTTTTTCCAATTATTTATATAATTATCCTTAAGCCTCCACATTCCTCTCCCATTCTGACCAAATCTAAGCCAAACTTCACTATAGCCATCTTGAATAGACATCAAGCAGATCCTTAGAAAAATTAGGATGAATTATATATATTAAGTCACAAATCTTACTAAATCAGAATGCGACCAGGTTTACAGAGAATGCAAGGAGTATTTAAAAATGCTTGTTCCTTTCCTCAATAGTTTACTAGACCAAAAAAATGTGTTTATCTTTTTTTTATGTGTTGATGTGCAATTCACTATCTATATACTTAAAAGATAATACAGGTCATAGAAGTAGTTATTAATTAGAGATACAAGAACAAGAGTTCATTCCATAATTTATAATTTCTTAAGAAACCAAGGAGAGGAGGAAAATACTTCTGGGGGTTTACATTTTCTTTTTTGTGCTATGGGAAAGCTGAAATTAGATTACGCAATAACAGAGTTCCTACAAATAGTTCTCAAAAAGCATAATTCCCCTACAAAATCCATATTTAACGCATGAAATATATATATATATATATATATATATATATATATATATATATATGATGAAAAATAATATAAGGACACAAATTTCCTCCAAACTGGTTTGGAGGAAATTTCTTTTAACCTAGTCTAATAAGTGCAAAGTGTCATCTCTCACATGTTTTCTTTAATATTTTCGGAACAAAGCACTTGGCGCCCTAGAATGGATAACCAGCCGTTTTTGACCATCGAAGAGGAGGATAATAGGTGGTTAGAAAGAGATTTTGAGGAAAAGGAGGTTTGGGAGGTGGTAAAAGGCATGGATGGTGATAAGGCTCCGGGCCCAGATGGCTTTTCCATGGCTTTTTTTCAAGCTTGCTGGGGTGTTATTAAACAAGACGTTATGGCGGTTTTTGCAGAGTTCTATCGTAGACGTCAATTGGTGAAGAGCTTGAATGCAACTTTTATTTCCTTGATTCCGAAGAAGGCGGATGCGGTGGAGATGAAGGACTTTCGGCCCATTAGCCTGGTGGGAGGAGTGTATAAGATTGTGTCTAAGGTTCTTGCCAACAGGATGAAAACTGTTTTGGGTAAGGTCATCTCCTATTCTCAAAATGCTTTTATTGGGGGTCGGCAAATCCTAGATTCCGTTCTCATTGCAAATGAATGTGTGGATAGTCGCATGAAATCAGGGGTGCCAGGTGTTCTTTGTAAATTGGACTTGGAAAAGGCCTATGACCATGTAAATTGGGACTTTGTTTTGTATTTGCTGCATAGATGTGGGTTTAGCGAGAGGTGGAGGGCTTGGATAGAGTGGTGTATCAAGACGGTAAGATTCTCCATTCTTGTGAATGGTCCTCCGGAAGGGTTCTTTAATAGTTCAAGGGGAATCCGGCAAGGGGATCCTCTCTCACCGTTATTATTTGTGTTGGTTATGGAGGCTTTGAGTAAGATGGTGAATGCGACGGTTGACCAAGGCCTTTTGAAGGGTTTCTTGATGGGAAATAGGGTCTTGTCGGAGTTGATGGTCTCCCATTCCTTATTTGAGGATGATACCTTGATTTTTTGTGAAGACTCTATCGAGCAAATCTGGTATGTTCGTCTCATTCTCTTATGTTTTGAAATTGTTTCTGGTTTGAGAGTGAATCTGGGAAAATCAAAGATTGTGGCCATTGGTGAGGTGGAGAACATTGGGGTTTTAGCTAACATCCTTGGGTGTAGTGTTGCCGATTTGCCTATGAAGTATTTGGGTCTCCCTCTTGGGGCATCGTACAAGGATACGGCTATGTGGAATGAAGTGATCGAAAAGATGGAGCGTCAGTTGGCAGGTTGGAAGAGAATGTATCTTTCTAAAGGAGGTCGCTTAACCCTCATTAAGAGCACTTTGGCTAATCTTCCGACTTACTTTTTGTCTCTGTTTCCGATTCCGGCAAGTGTAGCTAAAAGGATTGAGAAAGTCCAAAGAGATTTCTTATGCGGAGGAATTGACACTTGTCACTTATTAAAGTAGATTAAAGGAAACTTCCTCCAAACCTCCAAACCAGTTTGGAGGAAATTTGTGTCCATAATATAAAAATTTAGGGAAAATTACACTTTACCCCCCAAAGTTTGGGACGATTTTCAATTCGACCTCCAATGTTCCAATTTTTGCAATGCACCCGCCCAAACTTCCAAATTTTTGCAATTCGACCAATCCGTCAATCAAAGCCGTTTTGACTGATGAAACAATGATCACGTGACTCGCACATGATCACTCTTGGCCTTTTTTTCCCCAAAGTGCCCCTCATCCCAAACCCCTCACTCACGCATGCCGGATCCACCGTTGCTACGCCACCGGTAAGTTCTCTCTCCTGTAAGTTTTCTATCTCTCTCTCTCACCAGGAGCTCTCAGAAACAAGGCCAAGAGTGAGCTTCCATGTAAACAACCGAAGATCCAGCAAATCAGGCCAAGATCTTGATCAGGCCCCCCATCCCAAACAACTGAGCTTCCAGATCGGGCCAAGAAGGAACTTACCAGTGTCGTTGACTCGCATCTGACAACGAATCTCTTCATCTTCCCCGAATTGCAAGGTGGTTCTGGCGGTCTTTGTTTGTGGTGTGGTGACCAACCAGGTGAGGTTTTTGTGGTGACCAACAAAAAAGGCACGTGCAAGGTGGTTCTAGCGGTCTTCCGCTTCGTCTGACGAAGAATCTCTCTCCATCTCACTTTCGCTTTCCCCGAATCCACTGACCGCGTGGCCGATTGATTGGCTGATAACGAACTATGGCACAGGAAAAGCACCAAACGCCATTTGCTGTGGGTAAGGTGTGGGTGGGGGCATTTTGGGGAAAAAAAGACCAAGAGTGATCACGTGCGAGTCACGCGATCACTGTTTCGTCAGTCAAAGCCGTTTTGACTGACGGATTGATCAAATTGCAAAAATTTTGAAGTTTGGAGGGTTGGAGGTCGAATTGAAAACTACCCCAAACTTTTTTTTTTGGGGGGGGGGGGGGGGTTAAAGTGTACTTTTCCCAATAATTTATTAGAAGAAGAGGCAAAGCCATTGTACACACACAAAGTATACAAGAGAACACATGAAACATATATGATGACAAAAACTGAAATTAACAAAACTTTGCACCATTCATACACCATCCTTTACCAATAAGTCAGTTCTACATAATTAGTTTAGAAAATATTCCAGTAGAAATGAGTTCAAAGCATGATAACCCAGAGTCCAAACTAAAAGTATCCGATGCTAAACCGAACTCAACTGAGCCTCAATCTTAACTAGATTAGGTTCAGCTTCATCAACAAACTGAGGCCACCACATGTATTCTTTCCACTATTCCATCATATTTAAAATAATCATCACCATTCATACACCATCATTTACCAATAAGTCAGTTCTACATAATTAGTTTAGAAAATATTCCAGTAGAAATGAGTTCAAAGCATGATAACCCAGAGTCCAAACTAAAAGTATCCGATGCTAAACTGAACTCAATTGAGCCTCAATCTTAACTAGATTAGGTTCAGCTTCAGATCCACATCAACAAACCGAGGCCACCGCATGTATTCTTTCCACTATTCCATCATATTTAAAATAATCATCACCCTTTATAGCATATCATATTAAACAAATAAAAGCATTTAATGCAGATAACAAATAGGTCACCGAATAAAACCATATACATGTCAAGAATATCCTAAGCTGCAGTAAGAAAGGAAGCAATATCCTTAATATATTGTCAGGTTGCATAAGCATATTGCGGCTGTTCTGTATTTCTTTCATGGTGGTATCATCCCTAGATCAACAACAGGTTGAAAATTTAAAGTTTAAGAACTAGTCAAGAATGACACATTGTTTAACATATCCATTTACTTTTTACAACCCTTGGTAGAAAATGCATCGGAAATTAAGGATGGGACAATGCTTAAAAACATATACCACCCTAGAACTAGCCAACCAAATATTTTAAGAGCTGCTGGTTTCATTTTCCTGACTCTTACAGTTTTCAAGTTCCCCAAAAACTTGGCATATTTCAATCTATAAAGCATATAAACTTTCACGTTCTCATTTCGTATACAATAGTACTAGACTTTAAGAGCAAAAGCTTTTAATTTCTAAGTACCTCAATAATGTGAATGAACAACCTAAAAAGAAATCCAATTGAATCCTGCTTGACCGGCGGGTGACCCGCCTCACCCATTTAAAAAATAATAATAATAAATAAATAAAACCTAACAGAAAAGGCAGCACATGCATCTCTCTCCCTCTCTCTCTCTCTCAGCACACCGCACAGAAAAGGCCACATCAACACCCACAACCTCCATGGTTCTTTTCCTCAATCAATACCCACAAATTAAAGATTTGTCGCCATTAAATATTTGTTCTTTTCCTGATTCTTTGTTTGCTACAACTTCTGCATCTAGATCAAATTCATCGAAAACCCATTAAAGAAAAAGAAAATGGTTTCTGGAGATGACACAAGGAAAAAATAAATTAATTAATTAAAAAAAAAAAAAAGAAAAAGAGAGACGAGAGAAAGAAGACAGTGATGCGAGAGAGAGAGAGAAAAAAAAAAAAAATAGTTTTTGGAGATTTAAAAAAACAAAATTAATAGGTAATATCGATTCATAAAGCGCAAAGGGGCGCAACCCATGTACACAGGTGGTATACAATAAAGCACAAGTATACAATAGCCTTTAAGCTGAGAATAAAGCACATAAATCTAAAAATTCAGCAAGCGTTGAAGCTTGCAACGAATGCCACATTACTCTCCACGAGTAAGTGTTTAGAGCACCATTTTCTTCAACTCGATGAGTCCAAGTTCACGGTCATCAAAGCTCCATGCATTCCTTTCTCTCCATAGACACCACATTACACACAAAGGAACCATTCTCCAAATTTGCAGAATTGTACGATTACCCCTTTGTCCCCTCCAACTTCCCAACATTCCTTCATCCTACCCGGCATCACCCACGTAACACCAAACAGCACAAGAACCATGCTCCATACCTCAATAGCAACCTCACAATGCAATAATAAATGATCAATTGATTCTCCACTGTGCTTACACATACAACATCACTCTGTCACTATAATGTTCTTCTTACGTAAATTGTCCAAGGTTAATATTTTTCTCAACACCGCCGTCCACACAAAAAAAACCACTCTCTGAAGAGCTTTACTCTTCCAAGGACCAACAACCGGTGCCGGATTAACCATTACTTGATAGTATGACTTCACTTCAAAATTCTTCATCTTCGAGGGGATCCAACAAATTTTATCCACACCACCATGCCTAATTTGTTAGGTCGAATAAACATAACATTCCAATGAATTTGTTGTGTCGTGTTCGTGTTTTAAATTTTCACCCGTTTATCTAAACGGGTCGTGTTCGGGTTGAGACTAATCGGGTGGCGGGTCAATCGGGTCGCATTTAGTTTGACCCACCAACCCGTTTTGCCACCCCTATGCTAGAGACACGTGAAGCGTTCTCCCCACTAAGAAAAAATATTTTCTTCACAAGGTTCATAATATTTCAATCGATAATGCATATAAACTTTCACATTCTCATTTTTTATACAGTAGTAAAATACTGATAAGAGGGGGGAAAAAAAAAAAAAAAACTTCTAATTTCTATGTATCTATCAGTAACGTGAAAGAACAGCCCAACGATGTGCCAGAGGAGACATCTGAAGAATCCTCCGCCACGACAAAAGCATCTCTTCACAAAAACATCTCTCTTTTTATTTTACAGCCCACTACATGTGAAAACAGCAAAACATAATGAATTTCTCCATAAGAAGGGTTGCGATTTGGTACATTTTATATCACCCATGTAATAATTATGGCTTAAAAAAAATTACAGATTACAAAGACAAGAGCAATGCTCATCCTTCTGAAAATACTAATTATACCCACTAAAAGAATGATTAAAAAAAAAATTATGGATAAAAACAAAAACAAGTATCAGAATCCAAATCTCAGCCAGTGTGCAAGCAATAACAACAAATGCTACCTTTAATGTTATGGTACCAACAAAACCAGCTTTCACAGTGACTGGAAGTTTTAGTGAATTTAGAGCCTCCGCCTTCAATTTCAAATCCTTGAGAACAACATCACCTGTGAAAAAAACACATAAGAAACATCATTTGTGAGGGAAAAAAAATCTTTTAACCTGAAAAAAGTAATTAATCTTGACCAAGCTGACATGATGTTGTCAGCCAATGCCATATCAACAAGTCAAAACGCATTTGTACCAATGAATTCCAGCATGTTTCACTTATCCAGTAAACATATTGCTTCGACAGGAAACAACAACTCAAATTGTTGAAATCCTAGCTCAAATAAGGAGGTGAACAGGAACAGTAAACCATGGCATACAAGCACACTGAAGATCGGAGGACAAACCTTTCCAGACACTGATTCTTAAAGCATCAACTGAGAGCCCATGGACATATTCACCCAAGTACCTTCGAAGCAAATGCAGAACCTACCGACAAAGATCATAAGCAACTATTTTATCCACATGATTTCCAAACAGAATTGCTAAATTTCATTAAGTATTAAACCATCTCATATCCACAAGATTTAAGAAAAGTTATGTAAAACAACTCCAGAACAATAATTTAATAGGAATTTGTTTACATAACTTGTCTTAAAGCACGGTATGAGAAAACAGAGAAAATCAGAAGAGATTAAAAAGCATAAGGACATAGTCTAGATAAATAGTTCAAACTTTTAGATAAATGGTTCAAACTTCTAAGTTTTGCCCATCTAAGCGCAAGCACAAGAGAGTGCCATGTCCTCTAAGATTTTTCTATATTTTAGATTTATAACATCATCCATTCAAAAAAAATAAATAAATAAACACCCTTTATACACCCTATTGAACCATATAAGCAATTAACAACTTTCTAAAACTCATCTTATACAATAGGGTGATGTATCAAACTACATTTTTCATTCCTAAACCCCTTAATATAATTAGTAATATTCTATAGCCATGTTTCATCTAAGACTCAGAAAAAACTGTTAGAAATATTAATAACAATGTCATCTACTTGTGAATGTGTTTGGTACAGGACACCAGGATCAAATGTTATGCATGTATCTGGATGTACAATTTATGAATTTATGAGTCATTGTGTGGGTGCGTGCATAGTATCAAATTGTTGAATATTATGTAGTTGTGTCTCACAGTGAATTAAGCACAAAAAGGTTTTCCTAATTTATACAAGACAAAGATTACCATTCACACCAAAAGGCAAAAATTTATTTGATAATTGATAAAATATATTTAAAAGAGCCAAAAGGGGCAAAGAAACCTAAGTACATAAGGAGTCTACAAAAGGAGAACCCCAAAGAAAATCAAAAAAAAAAAAAAAAATGCCTAAAGTGTGCCATAAACCCTACTTTTTTTTTTGTTATAATTAACTCCTACCTAAAATTAAAGAGGGGCTATCCTAACAGTGAAGGTGTGTCCTCTACATATCTATAAGTATTCGAGAAGTATCACATGCATGTTGAAATTTATAATTTTATTTCCAAATTTTTGCAAATCACATATGTGGCTGGGATTATCCAAGTAGTATCATTGTAAGGTATAAATAGTGCTATAGTGTATATGCCATTTCTAGATTTGAGAATTTGGCAGGCGATAAGTTGATTGCATGACCCAAAAACTATGCAACCAAGGTAAATTCTTCTTGACCTTTCACCTAAGCTTTTTAAAACCAATTAAGTATTGGCAGTGCAGGCTACATTTACAAGAGCCTAAGCAAAGACTGAGCCAAGTGTACATAACTATTTACAGTGGTTGAGAAGGCGATTTCCTTTTATTGTGATATAAATTAATGCAACAGAAACTTTGATGTGCATTCTCATTGCAACACTAAGCGACAAAACTACCTAGGCACACCTAGGCACCTGATCCCACTCAAGTTCTCATAACAACTCAGTTCATTAGTCTTTTTTAATATCAGCTAGCAATTTACCAACGCGGGTAAGCATTTGAGAGAACCCTGTTTCACAATTTGAACTTTAGTATCAATTCTGATCCGAAATGCAAAATTTTCATAATAGAAGGGAAATCTGCCCGTTGTTCCCACATATTATATTCCATAAGGACCAACCATTGATCATCTTTACACATATTACATAACCTGGACATTTCAGCCACAATTATCTTATCTTCTTCCCACAAGAGCTACTCTTCACTTTTCAAAACTGCACCAATTTTAAATCTCATGTCCTTTCTTGTCTTGCCACTCATTACTCCAACATTCTCATTTTCACTAAATAATTCATATTTGAAGCGTCTTTGAGCCAGAAAGTGTGATTGGACTTGCAATCTCCTAGTATAATTATCCTTTCCACTAAAATGTATCGGACCGTTCTTGACGAATCTTTGAAAAACAAAAACGTATAGCAACACTTGCAACTGGACGTTTAGTCCAAATTCAGCTTGAACTATTCTGAGTCAAAGAGTATTGGACTTTTAGGTTCATTTTAACCTTCACGCCCCTCGGCATGCACGCTAGTGTATCCAACGCAACTCAGGAGACGCTTCCTATTACGCTACAATGTCTAAACATTTCAAACCCCAGTAAATCAGTTCCCAATACTAACCTTAGCTCCGGTCTCAAATTCCCCACGTAAGATTAAGCTATGTCAACCAATTAACAAATAAAAAATGATAGCATATTTCAAAGTCAAAAGAAAATGGAGCAATAGCAAGACATTGCCAAACAAAAACTCCATAAACACTTAGCAAATATCCAAACAACAACCATATCAAAAATCAACAAAAACAAATAATATACAATGCTGTAATTCAAGCTCTTTGTCAAATTTCACAAACTATCAAATGAAAATTCAAGTGAATCATCGCCAAACTAGAATTTATATTTAGAGCCGTACGTGAGCCTCGAACATGGTGACGAATCGAGCCGATTCGTACTATCGGCTAAAACATGAACGAGCTTACAACCCGATCAATCCACAAATCGACGACGATGGAGGGTCAAGAATCGCCATATAAGTCTGAGAATCCGCACCAAAACTCTAGGGTTTGCTTGTTCAATGTCAAACGCCTTGTATTTCTGTGACCTGTAAACAGAAAGGAGCCTAGCGAAATAGACAGTTCTGGGCGTAAATGCGAGAAATAGAATAGCGAAACTGTGTGTGCCTATGCGATTCTGCGAAACGTATATTATATTTAGGACGGTCATTTTAAATTTTGTAAAAATTACACGAAGGTGCCCGATCAGTTGCATGTATCGTTGGTCCGTCTTTGGTCTTGTCTAACAAGGTTTACTTTTCTATTTTTTAAATAAAAATAAACTTTAGCCCCTAATTATTATTATTTTTTTTTTCAAAAAAATATTATTATTATTATTATTATATTTTTATTTACCCCTTCAAAACTTTAAAAATAAGTCGGCCTTCTATACTACAATCGCAAGTCAAATTAGGCACTTCGTCATAGCACTAGCAACAGACATTTTATAACTCATTCTCTTTCTTATATATAAGAAAAATCTCAAAAAAAAATCACAAAAAGTCATGCAACAGCTTCCCTAAACATTGAGAATGTTATAATGCTACCCAATGTGTAGGGAACCAAAAAAACTTCCTTATACATTATTTTAATATAAATATTTATCTTTCTTCTCTCATCTCTCAACTTTTTGCCTTTTATTAGGGATTGTGTTGGGATTTTGTCAAAAATTGGACTCTACAATTTTAGGTATGAAACTTGTATTTTGAAAATAAATAATATTTTTAATAATATAGGGAAAAGTACGAGAAGCTATTGTGAGAGCACTAGCAGCCGCTTCCCTTTTATTTTTCCTAAGTTTATAGCACAAAACTACTTTTTGATTCCCTATGAAATATATTTCACAATAGTTTCCTTTACTTTTCCATATACCATTAAAATATTATTTATTTACAAAATACAAGTTCTCTATCTACCCTCAATTTTTTTTTTCACAAAATTTCAACACAATCTCTAATTAAAAAGACAAAAAGATGAAAGATGAGATAGGAAAAATAAATGTTTATATTAAAATAATTGTTCCCTACACATTAGAAAATACTGTAGCAACCCTTTATGGTTAGTTAAATATAAGGAATCTGATGTGAGTAAGTTTTTGTGGTTTTCTTTAAATTTTCCTAAACACAAGGAAGACCCAAATTTGCGCCCAAACACCTCTCCATGCTTCCCATGGGAAAAGGATCGTAGCCATTTAGGCTCATTTTTTTCGACATAAAATAGTTTACATCGGAAAATATTTTCAGGAAAGTCATTTTTCCTAAAAATGTTTTATGCTGAAAACATTTTACGCCGTTTAGCGTGCACACAAAAAATCAAAGTTTTTTATATATTTTTTTCAATAAATCATATTAAACTCTAAATTACGAAAATGTCTTGACAAAGTCTTAGAGGTGTTCGAACCAAGTCCCGCAAGGACCCCACTGCGACTCACCCGGGACTCGCCCGGACCCCACCTAGACCCTATTAAGACCCTATCAGGATCAACTCGAGACCCGGCAGGACCCGTCCAAGACCCGACATGGACATTTTCACAATTTAGTGTTTAATATGACTTTGTGTACACACCAAATACTGTAAAATGTTTTTTAGGGAAATGTTTTCTGCTGAAAATGTTTTTCATTTTCCGATGTCGGGGACCCGACCGAAACTTGCCTGATTTTTCGTACATGTCAAATATTGAAAAATATTTTATAATAAATCATTTTCAATGAAAATGTTTTCTAAAAAATTATTTTCAAGGAAAATGTTTTCTACCGAAAGGGCGGGTCCTGAGCAAATCCCGGTCAAGTCCCGGAGAGGTATCGGGCAGGTCTCGACGGGGTCTTGGGCTGATCTTGATAGGGTCTGTCGATTTGAGAATGAGATGCTGAAAGTCAGACCGAAAATTAATAAAGAATTTTCAGTTGAAGGAAAAATATTTTCCGTTGAGCACAGTTTTACGTCGTACTAAACACCGTAAAATGCAAAAATCATTTTATGAAAATCATTTTACGTTGAAATAAACGGAGTCTTAGTGCATTTAGGAGAGTAATATTGTCTATTTATTTTTTAGACAAAATGTTTTGGACAAATATACCTTCATAATTACACTAAATGAATACTCTAAATTTCAAGTGAATTAGAGAAGATCTGTTTCCCTTCCTATGAAAGCAGCCCATCCTTGGCAGTGTTTTACTTTCTCTTCCAGCATAATCTAACTCCGAAGGATTTAAGCAAGCACATCGGAATTATCTCATGACAACCAAAGATAAAGGAAAAATTACACTTTACCCCTCCTAAGTTTGGGGCGATTGTCAATTCGACCACAAATGTTTCAATTTTTGTAATGCACCTCTCAAAACTTGCAAATTTTTTTCAATTTGACCAATTTCATCCAAAAATTCCCATATTGCCCCTAATTTTTTTAATTTTTAATTTTTTATTTTTAAAAAAAAATTTGGGTTGCAAAAATGGCCAGATGGCCAATGGGGTGGCTAGCCACTCCCAATATATATATTTTAAAAATTTGTTTATAAAAAAATAAATTAGGAACAATATGGAAATTTTTGGATGAAATTGGTCGAATTAAAAAAAAATTGCAAGCTTGGGAGAGTGCATTGCAAAAATTGAAACATTGATGGTCGAATTGAAAATCACTTATAAATTATTGGATTAACTTTATTGATGGAGTAAAATCAAATAATTTACGGGTCCTCCATATTAGCTCAATTGGTACAAAAATTAAGTTTTTAGATTGACTCTAATCCTTAATATTGACGAGGCAAACAGGAAAGCTCAAGTGCATCTCCATTGATTTTCAATTGCCCATGTCACATTGGAAAGTGAATGATCTATTCGTGGTAATACACTCATTTACATTCAATCTACGAACAAAGCCATTATATACGGTATATCATGCATATGCTGGCGAGAGAAAAAGGACAACAAAGCAAAGCATATTTTCGGATTTTCCGATGACGAAAGACGTCATACCGGACAAAGCAAAAAAGTTGCTGCTTATTCTAGTTGGCCAGTCTTGGCCGTCCTCCTGTCCGCCGTTTCTACGTCACACCACTGCGGGCCGCAACTTTACTAGGTACTATATTAAATTTTTCATATGCTAGGCTTTATTTTATTTTATTGAACCATTAAAGTTCCCTACGTGCACGCATGATAGGACGTCCATGTGGTACCTGGGCCATAGACGAAGCCCAATTGCAAGTGGTTCTGATACATCACGGGCTTTTGAGCCGCCACATTAATGGACTTTTTTTTTTTTTTTGGTAAGTCACATTAATGGACTCAGTTTTGATAGTACCCAGCGTTCTTTGTGCTTCATGCTCCTCAACGGAGAAGACAAAAACCTATATATAGTTTATTTGATAAAATTTTGAGAATTGTTTTGAGTTTTGAATTTTGAAAAAAAAAAAGTAAAAGTTGAAAATTGATTTGGTGGAAGTCACGTTTGAGAAAAGCTGAAAAATGATTTGATAAAATTTTAGAAGTGTTTTGTAAAAATTTAAATGTGAGATTTATTTTTATAACATAAAAAAAAAGAAGTAAAATTGTAGCACCATAGTAATGGTGCCGCCATTATGGTGGTGCTCCGGCTGCCCTAGCAGTGGCCACCAAATCTGATTGGCGGCCACTGCATGGTTGTTAAAACTAGCTGGCGGCCACCACATGATCCCAAACTAGACGGTGGGTGGCCACAATACAATAAAATTCAACGGAGAAGACAACATTTTTTTTTAATTTGTTTTTTTTTTTTGGAAAAATGTTTTGTATTTTATTTTCTTAGAATTTTATTTTTTATTTAGAGAACAACTTTGTAGTTTGTTTTCAAAAATAAGATGGAATGAAAGCTATATATGAAAATCCATCTAGTTAACCTAATTTGGGAAAGAGATGTGCTATATGTTCATACATGTTATAAGACCCGAGCCCATGGGCCCGGATC
Source organism: Corylus avellana (assembly GCF_965113065.1). Classification (NCBI taxonomy): domain Eukaryota; kingdom Viridiplantae; phylum Streptophyta; class Magnoliopsida; order Fagales; family Betulaceae; genus Corylus; species Corylus avellana. Next base: position 39,891,917 of record NC_142491.1, read on the forward strand.
ATCAAGGAATGCCAATATGGGCTTAAAGCTTCCACTAGCACAGGGCCAGCCCAAAAAGGTCTAGCTTATCAATTGCTCAGACTATCGGATGAATCTCCTAGATGCTATATTATAATCATCGAGGGGTAGGTACCCGAGGATACAAGTATAATCGGAAGAAAGCTATTCAATGATCATTAAGAGGAGGCATCAGTTATTAGTAAATGCTTATAAGCGTTACATGCGCCCATAAAGTCATCTGAACATTAGATTCGATTATCCGAACGAAAGATCTTGTCATCAACTCTCCATCAGTTACACGTGGATCACAAATTCTCCGCCTGGCCATCACTAACTTTCCATTGGTTACACCTAATCCCGGATCCTCCGCCCGGCTGGTATTCATTATCTCATTTAGTGGCTATGCTATAAATAAAGAAGATAACCAACAAATAAAGGTACACGCTCAACTCATTTTCAAATATACTATCATCCCTACAAAGAAGGTCATTGACTTAACCATCGGAGAAAGATTCGCCGAAAACACCCTAGTGAGCTCTCTTAACCATCTTTTTATCTTGCAAATCAAGAAGGAGCAACATTAAAGAGGCAACTTGCTTCCCCTTGAATTCACTTAACCGAAAACTGTTTTAACACTATGTATTATCTCCTGTCATTTCACTTTTCAAATCTACCATTGAATTTATATGGCTATGTGTAGGACTCATATGACTCTACAAACTCAATATAATTTAAAAAAGTATGAGAATGAAAAAAGAATCAAGAGAGAAAATGAAGCATTTTCTTTTGAGAAAAAAAAATCAACCGTTAAAATATGGACAAAGTTTTACAATCTTTTATTACCAGACACTCCCATATTTCGCATAGTTGTATTGAGCACAAGTTTTCACCCAAAAGTCAAACGAGTATGAGACATTAATGCAAATTAAAACCAATCGCGCGTTGTGCTCTTTCTACAGATAGAATTCGAGTGAACATTTCACTAACATAAGGTTTACTAATACTCCCTCTTTTCCCCTCTCTCACATTGACTAGAATGGAAAAAAAAAGTTTACTAATTTGAAATCCATAGTTTTTTTTGGCTCCTTTATATTTTTTACTTGTCCACACAATAGAAGGAAAATGAGAAATTCAAATTAGTAACCTCCACTTTATTAGACGTGGTCCACAGCCGACTGAACTACCCTTACTTTTTTTTTTTTACTTTTGGATGAATGACACTCTCTCTGGTATTGCAGTTAACTAGAGAAATCATTACAACATATACAACAAAAAATATAGCTCTGAAGAAATAGGTGCTGGCCGCCGGGATTTAATAAAATCAGACCACCCAAAATTCTCTTGGTGATGGATCGTCAGTGCCCAGCCATCTATTTTTTATGCTTGTCTCTTTAAATTGTCTCTCTTGTTGTCTTGTAAGCAATGTAAGTACCAAGTTTAGGGTATCTAACCATTAATAATCCCTTAATTAGTACGTAATCCTTCTGTCACCCGTGACACACAGAAACACCAACCCGTGAAATCGCAGCTGCCACGTGCCGCCATTCCATCTTCCCATTGCGTGAGAGGAATCTAGAGATGGTCACCTCAAATTTCAGCAAATTCAACTTATAGCAGCATGTGAATTTTGGTGTTGGAACTCTGATAGAGAGAGCCTCCCTCTCTCCCTCCCTTCCGTCACAGCGGGTGGCAGGCCCCACACGTGGCCTACCCAGGCGGGCCCCGCCAGCCACAAGAACCCAATAAGAGAGAACGTACGTGGGATGCATGTATCTGAATCCGACGTGTCATGGCTGAAGGCCATGAAACATAAAATCATCACCCTTTCAAGTGTCAGGAAACATAAAAAGTGCTCTAGGAACCGCCCGTGAGAGTGTACACGTGACAGACGGAGACAAACACATGCATTTACCAGGCCATCTTTCTAATAACCCCTATAAAAAGCCTCTCCCAATTCACATTTTTTCACAACCAACATGCAATTGCTACACTACACATCGACATTGGCTTAATTTGCACGGTGATCGAAGCAATTCCCAAGCTCCCTAGAATCCTGTAACGTGACTCAGGTGAACTCAATTCTTCATTACTTCTGTTGATGCAATTGTTGTGTGTGTATAGTTTGTTTGAAGAGCAATCACGTGAGAGTTTAAAGTTTGTTTGGAAGGGTTCTTTATTAGGAGGACTTTCTAGCTAGCTAATGGGCCCATCGGGATTGGATCTACCCGTGGATGGTTTAATCCTATTGTCCCGCGCCTACTACATGCTTCCTAGCTACTTCCATGGCCACAAGAAGCAAAACAACAACAAAGAGTCACGAGTTCTATTGCTTTTACGTCAAAACCACCACATTCACCCATTTGCTACTGCTATTTTTTTAAAAAAAAATTTAAAATTTAAAATTTTTATATCCTCTCATCCTTACATTGAAAATATCATTGGAGATCTTTCTGTCTCCTCTCTGTCTTTCTCTCTCTCTCTCTCGATCTTATCACTAAAAGAGTTCATGAAAGAACAGCAATATATAATATACGTGTCACATGAAATATAGTTTATGATATGATTGATGGTAAAAATGTGATATTTACACTGCTTTAATTTTAGTAGAATGTCCTGAGGGAATAAAACATCTCAATCAATATTCGATGCTTAAGTTAATTAGCTCACGAGAGAGATGGAATAGTACTGGTTGGGAAGCATTAGAATGCTAATTAATTATCTAGACTTTGGAATTTGATTCCTTTTACACCAACAAGGGCAATTGCAGTGTTAATGCTTTAAAAATTTATCTTGAAGCATTGATAAGTAGGAAGATTTATCCTGCACTAATATTATTAATTGATATGTTCATGTACTCTACAAAAGAGTGAAAAGGAGAGATGCCTCGTATGACAGCACAGCTCATGATACGAGGACATGAAGAACACATTTGGTTTGGCACGCTTTTCTAGGAAATAAGAGCCTCAAATAAGTTCACAAGAGCAAAGTACTATTGAAGATGCAATTCCTCACAGCTAAAAGTCACTAAAAAGAACAGAGTAGGAAGAAAAAAAAAGAAGAAAAAAAGAAAAAAGAAAGGTGATATAAGAATTGAAAGAAAAGGAAACACAAATCTTTGGCCCACATGGCATTGAAGCAAAAATAGGAAAATAGCATGAGACTCATGAGAGAAAGAAAGGTGTGAGAGCATCAGAGATAAAAATAAAATCCACAGAAGAACAAATTTACACTACTCTGCCAGGCTTTCCCACAGAAAGCCAACCTCCAAAAGCCTTCAAAAAGCCTCCAGCCGTTCTCCTAAAGACAATAACATTTTAGTCTACCTGAACTTGACACGTGTCAACCTTATGCATGAGAACAGTACTTCAGAGAAACTTTTAGTTTTGAGTATAAATAAGAGCCTCTGCTTCAACTGGTCCTTGCCAGGATAATTTATTTGAGGCCTCTAGAAGTGAACCCTCTTTAATTTCTTCTTTCTCCTCCATTAGTTTTCTGCAGTAAGCTAGAAATCTGAGTGTTGGAAGGTTTTTGTCACTTTTCAGTGGAACATTTTGGGCAGCATTCTGTGGTTCTTCAGAGTTTTGAAGATTGCTTTGCTTCTCATGGACCTTTCTCGCACGCTATTAGTCATTTGGGTGACAGCGAGCTTTATCTTTCAGAACTCAAACAATGTGGAAGGAAGATTCCATTACCACAAGAAGCAGAAGAACAAAACCCCCCCTGCAGCCTCACCCCCTAAACCTCCAGGGCATTCATCCCCTGCTATTCCTCCTCCTGCAATTCCTTCCGACCCGCACCCTAATGATCCCGGTAACTCCTGTGTTTTCGATGTAACATCTTTTGGGGCAGTTGGAGACGGTGCTGCTGATGACACTCCTGCGTTTATAGCAGCATGGAAAGCTGCTTGTGCAGTAGAGTCAGGTGTGGTCCTGGCTCCAGCAGATTATAGTTTCAAAATCACTTCAACAATCTTCTCAGGGCCATGCAAGCCAGGACTTGTATTCCAAGTAAGTATTCAAATAAAGATTCCTCCTTAATTTCTTGGCCCTCACTAATTAAATTAATTAATGATCTAACATTAAGCTTCATATGTGAAAAGGTGGATGGGGTGCTAATGCCACCCAACGGACCAAATTCCTGGCCGAAAGCGGATAGCCGGAAGCAATGGCTTGTGTTTTACCGACTAGACCACATGACTTTCACAGGGACAGGAACCATTGAAGGGAATGGCCAGGAGTGGTGGGCTCTCCCATGCAAGCCTCACCGGGTGAGTTATCTATGTGAAATTATATGTATCTACTCATTCCAAGGAAATGAAATATTACATTACTAAAATCCTAGAAATATGCAATTTTCAGGGTCCTAATGGATCGACAATGCCAGGGCCATGTGACTCCCCTGCAGTAAGTAGAATCATCAAAAACCCAATTCAAATATTTGAAAAAGTTCAATCTTTTTCACAGTCTTAACTACAATCTTATTTACCTTTTTTTAATTTACAGTTAATTAGATTCTTCATGAGCTCCAATTTGGTGGTCAGCGGTTTAAAGATCCAAAATAGTCCTCAGTTCCATATGAAATTCGATGGCTGTGATGGAGTACTGATAGAAAAGCTGTCAATCTCTTCACCAAAACTTAGCCCCAATACCGATGGGATCCACATTGAGAACACCAAATCGGTTGGAATATACAACACCATGATAGGAAATGGTAGGGAAATAATCTGTCTTCCGTACTCAGTTTGGGTATTTAGTATTATGTGTTAGACAAAATAAAATAATGCAAAATTTGATTAAAACAGGCGATGATTGCATTTCGATCGGACCGGGGTGCTCAGATGTTGACATTGAGGGTGTCACATGCGGGCCTAGTCACGGGATAAGGTGCTCATCCTTTTTCTTAAACAAATTGAAAGCTGAAATCCGGCTTTTTTATCTTCCAACTGCTTGAGTGAAGCTACAAGCTACTTTGCAATTATTACCCTTCAGTCTTAGCTAAATTTCTGTGATAATTTTAGACTATGTCTTTTGCTTTTTGGTTGAAAAAAATGTTTTACTGTGACATGAAAGTAGTTTTAAGTGTTTTGTGGGTATAAAGCGATTCTTTTAGTTCGGTTTATCCGAAAGCATATTAAACAAAAAACATTCTGTGGCCACTATAATAGATCCACCAGCATGTTGGAGGTATCTCCACAAGGGTAAAAAACAAAAATTGATAATATTTGTGTTAAAAATATTGATTAAATAATTAAATTTATATATTTTTTTATTGGCTTAATCTTTTGAGATAAGTGGTAATTTAATTATTTTAATATGGTATCAAAGTCAAAAGCTCTAGGTTCAAACTTTAACTTCATCAGTTTACCTCGCGTCAATTGAATATTCAACGCATTGATCTTCACCTATTAAATGATAGTTTAATAATTAAATTTACCCTTTTTTTTCTTTCTTCCTATTTGGAACTGACTGATAATTTAACAATTTGAAATCTCTAGATTGGCATCCCAATTGATGGGGTTCAGTCCTAAAGCCGTGAAGAGAGAGGAAACATAAGAAAAAGGACAAAAGATAATGATTAAATATTTCATTAATGGAGGAACTCTTGAGACAATCATTTAGAATCCAATAATGAATGAAGGTTCATAAGCAATAAGGCTAACGATTTCATTCATTATCTTTTTGTGCAGCATTGGAAGCCTTGGAGTGCATAATTCCCGGGCGTGCGTTTCCAACGTAACAGTACGCAACGCAGTGATTAAGGAATCCGACAATGGGCTGAGGATCAAGACATGGCAAGGTGGAACAGGCTCTGTAACAGGGATATCATTCGAGAACATCCAAATGGAAAACGTCATGAACTGCGTAATAATAGACCAATATTATTGCCTCTCAAAGGCCTGCTTGAACGAAACTTCAGCCGTATATGTCACGGACGTGGCCTTCAGGAACATAAAGGGCACCTATGACGTGCGCAGCCCCCCAATCCACTTTGCTTGCAGCGACACCGTTGCTTGCACAAATATCACACTTTCGGACGTGGAGCTTCTCCCACATGAAGGGGAGCTAGTGGATGATCCCTTCTGCTGGAATGCTTATGGAAATCAGGAAACCTTGACTATTCCTCCCATTACCTGCTTGCGAGATGGGGACCCTCAGAAAGTGGTAGAGCTCTCCCAATATGGTTGCTATGGATAGTGTTACAGTGTATACTGTATAAAGCCCAAGAGGCCCTTATCTGTAATGGGTCTTATTATTACTTAGGCTCCATCCCTATTTGGGTTTCCCCCCATTATTGTGTGATGAGATGTATTATGGGTCTACTTCATTGGGCTTATGTTGTAATAGATTGGATTCTTACGTTAAAAGTATAAGATCGAAATATCATTTGGGTGATTAGTTTGAAATAAAGGTCATGAGATGTAATATTATATTTATGGTTCTACCACTTTGGGCCTATGTTGTAATAGATTGGATTCTCACATTATATAAAGTATAAGATTGAAATGAGTTTGAAGACAATTTCGTTCAATATGTGATTGGAACTTAAAATTGGTGAGAGATTTTTTAAGTTTTATATATTTATGGTTCACTTAACTTCTTTAAATTGCTATTTTAATAATAATTTACTCCAAAACTATTAATTACGACAATTTATTCTTTAAATTATTAAAACAATAACAATACACCCTGATACTAGCAACAAAATGACAAAATTACCCCTATAAAATTTTTAATAGAACAAAAATATCCTTAAAATTTGACACATATCCCTTTCAGAGTCTCACAGCTTCACGCCTTCACCGAAAGTGAAGTGGAACATCAGACGCTCAAAGCGTCGCGATAGTACCGAAGCCCATCCCTTCAACAACTTATTTGAACTCAAAGGTAAGAACTTTAACCTTTTCTTGATCGTTTCATTTCGGAGCAAAGGTTTGGAGTATAATTTCTTAATTAAATCCATTCAATTCTCTGTTTCTCGAATATCTGATGTAAACTTATTTTCTTTTTTTCCAAAATTTTGTAAAATTCGAGCTGCTTCAGCATTCTCTTCTTTAGTGATTATTATTTTTTGAATTGTTTAATCATTGCAAGTCTGGCATTTAATTTGACTGTAGATTTGTTGAACTTAAGTACTTCCATAGTTCGTTGAATTCTTAGGTAGAATCATTTTCATGTTGATTAAGTTCTTCAAACCAATAGGGATTTCGTTTATTATTGTGTTTTCCAATAGGATTATGTTGTTGATGAGAGCATATAAGTTGAGGCTTATTTTGACTCTATACTTGAATTCGTCAATTTGTTGATATCCCAATTCTATATATAAATTATTTGTTCCATATGTGACAATTTCGTGATTACCCATTTGAAGATTATCGATATATTTGACAGAGATATGGTTTTCCTGTGCTGGGGTCGGCCCTCTCCTCAAGAACAGAAGGCCTGCATCAACAAGTATAAATGCTTTAATTTGGCTTAAAGTTCTCTTTTTGTCAACGAAATTGAAATCTTTGTTTGTTAAATTATGTTATCTGAACTTGTTTATGATACTTATTTACACAAGGTCAGGTGCATTCAACTATGACTCTAAATTTAGAGGAGCCAGTGCTAAGCCACTGTCTTTCCTCCAAGAAGATAAGGAGCTCTCAAAAGACGGGTTCTTACTAAACCATTCTCGCATGTTAGTTGGTTCCGGTCTTGAGACTTATGAAAAGGGCAAGAGCGCTCTCCAGAATTGGAGGTGTGGGGATATTGTGTTAGATGTAGAGATTTTTTATTTTTTATTTTTTTTATTTTTTTTAAATGGGGATGGAGATCCTAATTCCTCGACTTAATCTGATTACTGCAGGCATTTTGGACTGAATTGGGCATTTGTTGATCCCAAGACACCGATTCAGAGTGGAGTCAAGTTCTGTGTTTGCCTCAAGGAGTTTTTCCCATGGCTTATGATGCCTCTTCAGGTTGTATACGTACATGAGAAGAGAAAGGCTAACAAGGCCATGGTTTCTTTTGGTTTTGGAAGCGGTACCCTCCAAGGTCACCTCCTGGTTAGTGCCTTTTCACTTGCTCATTATATTTTATAGCTAGGAAACTTGGGTTGTTTAGATACTCTTCTTTTTCCATATTTGTAGAAAATAGAGACCAGGGCTTAGGTTGGAAGATGATTTTAACGTTTTCTGGGACAGTCTGACTTGAGCTTGTATTTTTCTAAAACATTTTCTTCAGAGTTGCCAATGATTTATTGGACCAGGTGGCCGGTTTATTCAATAGTTTTTTATTCTCTGTCTATCCTTCTTGATGACTCTTTGTTCTAATGTTTTCCCTTTGGAAGATTAGTACTAGCTGAATATGTCTTAGATGTTATTCTGGTGATTTAATAATTTATTTATCCATTTTAGCTCTTATGCTCACAGAACACCAACCATTTTCTAATTGTGTTACACTGCCTTGCACTTCTTAACTATTTCTTTAAAGTAAAATTATTTATTATTTTATGTTAGACGATTATGTTACCGAGTAGGCATGGTAGATATGTGATAGCTTGGTCAAAAGCTCTTGCAATTGTTTTAGCTTGTTGCAACTCTGTGGACTCCGCAAGTTAATAAGGGCATGTTCCATACCCTCAGTATCTTGATCATCTAGACATGCTAGTGAGGGAATCAGCTGCAACCAATCTATTATTTTCTGTGAAGTTTTTATATTCATAGAGTATGCCATATCCTAAGAGACAAACTCTTTTTATTTTTATTTTCTTATATCCTAAGGGAATTGGCTGCAACTGATAGTTTTTTTAACCTATCCGCCTGCCCGAGGTAATGAGGCTGTAAGAGTAATGGACGAATTTTTCCCCATGACCTAGGGCGGGCAAAAATCCGCCCATTTGCAGGTGGATAGCGGATATTTGGGTATGTTGGGGGTGGATACAGGGTCGGGGTATGGCTGAAATCTGTCCATAGGGAATGGTGCTCAGCCCTAAAATTGACAGGCATATGCATGCAGTTTCACCTTAATTAATGGTTAAATTATCTTTTAGCGTGCTAAACCTGCTTCAATTTGATAAACGCTTACTGTCACTAATATGTGCATTTTGCTGGAAAGCAGGCTGGTGAAGAACGTTTCTCAATTGAGTTGGATGAGAACAACCAAGTGTGGTATGAAATACTTTCTTTCTCAAAACCTGCTCACTTTTTGGCATTCATTGGGTACCCATATGTATTGCTAAGGCAAAAGTATTTTGCTCATCAATCTACCAATGCAGTTCTGAAGCAATTGACTGGTTCACAGTATTAATGTGAATGTAATTGTAAATTCTAATTTTACAAAAGCTTCATGCATTCTGTGCATATAATTTTCCAGCCAACCATGCTATTTTGCTGCATAGATCATGAGGATCCTCCTCTCTATGAAGAAATCTCGTCTTGGTCATTATCAAGTAGATATTTGTTTTGAGTAATGTCACACTCACTCTCACATTCCTTAACGTAACTTTTAAACTCAGTATTGGATCAAAATCCAATAATGGAATCCTAAATTTAATGGTGATTTTAAAAGTTACGCTAAGGAGAATGAAAATGAGAGTGTGAAGAGTGGGAATGTGTGTAGCATTACTCGTTTGTTTTTGCTTTTTTGAAATTTTTTTTTTTTTTTTTTTTTTGGGGTGGTACTAGCCCCCCCCCCCCCAAAAAAAAGAAGAGAAAAAGAAGCAATGTTCTGCTGTGAAGTCCCCACTGTATGTCTCATGCACAAACCTAGTCATCAAGACAATTGTTGGAGTTTTAGTTGATTTTGTCAAGGTCAAGACCACTGTAAAACTAATTAAGGTAGACAATATATGCTGTGTCATGTGAAGGATATTAAAGATCATTTTTCTTCTTCCCCTCATTAGACCAGAATAATCAAGGACTAGGACCGGGAAATGATTGGCATATCTCCCAGTGGTGTCCGTCGAATCTCTGTCCGGTTCTCTCCAACTTTTTATCACGAAAATACTTGCTATACATTTTGTTTGTGGTCAATTTTGGACTAAACTTGAGCTCCGTTAGAAAATATATATATATATACATATATATATAAAACAGTATCATAACTTGCGTTAAAGCTTAAAACTTTAAAGAAATGATACGCATACTTTTGAGTGTTTACCTTCTCATGTGGCAATGAAAAATATACATTTCACTGCCACTTCAGAGAGTGAATACTTGAAAATAAATACTTGAGAGTATGTGTAGCACTCTTAAAAACTTTATTGGTAGGTGGGATTGAGATTTTGCTATACTGAAGGCATTGTATCGGCTGCAATCCATTTTATATGGATTAATTATTTTAGATAAATAGTTTAGACCATGACAAAATAAGAACGAGGTTTGGAGTGCCAAAGGATTGTTGAACCACAATCTTTGGCTATAAGGGTTGTTCTGTCACCTCTATGGGGTGGTTAGGGGTGAGCAAATAACTTAATTGACTACAAGTATGGTTCAGCTGCGGCTGGTCATTGGGAGTGGCCAAGCCATTTCCTTGACCAAAGAGGTGGTTTGTTGGTTTGCCCACCTCTAAACCTCTCTTTCACAGTGGTCAACAGAAGTGGTTTGACACAATTCAATTTAGAGGAGATTGTGACGTTGCTAAAACGCTTAGACACCATTAATGATGTCACATTCGTAACATTTACAATGCTATATATATATTGGCCAAATGGTATAATATATCTCAAATACTCTATTGAAAATTCGACGACTTCTAATAACAAGAGTGTCCTATGAATAATCAAGAATATTCATGTAAAAATTGATGATTTATAAATAATATAATACTTTTTTATCACTTTTGTAACCTGCTTACAAATTCAACCCCACTTAAATAGACTTTCGGCTTATTGATTAGAACAATTGTTTGCTACTACCTCGTTGAAAAATTGAACTGAAGTCAATTGTCTATAATCCAATCTTGTGTTAGCCTTTTGGTCGGTGAATGGGCCATCGCTAAGCTCAATTTGGGGGTGGTTTGACTCATTTTTTGGGAAATAATATACAGACTCTTGCAAATGTAATGTCATCCTCAAACTAAAAAAAGATAACATTGTTTGCATTGCAAGGCTCATTCCTACTCAATCTGTCAATTGTTCCATCTCAACATAGAATGAAAAAAAAAGAAGACAATTCAGGGTTCCCACCATATCCTTCACTTTCTCTCTTCTCTCTCAGCAGCTAGAGCAGCTTCTTTAGCTCTGGTAATTGCAGTGCTATGTGGTCTTAATTGCCTTATCGAGTCAGAATATATCAGGTGGAAAGGAGCAAGATGTAATTTGCTCCACTTGGTTCTTGTAGAGCCATTCGTCTCTTTGGTATCTCTCAATAGAGTGTTTCTCAGTAAAAGCCGAAGAAGAAGAAGAATTATAGTACAAAGAACAAATGGGGTGAAAGTTTACGGATTTGGGTTTTCTGAAATGGGTTGAAGATAAAGATAACAGTTCATGAATGAATGAGAGACTCGGAAAGAGAGAGAGAGAGAGAGAGAGAGGGAAATAGTTTTTAGAGCACTAGCAGCAGCTTTCCAACCATTTTCCCTCAATTTGGGGGCTTCTATGTAGGTGTTTTTTTAATATTTTCTCTAAAAATAAGAAAGGGAATATATTATAGGGAGTCTGTTGTTGCTAGTGTTCTTAGGGAACTTATAGGTTCTGTGCAATTCTATCTTTTGATTTAATTCAACGGCCCAGAAATTGTTACGTCATCAGTCCGCTTGAATGGATTCAACTATGATCCTCCAAAAAAAAACCTTTAATCCGGATGGCCGTAAAACATCACTTTTATAACCTCCAATAAATTATTGACACTTAGCCAAAAAAACACCAAATAAAATAGTAATTAAAACACCGAATCTTTAAGCCCAAACCTTTCTCTTTTTTTTTTTTTTTTTTGGGACCTTTTCTCCTATTCATTCCCAAGGCCAAGGTCGGCCACTGCCCAACGCCACCGTATTTTGGGTTGCAATTCGTTATCACTTTGGCTGTTTGGTTTGTTCCTTCAAGCAAGGTGAGATTTTTGAAAGAAAAAAATTGATTTGTCTGGTAGGTTTGTTCCACTGCCCAACCTCTGTTTTTGTAATTTTTGCTGAATTATTATTGCTTGGCCGATATTGATAGAGTAAATTTAGTAGGCCAATTTTTCCACTGATTGACCTTGCTTGGCCTTTACAATTTATGTTTGTTCCACTGCCCATGATCTGGTTGTTGGCGTTTGCGAGTACCGATTGCATTGCAGAATGGATGAATAGAGTTATATGGGAATCAAATCGGCAAAGTCTTAATGAGAAAAGTGATGGCCATAGTTTCACAGTGACAACTCGTCGGAGTGGGGATGATATGGGTTGTTTTATGACATTTTCATTTCTATTTTATATGTTGCCTTTTGCTGATGTGTTCAATTTTAATTGGAGGCTGTGAAAGTAGTGTTTTAATGACCGGATAGTAAGAGCTCTCAGCCTCTCATCCTCAAAATTCCCAAATGCCTTCTATCGCCTCTGCAACAGCCATCGAGGCAACTACTCAATAAGTTTGTTGAGACGACAAGGCTACTTACCAGCACAAATAGTATAGTCGCCGCAACAATTACCTTTTAAGTAACAAAAGCACATGCCACTATCTTATTTCTATGACATTGATAGTTGAACTCTCTTTCCGTTGCCGCTATCGCCGCCTCTTCTCGATTAGTGGTCTTTGATCGATTAACATCACTCCGAGTCTCTTCTACTTCATTTCTCATTCGGTCAGTTCTCTTCCCATAATTCTCGTGGTTTCCCTTTCATTTCGAATCCCCAACCAAGTGCTCTGGACCAAAATTTAGTTTTCCCGCAAACTGTTCGACAATTGGTCTCTGTGAAATTTCGTAATGCAGTTCAACAATTTTTTTAGCTTCTTGATTGATTTGATTCTTATTGATTGATAAAAGATAAATCACACTGTCAAAAATATGTATAAATGTATTATTTCCATTTTTTCCAATTCTCCGTCATGATTCCCATAAAGATTGTGCTTTGAAGCTAATGGTGATTGTGGTGATTGTCTTTGTCTCACAGTTATAACAATTCGAAACTAATCGAGGAAACATGCCGTCTCTGCAAACCGTGCTGCCACCTGAACTTGCCAACAATGTGATTAGAGTTAGTATCAAATTCTTCTCCATTCTATATGTTCTGCCATTTTTATTTATTATACAAAATTCCCTTTCTTTCCAGCCGAAGATAATTTTTTTACTCAGAGTTACCGTTTACAATATACAATCTGTTGCACCCATTTCCTGATTCATGCTTCTTGTTGTAGCTTTACCGTGAATGCCTTCGAAGAGCTAAATATATCGGTCAACGGGTATGCAAAGCTTCTATCTATCTATGCTAGAGTATATATGTGTGAGTGATTAAGCCTTACTTCGAGTGGTAGTCATAAGAATGAGAAAGTCTCATGCCTGGTAGTCATAAGAATGAGTAGGAATCAGTATTAATCATAAGAGTGAGTGATTGATATAAATAGTTGGGCCCAACCCTGTTTGCATAGGCTTAAGCTTTTTGGTTGAAGTAGTGTCGTTTATATGTTATATCTAGGTGTCACTTGGATACAGTCTCTCTCAAACTCATAGATTTTGTGGGATTTTAAAGTTGGTGTATATTTCATTGTTAGATTCAACATTCGCTACTCTTTTGGGAGATTATTACTGAATATACTATTTTGTGTGAAAAGTGCTATCAGATGATCTAATTCTCTATCAGCTAAGTGGGCTGAAGTTAGAATTTTTGTGACCCTATAAATCAGTTTGAATATTAAGTAGAATATATGCTGTTGAAGGCCAACATTATGTCTAATATGTTCTTTGGGGAAAGTGTGTTTTTGTATTTTAGATCGTCATCTTTCATGTCTGTCTTAGTCATAAGTAGAATCTGCAGGGCCTTCGATTCAATTATTGTCATGGATTTATAGAATATAAACAGATATCCTGCAAAAAATACCACATTTCTTGGGCCTTGGCCGAGCAGTAATAGTAAAGAGTACTTGGCCTTTTTTTAATCGTACCTGTGTGGATTCTCGTTGCAAAATATAAGCTCACATTTTAATGATTTTCTTTCCAGTCACATTTGGAAGATATTTGATTTTGTTTCCATTCATACTGAGAAGATACTGGAAACTTACTTTGGGCCTTTGTTTATTTTGCAGCAACATAATACAGAGCTTCTAGTTGATATGGTGAGGCAGCAGTTCAAAAAAAACATGCTCGAGACAGATCCAGAGAAGATTCAAAAGTTGAAGGATGAGTGAGTTTCAGTTTCTCTAGTTTATTGCATTGATTTGTGCATGTTTTCTGGTTGTATGTGGAATATAGTGGTAATGATTTCTATTGGTCATCTTATAATTCCAGAGTGCATCTTACTGGGTTTGCTTGGTCCTCCAATTATATAATTGACCTTCTTAATTGTTTCTCTTTTTCTATTCTGTTTCATGGTTGAACCGGAAAAGCTGGATTGAAGTCCCAGACGTTTTGAAACTGATAAACAAACACAGTTTCTTATACTGCTTTTTTTATGATAAAAGTGTTTTCAAGTCTCTAATCTTTGTCTCCTTTGTTTGACAGTGCGGCGAGGGGACTCATAAATCACATACTATACGAGTCTGAGAAGATGTCTGGTCGTAAATTCAGCCAGAGCTCTTGATGCTGTTCAGAATTTCTAGTTCCGAGTTTTTAGTTGGTGTATCAGATCATGTTCTCATAAAATTGAGGAATAATAATCTGAGGCTTAATGGTCCCAAGGGTGCTTGTTTATGAATGAAATTTGCATACTTGGGAATTGCACCCGAGCTCTTGATGTTCAGAATTTCTAGTTCCGAGTTTTTAGTTGGTGTATCAGATCATGTTCTCGTAAAATTGAGGAATAATAATCTGAGACTTAATGGTCCCAAGGGTGCTTGTTTATGAATGAAATTTGCATTCTTGAGAATTGCACGGTTGCCTTTTCTACATTGTTTACTTTGCATTTAATAATACCGATGATTCATGATACATGTCTCTATGTAAACAACCTACGCTTTTTGTATGTTAAATTAGTGAAGCCTAGAATTCCATCATCTGTTATTCATTTTTAGTAATTTCAATCTATCCCGTCTTGATTTAGAGATTCAATATTCACTTTCATCATCCATGATCAAAATTAAATGCGTATTCAGTTTTGAACATTACTTTCTATCATCTCTCTTTATATTCATTGTTTGATTGATCTTTTTATTAATTTGTCTGAAATCTAAAGAGAATTTAAGAGTTTTCTTAATTTCAATATAAAAGGAGATTCTGGAATGACTACAAGGGACTTGACGAGTCAATTTGCTGTGAAAACTACTACACTCTTTGCGCACATTCCCCTGCAATTGAACACTTGAGGACCCAACAAATAGTTCCCATTGATGAAGTGTGTGTGAGGATTGTAGCCACTACTTTAACTGCATCCCTGTGCCAACAACCTTCTTTTCATCATACTTTGCTTGTCCATATTCTACCTACTCAATCCATTCAATACTGCAGCAATGCCAACCTTTTGTTGGCTTGTGATAATATTCTGACAATTTTAACCTAAAAGGTTTGACATCGAGAGTTTCTTTCTTTTCTTTTCTGTCTTGACATTGAAGGAGCATTAGGCTTGTGTTTTCGTAACTTTCTCTCTTGTTTGGGAAAAGGCATAGTAACAGGAGTAAAAGCATCATCCAATAGGAGCAAAAGCAAGCTTATTGCAAGGCTCAAAGACATAGAGGACTAGAAGCAACATCTCAGGAAGGTGTGCCCTTAAAACTCAAAAACTGCTAAAATGGCTAACGTATTGGTAAACAATAAATAATTCATGTACAATGATTTTCTTGTATACTTGGATTATGCCTAGATGAGTAGTGAACTTGTATGCTTATTGGTAGACTGTCAGCAGCACTTGAAGTGTTTTAGTGTGTGAAAGACGATGTCTTCATGTCTTTTGTGGTGTCTATGAAGGAAAAAGAACAACTTTTGAAGACCGTTGGAAGATATTGAAGGAGCTTCGGCCTTTTTCCTTCAATATTCTGCATCTTTGGACAGTTATTTTTGTTTTCCCTTTGGTTCTTACTTCTTAGTTATCATAATTTCCTTGTTCTTTTCTTCTTCTAGCTAAGTATTGCCTCGTATATACTTTATGTGTACCTAGAGGCACTTAAAACTGACATTTCTATTAATTTTATATGTATATATATATGAAACAATCTCTTAGCATACTGTCACAGTCACAGGAATAACAAATGGAACTTAGTATTGTATTCATAGAACTCGTAGTTGGAAATTTCTCCGCTTTAATAAATTTTACAAAGGCAGAATATAATACCCCAGATGAAGAATTACCACAACAACAAACAAACAAAAAAGGCAGGAGGATGGTCATTGCAAACTTCTTTCATGTTCGTTACCTCATCACTGCCAGTACCTGCTTTTAGCAACCTGACAATAGAAACACAGCCTATTATTGCTAACCACTTTTACCTAAATTAGACTGTCTTGGTTCTCCAGTCCTTGGACTAAATGGCCCTCTCCCATCAAGCCGAGGGCTTTGATCCCCTCTAAGTTCACTTATGCGAGGACTGTATACTTTTTCTGATGGCCGTGGGTTCTGAAAACTTCTAAGACTTCTAAATTCTTTGGATGATGTTGCAGTGCAGCTTGTTACCTTGAGACTGCACGTCCGTCTAATCTCACCTCGACTACGTGTAATTATCCCGTCTAGAATCTCCCCATCACGTGCAAAAGAAGCTGTCCGACCCATCTCCCTCTCCTGCTATAGACACATCAAGCACACACGATACATAAACTTGGCTGTATAGCTGAGTGACCTTGATTTCTTTGTATGCCAAAGTTCATTCAATGAAATAGTGAATACACATTCATTTAATGCACGTAACAGAAAAATTATACTACACATATTTTATGAATAATAGATTAGCAAAACTGAAGTTCCTTATATTTTCTTCTGAATGACTCTTTCTAAGTATGTAATAGACATTCATCTAAAAAAAAAACAAGTACGTAATAGAAGATCTACAGGTAGAAGCAAAAGAACTAAAAACTTACTGTTGCTAGGTTGAATGATAAAGCTGGTGCCTCTTCATAATCTGCAGCGTCTAAATCTTGAAGGTGTGCTGCTTTGAAAAACTTGGGCAAAATGTATTGCCTCACAGGAACCAAAAGCATAATCATTAAAGGGAACAGAACCCCAGCAATTGGAACCCATGTAACCCCAAAACAAAGAAGCAGATAAGCCGTCTGGAAGAGAGTAAACATTGCAATTGCCTTGAAAGGTACAGTTTCCACAAAAGTGGCATGGTGCTCCTCCAGAACTCTGAAAAAGCATGCAAAAGAATGTGATATGGTAATTCCTTAGCATTCAGGTGTATAGGATAAATGATTGAAGATATGAAGAAAGGAGTTAAGAGGCTACTTGTATCTTCGGCTTGGAGCCGTGAAGAGCAATAAGATCCTTTCCCAGAACTGGTTGCCAGGTAGGCTTTCAGTGGCCATGAAGGCAAAATAGCCCCAGAGTACTGAGGTTGGGATCTTCTTAAGGAAAGGCATGGCTGCAACGCAACCTCCTACCATTATAGCTTGAAGCAGGTTACTGAGCCGTTGTTCTTTCACCTCAACAGGTATTAAATCATCAATTTCTTTCTCAACATCAAACATGCTCTCATCAACCGGGGCATCTATGCACCCCGTGCTTGAAGCCATTTGAATTGTTGAGTTTTTCAATTCATTTAGTCCCTGCTAAGAATACAAGATTAGGAAAGGTTGTATAACTATCAGCACCCTACTAATTGATCAAACTTCTAAATAGTTAAAAATAGTATATATATATACATATACAAAGAAGAATGAAAAAACATGACTATTTATTGGAGCGATGTAATATATCAAGCCATCTGAGAATTTATACTGTTTACAACATTCTATAAATTGTCGGAAACTCTGCAATCAATATGGCCATATTAAGGTTCTTTTGAAACAAAGGATCAGATATCCAAGCTGTGACTCTCAAATAAATAGACAAGTCTTTGGCTTTTTCTAGTATATGTTGTCTTTTCATTTTAGATACAAATGCGACCATCAATAGCAGTTTTTTGTTATATAGTACAAAGAAAAGAAAGAAGATGAGGTCGTCATACCCTAGCTGAAGGTTCCTGGTAAGTTAATGGAGTCTGCATCTGTTGATAGGCTTCTTGCATGCTTCCATACACTTCTCCCAAGCTTGCATTCTTTCTCATACACTTACGTGCTGTTGCTACAAGTCGATTATGAAGTAACTGCGAAACAGGTGGATTTTGTTATAAGGTCATACATGATGTGACTTGTGTGTGTATGTATGTGTGCGTGCCTGCGTTCTGAGCACATTCTGTAGTCAACTACTAAATAAATGGGATTTTAGGGATACGTGAAGGGTAGTAAATTAGCAGCCTCATGGTCACAACATAAGGAGCAATGAGGCTGAGCCACTGATTGGCCACTGGTTGGCAAGCTCTGGATTCAGCAGCAGAACAAGGCACTGAGGGTTGTGGTTTCTTTGCCTACCTGGTGCTTCAGCGTAGCCAGACACTTAGTATGCATTGGAGACTGTGGAATAACCCCATTTGATGGAGGGATCCCTACGAGACCACACAATATGACCTGTCAAGCAGTAACAAGATTTCAAGTTCAAGGCAAGTGGATACTAAGCGCCGTATCTTGCAATTACAGAAACAAAAGAGCATCAAAAAGGAAAGAAGACTTTTGTACAACACAAGGGAGAAAAGTGTGCAAGAAGGGGATTTGCACACCATGAACCCCAAAAGAAGTAAATCATAATGGAAAGAAGGGGGTTTTCTCAAATTGAATTCTTTCTGCTGAGCTAGTTGAGAAGCCACACTGTGATCAAAGTAGTAGAGCACTGCAATCATCGTTGCCGGGATGAAAGCCCCAATTATATAGAGAACTGGCACATTTAGCATGTCCTGTCATCCATTTAACATATTCCTTTAATTAAAAATGCCATAAAGGAAAAAATTGCTCATGTACCATGCTAAAGGGGATAAATTATACAATTCTCAGAAGCACATGCCTTAATGACAGTCCAATTCTCGTATGCACCAGGTGACCATGGATTTGGACTGAAGAGGCGTCTTGGGATTCCATTTGGAATACTTTTATATGGTATATAGGAAACAGCTGTCCAAACTAGGACCATCAATGGCACACCATAATCTGCTATGAAGCCTCGCAGCCCCCCTGTGGGAAGTTAAGAATGAACTCCATAAATTGAAAGATATTAGGATGCTATGTGAACCTACAGCAGCAAACATGGTTCATATGGTTTAAAAGGTCCTTCAGTTGTTTGTCTCTCTTTGAGCTCAGATTTTAACATTCACAAAGGAGTCCCTTCTCCTCAACTCAGCAGGGAGAGAAGCCAATTTTCCTCCAAAGCCACTTCACATTCCCTTCCCTTTATGACACCGTGAACAAACTGGAACTGTGAGTGCTGCTAATGGTTTTACGGCAAGCAATACCTTGAGAGCTCATAATATATTTGTTGAGGTTTGAGGTTAACACCCTTAAACAAGACAAGAGGGGGGGGGGGGGGGGGGGGGGGGGGGGGGGTGGAGGGGGAAGGAGGGGAAGCCCTTGAATGTACATATTTAGAAAATCCAATCTACTTACCAGACCCATACCGCCAGGATCTTGCTTTTCTGCTTTTTAATGCTGTAAGCAGAAGACCAAATGACAGAACCAAAGCAAACATTCCATTTGCAAATCTCCATGAAGGCTGAAACTCAATTAACTTTGGACTTTCTCTTTCAGGTATGCGAAATTCATTGACAAGTCCCTATAAAACCCAATTTAAAAATTGAAAATTCAAAAGCAAAACTTGGATCTAATCCACCAATATATACCCAAGATATGAACATAATCACTCAACATAAAATCTCAATCACAAAACATGAGACTAGCTGCAGCAATAATCAAATTTTGTTAAGCCAATAAGATGAATGGGTAGGTAAAAGATAAGGATGCCTCTTACTTTTATAGCTTCTTGCATGAAGAGCATTGCGATAAGAAGGCCAAACAATTCCCCTGCTATACGAGTAAACCTATTAATAATGGAGCAAGCCCCTAAGATAGCCAGCAGGAACAGCAATATCGCAGTCCACACACATACCCTGTCCATCCAAATAGCCATATAAGTTCAAAAATTACAAACATGCAATTTAAATTCCTAATCAAAATTATTTAGATTTCATAGCAAATAACATCAACAGCAGAAATTGCAACATCGTTACATTAATTGGCAAGAAGAGAGTATGGTACCATCCAGTCCAAGCTAAAAAGAGCTTTGATCCCAAATCTGGCCGATCTTTAGCAAAATTGAACATAAATGTATACATAATTACAGTTGGCTCTGCAACTCCAAGAATCAGCAAAGGCTGACCTCCTGCGATTGAGTGAATAATTCCACACAATGCCGTGGAAGCTAATGTTTGAACTGCTGTTAGAACTCCATCTGTCGGTACCAGCAATTACGTAAAATTATAAAATCTTGAGATACTTATATACTGCTTAAATATTTATAGACACGGATATATATATGCACCTGGATAAAAATTATTGGTTGCTTATGGAAATTATTAGCAACATTTAGACAACATTCATACAAAAGGATACCTGTATCTCTTTCCAACTGTTCCCCAAATGAAATAACTGGGATTGCTGACGCGAAGAATATATATGTGGTAGGGGCCAAAATCCTAGAAACAATTGAACAAATTACCGAGCTAATATTATCACTTTATGACAAAATTCTTCATAAGCTAAATGTTATTCAAAAGTAGCCAGAAACCTTATGTTTGAACTGAACTCATAACACAATCAACAGTTGCTAAAATATGATACAAATATGGGGGATTTCCTCGTGGCAGGAGAAAGATATACAGTATACCTGAAGCCTGCCTTGAAACCACCAGTCCAGTCTTGCTTGTAACACATGAGCCTCCCATGAAGATCATTCTTGATTCCACGAAGTGGCACAAACGTCTCTTCCATAGTTACTACGGACAGTGCTTATGGCAATCTGATTATGACCAGGGTGAGTGAGTTTGGCATTGGAAGAATAAACAATCTAAAACCTACATTAAATGACATGAATATAAAAAAAATGAAGAAAGAACTTAAATGTCATCTGAACTCAAATAAATCATGATGATGCAAGATGACCCAAATGAGGGAAAGTAAGATTTGTGTTACTTAAGCAAAATCCAGAACTAAAAAAGAAGAGCAGCGTTACATACCTAGCCCCAAGGAGAGGTGGTTATAGGCTTATAGGCATACGAAGCTTCAAAACCCACAAAAATAAATTCAAGAAACTTCAAGATGACTGAGGCATTGGATGACTAAGTGAGAAAACAACCCTTTTGCTTGTATTGAAGTTTGACCTAAACAATGTGGACAAAGAGAATGGTTATATAACCCAATATATAAGCTTGCAAAGTGCTGTGAGGAGGGACTGTAGATTTGATTCTGATAGTAATGTGGGTCATAAAAATTTAAAAAAAAAAAAAAATGAAGAACGAAATGCACATCACTGTCATTGCTGAACAGCCAAAAAACAAAAACCAAAAAGTTTAGAGCTTATACAAAGAACCCTACAAAAGCTTGCGACCAAGAAAGAAATGTAAAATAAGTATATGGAAAGTAGGAGATTCAAAGCAGATTGCTTGTGAAGAACTTACCACCTCAAAGTATTGAAAATGATGGAAAAAAGGAAAAATGTAGGCTTTTTCCTTGGCTGTGAAAAGTGAGGATGGGAGAGATGTGATAAAAGGGTGCTTTTCGGTGCATATGATATGAGGGAAGCAACAGTGCCAGTCCATGACAAGCTGGCTACGTACCCTAGTACAGTATTTCAGTATTTTCTTTTCATACACTCTGCTCTTGTATATATTTGAATTTTTTATCTTGAATTTTTTAAAATATATCTGTTTATTTATACTTGTCATTAGTGGAGAACAACCTGAAAAGTGAAAACAATTTGGAATGTTGTGGTGAATGCATTGGGACATGTGTACTCTGTAGTTGGAACATGCTATTTTGTATTTTAAATTTTGTTTTGTGGAATTTAATAGTATATATATAGTGTTATTTTATTTAAAATTATTATATTTATTATTTAAAAATTTTAAATGATGTAATAAAATAATATAAAAATAACTCATCGATTTAAGTTTGCCTTTAAAAAAATCACAAAGTTGATACTGCTTGAAGGTTACAATTGTATCCAATTAGTTAGAACAACAAATATATTAGATATTTTTAAGAAGTAGTTCAATCGGTTGGGACCATGTCTAATGAAGTGAATTTCACTAATTTGAATTCTCTTACCTCTTCTGAACATGTAAAAAAATAAAAAAATATATTAGATAACGCTTGAAACATGCTAATTAAGACAAATATTCTCTTATTAATAAGGATAATATTTTTACTTCTTACAAAAGTGAGAATAATATAAGAAACGTAAAAAAAAATATAATATTTATATTAAATCCAATGATGACACGGCACGTATGTCCTACCCGGGTGCAGAGAAAATCTAGCATAACTGCTATTGGTGATGAGTCTGACGACGCTCGATATCACTCCTTAAGGGCAAACGAGTTCAACTGCTCCTGAAGTAGCCGATTATACTCTAGAAAGTGCCCATGATTCCTGCATCTTCTCATTTCCAAGATTTTTTGTTTTTTTTTTTAAGGGAATCCTTCGAGACAGAATGTCTTGTCGTCGTTTGTGGGGTTGGTAACACTGTGCCTCCACATTGGTAGACTTCTATTTATTTATTATTATTTGTTTTTCTTTTTTACTTTCAGGACTTTCTTTACACATTATCACAATCATTCTTCATCATAAAAAAGAAAAAAAAGTCAATAGTCCAAAAGGACTGCTAAAGAACGAAACAACCAATCAGAATATTGTAGCATTTGTCCATAGAGTCTATAGACGTGATCAGTAATTAAGCCAAACAAAAGTGATTTAACAGTGAGACTCAACCTTTTAAAAGACAATTTATTTATCTTGTTAGCACGGCTATATCAAATTATCAATGATTAGATACTCAAACTTGACACAGTATATATACTCTAATATAATTTTAATTGTAGGGGTGTTCAGCTGATGAGCTATAACTTGTCTGTCTTTTATACTCCGTTTACTTGTAAAGTTAATGAGTAGACTAAATTTTTTTTTTCTTTTTTTTTTTTCTTAAAAAAAAACCACCTTAAACATAATAAGGGGTTGCGAATATTATCCACATGCCCATTTAATATTATACATAATTTATATCTAATCTATTTTTAAATATAATATTAATTAAAAAGTAAAAATAAATAAATAAACATTTTTTTCTCTCTTCCCCCCCTTCACCTTTGCTCCAACTGAGGAGGTGGTGCTCCACCAAGAGTGTCGCCCCCTACTCTTCCCTTCTCCTCGTTCAGTTTTCTTTGGTTTCAATCTTTTTTTTTTAAAAAAAAAAAATGGATATACTCTTCGTTTAAAAGCATGAAATGTTGTCAAAGACATCAATTCCAAATGACTCTCGTGATTAAAATTGCCTAATTGAGAGCTATGAAAGCAAGTTGCTCGTCTCGAAAACATTTAAAATATGTCACATCAACCGATATGAAATGCATCTAATAAATATATATAAAGTATAACATTACTCTATTATTATAGCGCCAATTGCTGGTATTAAATAGAGACTCACGAGACACACAAGCTCAACAGAACCCCACTCTTTCCCCTTTCCCTTCTCACTCACATATTCCTTTTTAGCTATTTTGGCACTTTGAGAAAACTCTTCTTTTTTCCGGGTGCAAATTTAATGATTTTGTCTCGCATAAAACAAATTCTAACAACTTACAGAGATGCCAAAACTTTAAGGCAAAAGACAAAGCCATACGTCGTCAGAAGTAGCTCTATCATTTTGTCCATATCAAGCACCAACTCAAGTGGTAGGCCCTTTCCTTTGATGGCTCTGCAATCTTAACATGGGTGTTTCTGGTATTTTTGGGGCCTTGATGGAGGTGACCCTCAATAAGTAAAGATGATTATTTCCCATGCCTCTTCAGTCTGTTTTGCGGACTTCAGCTATGACACTTGGCAACGATATAGAGCTTAATGTCTGCCTGCTCGTGTCCAAATTAATTTGACTAATCAATAATCATAAAGAAGCAATCAGTTTGCCTAGCATTACTTAAGCTTGGACATCAAAAAAGTGGACATTCATTCCATCAATTGGCTGTAAAGAAAAGAGAGAACAATTCTTCTGGTTTAGATGGCAATTGGGATCTACAGGATTTTCAAAGAGTTGGAAAGGAATCTCAAAATCAGTTTTAGCATGCAAGTATATCGAATTGCAAGCACAGAAAAAGGCTCTGCCTCCACCAATCTAACAATTCAAACATAATTATCAAAGAGAGGGGCAAAAAGAACAAACTAATTTATGTTTGTTTTGAATTGCTTTATCCAAACACTAGGATGTATCTTCTTTTAGACAGATATGAAAATGATCTCTTATGTTTATTTCCCTTTCATTCCCCCTACTCAAGAGTATGGAATATGCATTATTCATCTGAAGGAGAAAAAACAGTGAGATTCTCAAGCTCAAAGAGAAGAACTATTCGATTGATAATTGATAAATTAGACTACCAGAACAAGCATAGTAGCCAGAAAATTGTTACATACCCACCCGTCTTTCCGTCATACTTCTTACTCGTTGCAAAACGCGAACAAACTCATAAAACAATGAGAAGTCAAAACATGAGGGAGTGTCATCTTCTGCAGCCGTTTTAGAACTAGAAAAACATGGGTTCTGGCAAATGACAAAGTCAAAACCGCCAAATTTTTTAAAGAGACTCTCAATCTTGTTGCTTGTTAGCCTCTGAATGTCTTCAATCTGCACCAACTCCCCAGTTTGTTCACTACTTTGCCACCACCTTCTGAGAATCCTCCTCTTTGTTTCAGAAGTCTCTACAGACACAACACCTTTTAAAGGGATGCCAAGCCGGTTAAAAGCAACTTCTGCCCCACCGATTCCACTATATAATGACAGCATTGTTAACCCTCCTGGATACATTGACTTCAATGCTGAGAGATGATAGCCCAATGTGTCCGTCTGGAAGCTGTATTTGAGTAATTTAAGTCTTTCTATTAAGCTATGCTCAGCAGCTTGAGTGTATTTCAATGGGTAGCCTAGAATACACTCTATATGTTCAGGTTCAACAGGAGCCAACTTGTACTGACCAACCCATACAAGATTTAAAGTCCGGCAATGATGGAGGATCTCTCTCTGCTGTTCAGATGAGAGCAGTCCTCGGGAATCAGTTAGTATCCTTCCAAACCTATCACAGAGCTGAGATGTTCCACTAGTTTCAGAACTGATGCAGGTCATCTTCTTCCTTGTATCCCATGATGGCCACCATTTCTTTGTATGTGGTATAGCATCTTCAATGGTCATCGGAGACTTTGGAAGGATGTGAAACCTATTCTCAGTGGGAAGATTGTGTACATAGCCTTCCTTTCTACTCAAGGCCGAGAAAGACTGAGTATTAACAAATTCAGGCTCAAGTGCATACAAGAACTGGGAAATTTTTGCCCAAGAGTCATGAGACACATTCACTGTGTTTCCATAAAAGAAATATGGAGGTTTAGCTACCATTCGATCAACACTCTTGCACGGATTTGCTTTGAATAGATTTGAACTTCCACATTTGGTGATTTTTGGGACAACTTTTTCTTCCACCCATGTAGTGTCGACAAAAGAACTTGAGTCATCAAGATACTCCTGTTTCAGTCTTTTCCCTTTACTATTTTCCCAAAAATCAATACGCCTAGACTGAGAAACACCAACAGGAAAGTCATCAGAACGCTCTTGTTTTGGCTTTTTTCCTTTAAAGGTTTGCTCTACATTGATATTTCTTAAATGAGAAACAGCATCTGAACCAAAATCCTCTGTCTTCACTTTTACTGTGCCAAAAGCATTTGAAGTATACTGTACCAAATAGATAAAAGGTATGTCGTTAGTAAACCAATTAAGAGATGAGAAAACCATACACGACATGATATCATAGCATTCACAGAAAACCTGAACATGTAACACAATCGCCAACTGTACAGCACTGTTCAGGAATGACCAAAAATTCAAATAATAAACTCGTAAGAATATCCAATCTGACAGCCTAAAAAATACAGAAGATAAGGTGTGACCACTGTCAAGGAAATTCCCTAATTAGTGAGGTCATCCATCGCATAGAACTTATACAACCAGGAGTTGCAATCTGTAGAATCAACATCAAGGTGGCCAACACAATGTTGGAAATGTAAACTGCCAATTTGAATGCATGTAGAACCAAAATATTTTTAAAGAAAGGATCTCTTTCCTCTTTTCTTTTAGCTATCACTATCTAGATCACAGATATCTTATTAATACCTTATTTATTAAAATTTATATATTATGTTTATATGGGTGTGTTTGGGTGTGCGTGTGTGTATGTGTGTCATGTTATATTCCTTAAGCAGCTTGTCTTGATCCACGCAGATATTGCATAAATCTGAAGTAAGCCATGCAACTGGGAAATAGTGCTGGCCATTGTAAAACCAAAAGGCAATATCAATATTAAAAAAAGGCTAGGGGAAGCTAGATTTAGAATACTTTTAAACTGAAAATATTAACAACCTCAGCATCAGAATGAACTAAAACCTTTTCTCTTCCAACACAGCTACTAGCAACTTTTTTTTTTGGATAGCCAATTTGATCACCAAATATTGAGTTAGCAAGTTCCGAAAGTGGAGCTTCCGCACCTGAAAGACAACAAATGACCAATAATCAGAGTTAGGACAAGCAAAACCTATATGTAGTCCTCCGCATAAAGAAACAAAACAACAATAACAACAACAACAACAAAAAAGATAGAATTGAATGAATATGAATTTGCAATTTTGTACCAAATCAGCACCAGTCAAATCTTCCATGAGATAAAAAGTTTGGATATTGTGTGGATTTGCAGGAAGACATAATTGTCAGCAAAAAATTGAAATAAAAAACAAAAATGCATCAAAACGGCTTTATAAATATATTTCCAACAGATGAGACAGTGAAATGTAAGCAATAACACTGGATGCTATGTATCATTTTCATCCATTCATATTACAACCCACAACAATTGGGAATGGTAAAGAACAAAAATTATCCTACGTACAAAATTAGGCAAATACTAGGTATTGCCACTTTCAAGGCCAAGAAACCAAGTAAGAAAAACAGAACTATAGGAACATTAAGAGCATGTGCGCGAACAACGAGGTACACAAATGTGAAAAATTACTAAACAAGCTAATAACCATCATTCTCTATAAGGAAATTAATTGTAAAATTATAGAAATCCCTCTCCCATCATAAGTCAGACGATATCTCATGCAATGAAGAAAATATTCAGGGAGAAAGTTTTCTCTTAAATTAAACCGCCAAAAGCCCTAAGATTCACTATACATGAAGAGTAAGGTAAGTACAAAACATCCGCAAGTCCAAAGAGTTCTAGGAGTGATCAGCATAATCTCCTTGGAATCAGAAACTTATCATCTATTTACTTCCAGACAGTTCAACAGTAATTAGATAGGTTCTTGTCAGACTTGAGTGGTATTTTGAACTTCAAAATAATAATCACTCACCATACTTCTCGATCGCTAACGAAACTTCATTGTCTGAAAAACCCATCTCAAGCAAACGCAGTGTTTTTTCCATAGTCCCAAACAAGGCTTCATTATTAGTATCCTGAGAATCATAAGGTTAGATGGTTAGAAATTGCTTAGTCGTAAATAACATAATCATTGGGCAGTAAATCTACACCAAAAAAAAAGTACAAAAAGGTAACTACACATGCCAAGAAAAATTTTTTAATTATGCCAAACTTGACACCTAAAAGAACGACCTTAGAAAGACCCATTCATCTTGCTCACCAGGATAGTTTCTAACACCGTACAACCCTATCATACCTTATTTGCTTAAGATATGCTTCTTTCTCATAATGTCAAGTCATAATTGGTCACTGCATTTCTGAAAAAATGCCATAAGAGTTATGCTTATGTAACAGCCTTGTAAAGGGTGTGCCAAGAACAAATTTTTCATTCTGTACATGCCAGATCATGAATTAGTAACTGCATCTAATCTCCAAAAAAAATATCCCAATTGTTTCGAACTTTCTATATTTGGAATGAAATATTTACAGAATCCCCATCAATAGGATCAAACCTTATTCCATGGTATTTACAATAAAGTAAATGAATTCTTTCCTATTCCAATGTGTGAAAATACTTTCTTCATTAAGTTTCATTTCAAGCATAACAATATGGTTTCATGGTAAGATATGAGAGGAAATGGTTCTTGTGACCCAGAGGAGCGTATCACAAACAAAGGCAGTAACCACTGACATATATTAGGGAATGCTGCATATGCATATTCCATGCTAAATTTTTAGAAGATCACTAGAGCAAATTCTAAGGAAACATTCAACACTCAATTACGGATTGTAATTGCAGCATCCCAATCAAGCCTGAGAAGCTGAAAAGGCCAATGAATGTCTAATGTAATAATGAAGCTGAGATTGAAGTTAATAAACTCCCTGCTTAACCCAAATAGGGAAGTTATGCACTCAACATCCAAAATTGGGAGTTTGCTAGGGGCGTGGTTGACATAATTAAGTGGATCATTTTGTATACTTCTAGTGTACTTAGGGGCGCCTTACGCTTTTAATGTGATTGGTTTATTACTTATAAAAAAAAAATAAAAAATACATAAAAAATTGTCACCTAATGGATAACTATTGGTGCAAGAATCATTCACAACCTCATTTCTAACTTCATCATCAAGAGTTGTATCATCTGTATCCTTTTCAAGTTCTTGAGCTATTTGGGCAGCAGTTATGAAATCCACTAATTCATTTATTGGAGCATCTTCACCTGATACACAACCCAATGAGATTGACAATCTGATTAATTATGTTACCATGTAAAAGTAAAGTTTTTCCAGACTACAATAAGAGCTATATTAAACCAAAGATGGAGTATCATGGCCAAGTACTATCAATACATCTCAAAAGAAACTGTGTACATCTCGGATAAGTGTTCAAAATTGTTACATGTATGTAGCTTTAATTCAACCATGTTTGTTGGTTTGTGCATTAAGTACACTACTTGTCTTTTGCTGTCAATCCACGTGTTTTTATTGCCGCCCACTCCTGTGAAATGGCTCACCTCTTTGTTAGCCAATTACAGTAACTTGCGCTTCATAGGCGTGTGAGCTGCACTAAATGCACCTTACATGAAGCATCAGCAGTTGGTTTTCTTAGCCGGCAACTAGCTTGGAGTTCATTCTTATTGGCTGAACTTGAGGTGTCAGCATTATACTTCGACTAAAAGCAGTTTTCTTCACAAGAAATCTTTCCTTATTGCATTGGCTGGAAACTCGGCCATACATAAACATTCCCATGACACTGTGTAATGGAGGTGTGTGAGAAAGAGCTTGGTTATAGCCTACTTAGAGAATTACGATATCAGAAAATTCTCTTTGCTTGTGAGTGAGGCTTTGGGTATATTGGGACTTGGGATTAGAGTGTTTCTCTTCGCCTTTTTTACTCCATATTTTGTTAATGAATTTTGGAAGTTGTGCCAAAACACATAAATATTTGTGTCCTTGTGTGTGCTTGTTATATTTTTCTTCTTCCATTTCTCTACTTGTTTGTCATCAAAATTTTAATTTGTCGCAACAAAAACAAACACAAATCTGATTTAACATGCGCTAGAATTGTCTTAAATGTATTTAGAATCATAAGACAAACAACATAATTTTCAACATTCAATCTACAAAGGTCAGACACATAATTAACACGCTAAGACCTGCCTAGTTTTATTTGACAAAACGAAAAAGAAAAAAAGAAACAAGAGCACAATTATACTACTCCTAGTAGTTTAACAGTTCTCTCCACATTCCAGCCACATACAGCCGACAGACACATGACTTTCCATGTTTCTATAGGGCTTCCCCTCAGTTCAAACTTATCTCCTCGCTCCCTGAAAGTATGAGTATTTATATCCCCAAACTTGAATAAACCATAGGTAATTTAACATACTTTCCACTCTTGCAGCAACATCTGCTCAGTAGTTTCACACTAATTCATTTCAAATAATATCTTGGGGTATACTGTATAGGCCACAAAAAAGTACAATTTTTAGGCTCATCTATGCATATAAAAGAGTCTCATTTTGAACACCATGCACACAACTAACTTTCCAAAGTTTTGCACCATTTAGGCTGCTTTTTAAAATAATTTCAAATTGTATCTATTAACAGGCAAAGCAATACAAGATGCTGAATGAAAAGCAAGTTCAAATACGAGTCTGGAACAAGGTCAGTAAAATGTGCTTAAATCTGCATATGCAGCAAACCAAATTGCACAAGGACCACCCCCCCGCCCTGCACATGCGCCGCCCACAAAAAGGAAGACCAAGATTGTTACTATTAATGAGAATTTCACAGATTTCTACCTACCAAGCTTATCGATTGCAAATTCAACTTCATTTACAGAGAACTTCATCATCAGTAAGGATGCTCTTTTGTCATCATTGACTCCATTATGTACATCAGGCTCCTGCCAGAGATTAAAGATTATGGCAAACCAGACATGCAGTTTAATAAATAAAGTAATGTCATAAACCATGATCGTGACCCCACAAGCAATCAAACCATTTTTACCAACATGCTTAGCAACCAACCAACCACCCCCAACCCCCCCCCCCCCCCCCCCCCCCCCCAAAAAAAAAAAAAAAGAGGCAGTATAGGTTCCACTACATGAAGCACCAGACCTCACAACCCAACTTGGGTTGAAATAAATCACATAAAAACTTTGCAGTTCCCCCTAACTTGGGCCCTTCAGGATTACATAACAAAGGAAGCAAATTGTCAAAAACAATATCAGAGCAGTAAGCAGGTTACCTCTTTTGGTTGAATGACAGGACTGCTAGCTTCCTTGTCATCAAACAAGCTATCGAGAGAATCTGATGATTCGGAACTTGGTTTTTCAAGAGCCTATTTCATTCCAAAGCAGGTCAACTATTATCCATTAAAACTTCTATAGCAAATATCTGACAAATAGTACAACCCACAACAGTCAGAGATGAATGAAAAGTAAAGAGGGGCTGAATTGCCTTCTAGACTTGTAAGATATTTAATAACGACACAAATAATCAAATTGCTCAACTTTTATTTGTTCCAGATGCAATCACACACTTTGTTAATCACCAAATTGATGAAAATTGCAAATATTTTTTTCCCACCTTGAAACAAAAATGTTACAGCACAATCCACTACTTTGTGAACAAGACACGCCAGATACACCAAAATGAACTAACAAATAAGGCCTTGTTTGGAAAATGGTTTTTCCTTTTTTATTGTAGTAGAAAATGATTGATGTGATATAAAGTTTTGAATTTTTTGTATGGAAAAGTGAAAAAGTTTTGTTTTGTAGTAATTTTTTATTTGAATGGTAATAAAAAGTGATTACTGTGATATAAAAAGTGAAAAAAGTTAGATTGTTTTTATGTTGATTATTTTAGGGAAAAGTGACATGAATCGTAGTAAATAAGGAATAAAAGGCTTTGCCAAACAAGGCCTAAATTGTCGGAGGGGTAATAGGCTCTGTTGTCCTATAACATTGCAATAGCCATTCATACCGAATTTAAGGCTCTATAAACATACTCATAGAACATATAATAGTTTTCTTAGAACTCAAAGAAAGCAGGTCAAACAATTTTATTAAATTCTCCTTCTCTGAAACAACAGTGAGATGATAAAAGACGTTATTTGTTTACTTACAGAATGTGCAAATAGAGTTTCCAACAACAAGTCAACGTTGTCTTCACCTAGATATACAAGAAGACATCCGTGAACAAAAATCTGAGTAAAGACATGGGCAAATAATTACAATTTTGTAAAGTTAAAATACATGAGAGAATTTGTATGTGAAGAGCATCTTGAGGATGAAGGTGAAGTCAAGGGGCCAAGTTTTGATGGGCATGAGTGTGCCTTTAATCCATATATTTTAGTACATTATAAAGGCATTATTCATCCCACCAATTCCACTAGGACAAAACAGAATAAAGTTTTCACTTACACATAACGTACCCTTTTCTTCGACCACTTTGTCAACAAGGGATGGTAAGAATCCCATTCCTATAAAGAATGATCTTATATTGCTTCCCGATGAGCTTGCAACATTGTCCTGGAATCATAAAGGAAGAACAGAAAAAGAACTAAGGAACTTCAAGGAGCAAATTACTCATTAGCTGACTCTCTAAGTCCAACTCACAATATATTTCAGAATATGAAAAAGACAAGGTTGTAACAGATAATTCACTTCAGAAGACCAAAACTTTTGCTCAACAAAAGGGTAATTACCAAATAGAGCTATAAAAAAAGAAACTGGAGATGCAACAAAAAAAATTCAAAACAATTTCGATACAATTAGATAAAATAAACGAGTTTAGGAAATTCAGCAAACATAGCGAACCACAAAAGCATTAATAATTCAAAGAAAAAGACATACCCCGGCATGCCTTGAGTACAAGGTATCTGGTGGGAACTCAAAATCTAGCATCTCTTCCTTTGGCACTAGTGCTTTCTCGCCATTTGGATCCGAGGAACCCTATAGAATCGAAACATGAGTATATATATATAGATGCATTCAACAGTCTATTGGGCAAAAACAATCGCTAGTACTGGACGCATACCATGTCAAAATGAAACAAGCTCAGCAGCAATGTCGGAAAACAATAATTAGCAGTACCCCACAAACTGCATCAACGAGGCCTTTTCACCAAGGGTCCCCAAAATAATAAGCAATCGAATCGGCCTGCAAACAACCAAAATCGATATGCGTGATTTGGATTACTCCAAAAGCAGCAATTTGCAATACCTAGTCTATCATGTAATTTAATAGTCGCTTAAGAATGTGAATTATTTTGCTTTGAAGAACCACAATGAAAGTAATCAAAGGACTCTTGGTTTTGCGCTGTTTACACACACACAACATAAATACTGTGTTGTGCATAATGTGCTGCAAAGCAAAGCTAATCTCCTTTTTGTTTCTATTTTTTCTTTTTTTGCCAATAATTGAGAACTTTACAGGCATTTCAACACATATTTACAGGCAATACAGGAATCCTACCTTACGAATTTTTCTCAAGAAGAGAATGTGCAAAACTTAAGCTTCAGAAAGTTTTTCTTCTCTCGTCCTTAGTTTTCTTAGCAACCAAACAAAGCAAAATGAAAAGGGAAATCAGAAAATTCAACGGTAAATTAACGGAAAGTGAGTGAAAACCCTAATTGGTTCGGCGATGACGCCATGCACGAACGAAAACCAAACAAAGAAGATCGTCGCCGTCAACTTCGTGTTCAACCGAAACCAAGAGAGAAAGGGGGTGTGAGTACATGTGAATGCCGTGCAGCCGGTGCTCCGCGCCTACCTGATTGGGGGATTCGACCAGGAGATATAGGCGGAGAAGTGCGGATTTCCAGAGGCGTAGCAGCGGCGCGTCGACCGCACACGCTGTCACAGCCTATATTCGTCGGGAGCTGAATCGTTTTGTACAGGTAGTAGAGCAAACCTCAAAGTCTCCGAGTGTTTGACTCACTTATTAAACCCGATGAGCTAAGTGCAACCGATGAATTGTTACTAAAGTAGGCAAATTTTTCTTGAGGAATGTTTACAAACAAATTTTACTAAAAACTTTTATAAATTAATGTGAGATAACATTATTAAATATAAGATAAATTCAAATTTTAAAAAGTCTAATCATATTATGCCACATCAGTTAGTAAAAGTTTTTCTGTAAAATTTGTTTGTAAGTCTAGCACTCTTCAAATTTCTTAGGACATAAATTTTCTCTTAATTGATTTGAAAAAATTTCTTCAACCTACTATAATAAGTGACCAGTGTCATCTCTCATATGTTTTTTTTAATATTTTAACAGTTATTTATTGTTATTCCACTAATTTAAGAACTCAAACATTCAATTTTTTAAGAAGCCTACAAATGTTAAATGACACTTGTCATATATTATAGTAGGTTGATGGAAATTTTCTCCAAAATAGTTTAGAGGAAATTTGTGTCCAATTTCTTAAGAGTAAAGTTTTTTTTTTTAATAATGAGTAACTTTCAAAATTCTCTAAAATGTGACTTGACTTTTAAAATTATTCTTAAATTTAAGAATATCATTATTAAATTTTAATTAACTTGTAATTTTAGAAGCTATGTCACATTTTGAATGATTCTAAACAAAATTATAGGAAGTCTTATAACATTATTCAATTTCTTAATGTTACATGTGCAACATTGTTTTATAAATTGTTGACTGCTCAATCTGTTCTCACAAAAACTGCATTTCTTAACTAGAAATGGAGAGATTATTTGCCTACCTTAGAACCAATAAGGTATAATAAGAGTATGTTTTGGATTGCATTGGAAAATATAGTTTTTGCATATAGAAAAAAGCTTAAAAAATGTTTTTTTTGAAAATATCTACAATTTTAGAGTCAATTTGAGATCGATAAATAACTTAAAAATATTTTTATTGCATAGAAAGTTATGCCAAATGAAAAGATAGTATGCTTGGTAAAAAACTTAAAAAGTATAAGAGCACTCATAATGGAGTAGTTAAATAAGGCTTTTATTTAAAATGGCTAATCATATATTGAAAAAAAAAAAAAAAACCCACATTGGGTTAAAAAAAAAAAAAAAAAAGCAAATTATATATTTTGAGCATTTGTGAACCCGCTACATGTAGCGGGACTGTTCATACAACCATTTTTTAGTTGGTTGGAAAGTCCACAAGCTCTCCTAAAACTACAGTCTAATTGATAATGTTCTTCCAAAATTTTTAACTATGACAATGTCCCTTAAAACTACTAAAAATTAGCAATGTTCATCAAATGACGAAACTACTCTTAGTAAAAAAAACACTTAGACTTATAGAAAAAATCTAAAAAAATTTTTTTAAAAAAAAAATTCCAAAGGGTGGCAAATTTATTTGTATTTTTTATTTTTTTTAAAAAAACCTTTTTATAAGGAAAAAATTAAAAAATTTTGATTTTTTTTTGGTTATAAAAATTAAAAAAATTTGTTTTGTTTTATAACTTTTTTAAATAAAAATTTCTGTTTTCAAAAAAAAAAAATAACAATTTTTGTCTAAGAAAATAAAAATTTTCGTTTTCTAAAACAAATTTTTATTTTTATTTTTTAAAAAAGTTTTTTTCAAATAAAAAATTATGTTTAAAAATATATATATATTCGTTTAAAAAAATTAAGAATTTTCGTTTTAAAAAAAAAACCGTTCTTTTAAAATTAAAATTTTTGTTTTAATTTTTTTTTTTGAATTTATAGAGTTTTTTTTTTGTCTTATTGAGAAATAAGGGTATTTTTATCTTTTGCTAGCTTTGAGGACATTGTCAATAGGGGTGTAAAAAAAAAAACCGGTACCAACCGATAACCGGTTGGAAAAAATTGCTAACCAGGTACTCGGTTCCAGTTTTGCCACGCAGTTATAACTGAGTAACCGGCTATATATATATAAAATAATATTTTTTATTTTGTTAGGGTATTTTTAAACATTGAAATTTTTATGGCATTTATAAACATTGATTTTAAGGGCATTTTTAAACAATGAAGTTTTAAGACATTTTTAATTATTGGATTTTTATTTTTTTAGACCCAAAAAACCAAAAACATTTTTTTTAAAAGATGTTTTTAGGGATTTTTTAGGATTTTTTTTAACAATCACGACAAAGCCCAACTTATTGGGACAAAAATGCTAATTTTTTTTTAATGGCAAAAAATTGTTAAATTAAGCACAAAAATTAGACTCAATACTTTAAATAAGCCCAAAAATTAGATTCAATACCTAAAATAAGCCAAAAATATATATATATATATATATATATATATATATATATATATATATATATATTTTTTTTTTAAAAAAAAAATCGATTACGCAATCCGGATAACTGAGTACCAACTCGATGCAGTCGATTATTGTATAACAGGTTTCGGTTCTACTTATTCAAAATTAAAAAATCGGGTAGCTCGGTTTCTGTTCACGGCTTCATTGTCAATTAAGGAGCTATATAGACTTTTCCTTGTTTTTATTATTATTTATCTTATACCTGCTCTTTCTTTTACCCAAAAACTTATTCCCACCTTTTTTTTTTTTTCGTTCTCCCGCTATCTCTCTCTATCGCTCGGCAGCCTATTCCCTCCCATTCAGCTCTCTCTCTCTCTCTCTCTCTCTCTCTCTCTCTCTCTCTCGGCAGACTACGGTGCCACACGGCGTCTCTCTGCAGTCTGCAGACCGCTTGCCTCCGTCGTGCTCAAGGTAAACTCCTCTCTTTGTCTTTATCTTTATCTTTATCTTTCTCTCTCGCTCTCGTTCTCCCGTTGTGCTCAAGGTAAGCTCCTCTCTCTTTCTCTTTTTTCCGAGCTGGGCGAGAGAGAGATTGATGAGTGAGGGAGAGTCTGAAACAGAGAGCGTGAGAGAGAAATAGGCGAAGTGACAGAGAGAGGAGACCGAGAAGCTTATGGGTAGATTTTGGGGTTTCTTTTGGGATGGATTGGCCGATTGATTCATGGGTTGCATCATAGGTAACTTCATCTCCTTGAGCCTTTGATTTTCTATTCTATGGGATTGGTGTTGCGTTTCTGTTCTTATTGATTGTTGGGTATTTAATTGTGGTAATTTTCTAGTGTTTGATTTAGGTTCTTTGGGAGAGGGTTTGTTTTATGATTTTGATTAAAGGTTTTGGGTTAATTTTGAGGGTGTTTGCTGTTGTAGCCGAATAGAGATGAGGGGCATGTGGATCATCTCTGTTTTGATGGAGTTTGGCCGAATTGGTGAGTTTTGGGGATGTATTCTATGGTAGTCTGTTTGGTTGTGTAAGTGGTTTTGGAGGGGTTTGTACTGAGTTTTGGGTGCTATGTAAAGATAACCGAATGGGGTATTGAAGATTGAGTGTAGTTGATTCCCCTGTTGTTTAGGGTAGAGCCTGTCTCACAGTGGCTGTTTCAGTTGGTGCTAAATTAGGTCTTTGATGAAATTGAGTTTAAGATGGTGTCTTGGTTAGACTGGCTTGATGGGTGACCCGGTTGTGTTTGAGTGTGTGTGGTGCTTATTTGGTTTTTAAAAAATAGAATAAAATATATGTAAAGACTTAATTAACTTATTCAATAATAAGGCACTGAAATGTTTATCTTAATAAATGAAATTATTGATCCTATAGACAATATGCATATGACTTTATATAAATATGTTTATAATATTTTATGGATATATATATATATATATATATATATATATATATATATATATATATATATATATATTTTACAGTATTAACATCCAATGCTTTACTGTCTTTGTATAATAATGATTAAGAGTAATAAATAGGG
Organism: Corylus avellana; assembly: GCF_965113065.1. NCBI lineage: Eukaryota > Viridiplantae > Streptophyta > Magnoliopsida > Fagales > Betulaceae > Corylus > Corylus avellana. Next base: position 39,929,519 of record NC_142491.1, read on the forward strand.
GTTTAGCCTATTGGGTTATAAAAAGTGTTTAGTATGGGTTCAATAGAGTGACCATTGACTGATGAATAAACTATATTGAATTGCAATAATTACCAATGATGATCCATAGTTGCAATCTACTGCAACTATTAGATGTTGTTATTCAATAATATAGATGCTTGTATTTTTATTTATAGTTTGATTTCAACTGCTCACAATAACGGCGCAATGTCTTGAAAAATTGGCTAATAAGATAGGCACCTTAAAGGACAAGCTAGTGGGGCATTGGTTGCGAGGAAGTGTCGGCAACCTAGTGGATGGGCGATAATCGTCCAACAGACCTAATATATAACTAAGCTGGGGAGGAGTAGTCGCTAGCATCAAACAGGTAAATCTCTAAAGTGTGAGGGGTATAACGGACGTGAACGGACTGAGAGTTCCAGTCGATTGAGTTACTCCTTAGGGACAAACCAGTAGTTATTATGAACGAACAGGAACTCCACGAAACCTGATTAGACGGTCATTGCAAACCATGATAGCTCCCGTAAGACGAGAGAAATAATGTCCCCACCGTGAGGGCCACATAGCCGTCAACCCTACTTGACGCCTATTATTTCTTTATTTTCTTACCAGATTTGATACTAGCAAGGAAATTACCTCGGTCGGAGATCCGATAGCTGCAGACGAAGGTGGACATTTAGTTTAGGGAAAATTACACTTTACCCCCCTAAAGTTTGAGCCAATTTTCAATTTGACCCCCAATGTTTTAATTTTTACAATGCACCCCACTAAAGTTTAAATTTTTTTCAATTCGACCTATCCGTTGGTCACAGCCGTCTTTTTTGATGGATATGTGATCACGTGACTCGCATGTGATCACTTATGCTGATTTCCTCCCCAAAATGCCCCCAACCCACACGCACATCTTCTTAAGATTCTCCCTTCCTTTCCCTACCCACACTCCTCTCTTTAAATTTTCTCACTTCAACTTCTTTCTATCTATGACGATCAAAAGCTTTGGATCCCCAAGCCCATTGCTCCCGCACCCACCGAAGCTCTGTCTCAAGTTTAGTCCCAACCGGCCGCCGCCGATAATGGCGTCTCAGCGATCAAGAACTAGACAGGCAAAATCTGCATTCTCAACAATGATGGCGCGGGCATGTGAGGCATTCTCTTTGGCAAAGATCTGGCATATTTGGAGCACACGCTCAAATTGAAATCCGTCAACCCGGATGCCAGAATCACCGATTACTTTGACGTCTCCACCAGCTCCGGCGTCGGAGGCATTTTCTCAGCGATGCTCTTCCCCACGAGGAAGGACCAGAGCCGTCCGATTTTCAAGGCCAAGGACACATGGAGGTTTCTCGCTGAACGGGGGAAGAGATTTTACCGCTCCTCCTCTGGTTCTGGCTCTAGCGACGGTGATGGCTTCTTTCAGAGGCTCCGCTAGCCCTATGGGCGCGTCCTCGGCCGGTCTAGAGAAAGCGATGAAAGAGGCTTTCTCCAAGAGCAACCGTATCTTGACGCTCAAGGACACGTTGAAATCGGTTTTGATCCCTTGCTACGACCTTTCCAGTACGGACGTTCTTCTGGGGAGCATAGTAATGGAAGGGTGCAAAATTGTTTGGGGAGGTGGAGTTTGAGGCGGTCCTAGGTTTTGTGCTGCCATAGAGAAGCTATGCAGTTGCTTCTCTCAAGAATCACAAAGAGGCTAGCAGAGGCAGCTAGACTAGATGGTCTAGCACCTACAATAATAGGCCCATTAACCTACACACACTTCGCTGGTTTTTCCCTTTTCTCTTTGCAAGAACCCATGCAGGAAAATCCAAGAAAAGAAAAGAAAAAATCCTTTGTTTCTTTCTTTTTTACTTCCCCTGTTTCTTGACTCTGTTAAAAGAGCTTTGTTTCTTATCTTTCCCCTGTAAGTTTCTACTGAGGAATGCTTGCGTGGATGGGGAGGAGAATTTAAAGAGAAGAGCGTGCGTAGGGAAAGGAAGGGAGAAAATCTGAGGAAGAGTAAATTTACACGAGAGAGAGAGAGAGAGAGAGAGAGAGAGAGAGAGATAAGTTGAAGTCTGGAAGGTGAAGGTAGAAATGGAGAAGACGTGGACTTGGGTTTTGATGTGCGTGTGGGTTGGGGGCATTTTGGGGAAGGAATCAGCATAAATGATCACGTGCGAGTCACGTGATCACATTTCCGTCAAAGAAGATGGCTGTGACTAACAGATAGGTCGAATTGAAAAAAATTTAAACTTTAGTGGGGTGCATTGTAAAAATTGAAACATTGGGGGTTGAATTGAAAATCGGCTCAAACTTTAGGGGGGTAAAGTGTAATTAACCCTTTAGTTTATGTTTTCCAACAAGCTCTCTAAATGGCAATCTAGATACTTTTGAAGCCTCTCAGGGGCACTTTCGTCACACAAAATTCCCCTAAAACGCTTTGTATCGAGAGCGAATCTCTTTCCCCTCTCTTAGTAGTTTCAACGGATCCGGATCCACGGCAATTCTTAAGAATTACTATGGTAGCAATGGTTATAATCGAAGCTGTCCATTTCAAGCAACGGCTCTACAATAACCACGTCATCATCCGCGTTAAAAGATTCAAATGCCCTAAAAGTAAAACTCCAAAATCCTCAGAACAAGCCTCATCGCCTCTGGTCGCCATCTCTTATCTTCCATCGACCGGAAGCGCCTCCACGGCTGGCGCCGCATCAATTTTTGCTTCTTCTGTCTTTTTTTTTTTTTAAAAAAAAAAAAAAAAACAGTTGGCAGCCCATTGAAAATTTTGTCTTGGCAAATTGCAGAAGCTCACTCGGCCACAGAAAAACTTCATCTTCTAGTTCAAGTTTCTTTCTTCGAATTAGTTCGCTTCCAATTCTTTTTTTCTTTTTTCTTTTTTGAGGTTTTCCTTTCAATCTCAGAGACATTTCCAAGTCTGCTCTATTTCTCATAGCCCCCGAAGGCAATTCGTAAAGTACAGAAATTGTGTCTGCTATCTTCAATCTAAGTGAGTCGTATGTTTCAAAAGGGTCATTTGGTTTTTTTTTTTTTTTTCCTTTGTGTGTGTGGCTGGTTTTGTTTGTTAACATTCTCGAATTGTGTTTTATTTAAGTTTGCAGATGGTTGTGAATGTTCAAGCTACCTCATGTGTTTGATGAAATTACTCTTTCTTTCTTTTTTTGTTTGTGTTTGTGTCTTTTGGTATTGATAGCTGTTGGAAGCTATATGAGGTCATTTAAGACTTGGATTTTGTTTTTGGTATTCATTGGCAGTATTTGGTAGAATAGGCTGTTTAGTAGTTTGTTTAAGCTATTCTAAGTTCCATACCAACGTTGTTGGTACAATACTCCGGTATGGAGGGGATCAGGATCCTATAGAGTAACTTCACTTTTGGGTTCTTTTTTCTTATGAATAACTCCACTTTTTTGTTCTTAAAACCATAACTATTATTTTTATCATATGGTTCAGATTTTGCCACATTGATGTATAACTAAGTGAATTAGAATGAATTAAAGAAAAATTAAGGATCTATTAGAGGTGTTAAATGATGAGATGGCAAAATCGAGAGGTTCCTAATACTGATGGAGGTGTTAAGCTGTTTTGAATTCCGAAGTGGATCTATCTGGGGTGAGTAAGTGTTTGTGCTTTTAAGGGATCACCAAATCCTATTGATTCAATAGGAAATATTTCGAAGCCTTATTTGGTCAGGAATTGGTCTTGGGTTTTGCTATCTATGCAAACCCCCTCTAGTTTTACTACATAATTTGGGCTGATTGCCTTCTAATGGGAGTTATTTGAGCTGGATGAAAGTCTTGAGCTTCTTTTAGTAACTGACTACTTGAAAAGTTGGTTATTCTTTTTAAATCTCCTTTAAGCTGGAATTGTTAGTGTTGTTTGTATACAAAAGTTTCTTGTTGATGTTTTGCAGTAATTCTCTAGGTGTTGGATCTGATATTTGTGTAGAATTATCCAATTTCTATGGTTCTATAATTCTACTTTGTATAATGTTATTTTGTTTTCTTTTTTTAATGTTTATCGAATAATTAGTGTAATGATTTAAGCCAATCAAACAAGAATTTAGAATTCATTAGTTGGAAGGGCAACTGAACTCAACATGTTTACAGTAGGATAAAATTGCTTTGGTCTTGGCCGAGTTTAAGTTATCAATATGTATTCTAAAAAGTTGCACTTTTTTTGTTTTTTGTTTTTGATAAAAAGTTGCACTTTATTTAAAGATACCTAATTGTATTTGTTTTTGGTTTATAATTTTGATAGAGGGTAAAGCACACTTTACCCACTAAACTAACGCCCCATTTGCACTGACCTCCAATCTACAACTCACTGCAATTCAGGCCTATAAACTACCAAAATATTTTGAGTTGCCCCTTGTGTCAGATTTGACTGTTAGTTTTAATGGAAAATGTCACACGAGACTAGCACTGGCTTTTGAGCTATTTTTACGTCACTAATTTACCCTTGTATGAAATGAGACTGTTTTAGTAATGGTTTAGGGGGGGAGGGGGAACGGCCACTCCTAACAGAACAGAGAGGGTGGTTCTGCTGTCGCCCCCATATGAAGCAAAGGGGTGATGGCACGGCCACCCTTCTGTCCTTGCTTTTTTTGTCAAAAACTAAAACGGTGTCGTTTCATACAGGGGAAAATTAGTTATATAAAAATGGCTGAGGCACATGTTCTGGTCACGTGTGACGTTTTCCATCTAAATCTAACAGAAGGGGTAATTTGGAATATTTAGTAGTTTGTAGGTCCAAGTTGCAGTGAGTTGTAGTTTGAAGGTCAAAGTGCAAATAGACTGTTAGTTTGCAGGATAAATTGTAATTTATCATTTAATATGCTCAGATTGTAATGACCTCATGTGCATAAGTAAAAAAATTTAAACTGCGGGTTGACAACTTGAAATCGACCCAAAGCACAGGTGGGTAAAATGTAATGAATCCTTGTAATATTGATGCTAATAAGTAGGAGCAAGAAAGTTTGAGTGGTCAATACAATCTTGAAAATAACCCAGTATATTAGAGACCTTAAATTTGCCTGGCATTGTAATTGGTTTTAGATACATTCATATATTTCTTCCTAAAACTCTACGGAAGCTGAGACTGATATGATCCTTTTCACATGCAGATCTGCATAGTTAGCTGCATCATAAGATATGGATGTTGATGTAGATCATTATCTTGTTCTCGGGCTGCCCTCAGGTGAGGAAGGCGCCAAGCTTAGTGTGGATGACATTAAAAAGGCATACAGATCAAAAGCTCTGGAGTTGCACCCGGACAAGAGGCCGGGTGATAAACAAGCCCTTGCTGATTTTCAAAGGCTTCAGACATCCTATGACATTCTCAAGGATGAAAAAGCTAGGAAGTTGTTTGATGATCTTCTACGGGTTAAACGTGAGCAGCAACGTCGCCAGTCAGAGCGGAGTTCCAAGCGTGATGCCAAGCGACAGAAGATGGTTTCTGACCTTGAAGAAAGGGAGCGGGCTGCTTTTGCTGCTGACCCTGCTGCAAAAGAACGAGAAGAGGAGGAGAGAATTGCCAAGAAGCTGAGAGAAGAGATTGCAAGAATACGAGCAATGCGCACAAATAAAGGTGGAAATATGGCATCGGCTACAAGTAGAGAGTCAACGGGAGTTAGGAAGGAGGGTACGGAGACTACTGGGGCTAGGGTGGATAAGGAGAGAGTGCTTAAAGTTTCATGGGAGAAGGTTGGTGAAGATTACACTGCAGAGGGGTTAAGGGAGTTGTTTTCGAAGTTTGGTGAGGTGGAAGATGTTGTCATTAAAAGTTCCAAGAAAAAAGGTTCTGCACTTGTTGTAATGGCAACTAAAGATGCGGCAGTGAGTTGCTGATCATGCTATATTTATCCTCTGAACTTATAGTGTTTATTTTTGGTTCTTTTGGAAGTACTTATGTTGGGTTTTTTTTTTTTTTTTGCTAGGTTGCCGCTACAGGAAGTGTGTGTGGTCATCTTTCTAATCCATTGCTAGTTTTACCTCTTCAACCACCAATGGCAGCTGAGACTCCAAGTGCCCCAAGATCCACAGAACCTGATAGACTAAGTACTTTGGTTGGGGCTGGTTATGCTGCATTTGAAGATACTGTCTTGATGAAACTTCAAAAGGTTTGATCTTTGTTTTTAACTATTTATGATTCTATATTTTTCTGTAAGGCGCTCTATCTAAAATCACAATTGGCATGATGGACTTAACAAATTTAAATCATTTTATTTGATTACATGTAGATTGAATTGCTGCATTATGGTCTTGAAAGATTCTTTTATTGAAGTCAACTTTTTTTTCTCTCTTATCTTTCATTCAGTGTAGATGATATTGTTTGTTATCAACTTGGATGCATAATAACAGCTATCATAGTCCAATTTCTTCCTATAGTGGGTTCTTCTTTTACATATATGTTTCTACTTGACTTACAGTAGGGCATATGTGATTTGTTGTTATAGATGTCCATATAAAGCAAATGCCAATATCACCAGCAATAGTCTAAGACACCTATCAAAGCATACAAGTTCTTTGCTACATTTTTCATATAATTCCAGCTTCCACCGGCACGATATTGTGATTTAAAATACGTGTTTGTCTTGATCTGTGTATGTAATTAACTTAACAAATGCTTTCTTGAAGAAGTGGTGTGAGAAGATGCTGCAGAAAGTATGTTATGTTGTTATGCTCCAGTTCGTTGTATCCTTGATTTTCCTCTTCTTACTTTTGTCAACTTCGTTGATGAGCAGGCTGCGAAGAAGCAAAAATGACATGCAAGATATTCAATGAAGAAGTGCATGTGTCTCATGATCTCCCTGAACTGTAATATTTAGCTGAGGTAATGTAAGAATAAATTCATGCTATTAAATCTCATTGGCTCCACACCCATGTCAGCATTTCCCTTGGCTGATAATATTTTCTATCTTAAATATGCAGGACACCTTTCTGCATATTGCTTCCTGAAGATTGGGCCGCAGAAAAGTTTGCCGTCTTTCACCAAATTATTTTTTATTTTATTCATTTGATGTAACATTTAAACCAGTAAGAGATAGCATCCATTACTAGTGTTGAGGACTTTGTGTGTGGTTTACACTGTATATTAGTATATTACCATGTAACAATCGAAGTTTTTAACAGTTTCATGCCTGGCAATCATTTTGAATTGTATCAAAGGGAAAAGCTTCAATTAGAGTTTAGGCTGTTTTTTTTTTTAATTTTTTTTTTTATATAATATGGGAAACTGGGGAGGGGAAAAAGGCTTTTAGTTTACTTGTGTTTCCATCTCTCGGGAAGGTTATGCCACACAATGTTTACCAAGGCTATGTTTCATAAACTTTTCAAAACTCTTCTGTTTATAAAAAACAAGAGCACACTTTTTCTCAAAATATTTAATAAAATTTTCAAAACACATTACTTTCATATAACAAAACACATTGCACCTTCTAAAAGGTTGTTACACCTTTTTATAAAATATTTTGAGAAAGCAAATACTTATTTTTTCCAAGTGTAGGGAATGACTGATTAATTACAAAATAATGAAAATTAAAAAAAAAATAGAAGTGGTCGCATGGTTACCTCTAACATATGAGAGATGAGAGAAAGTGATTACATGATTACTTCGACCAAATAGGGGTGGCTATGCAATCACCCTAATTAGATAAGGGTGGCTGTGTGGCCACCTCTACTTAGGTTAAAGGTGATTGAGCATTTAATCCAACAAGATAAGTGGCTACGTGACCACTCTGACAAAATTTAGGTGTGCATGCCATATGAGAGTGGCCACGCACTAATTAAAGGGATGAGTGTCGTGAGCCACCCAAATACCCAATAGGTTATAAGTAGTCGCACAGCTACTTTTTTTTACTTGAAAAATAAGCATGTGTTTTTTCAAAATAAATATGTTCATAATTTGTTTTTTTAAAAACACAAAGCATTTTTAAACAAGCTTATCAAACAATGTTTTCTGTAAGCTCCACCCAAACATTTTTTCAAATGCAAATTTCCACCGAAAATGCTTCTCAACTCTTTATCACGCTAAAACTTTTTCAAATCTAAAAGCACAAAAAATACTTTTCAAAACACTTAACAAGCAAATTTTTAACTGCAGTGAAAAATCTCCCCCTCTCAATGACTTATCTCATAATCTAATGTTTCTGAAATCATATCCCGACTTTTTATGGTTATCAGCGCGTTATATATATATATATATGATGGGAAGAGGGAATTCAGGCGGTAATCCACACTTGCAGGAATGTTGTGCGAAAATAAAATTAAGAGTAAGTGTAAAATTGGAGCGAATAAAGGAGTAATAAGCACAAAAGTTAATACTCGCAAAAGTACAACAACAGATAACACTTACAAAAGTAATAACAGGAGAAGATACTAAGAAATCAAGAAAGAGCTGAATAGGTTACAAACAGAGAGAATGAGAGGAATTTCAGAACTTAGCTGAAAGCTTTTGCCCCAACAATGAGGGGGTTCGTCCTTTTATAGGCGAATTACAACATGTAAAAGAAAATTACATCAGTAAAAGCAAATTCGTCGTAGCACTGTAGTGTCGGCAGACAAAAGAGCAACAGTAAAAGTAACAACAATAATAACTTTAACAGTAATAGATATCGCCAGCACAGTAATAACTTTGAACATAGTGGCCACAATTATATATTTATAATTTTTCAAGTGGAAATGGAACCTATAGAAAATATTTTTAAAGAGTGGTAACATGTAATAAGAGCATTAAAGTTCATAATATATGTAATGTCTGTTCAGTTTTGAGTTCCCATCATGATCACTTTAATCACTACTTTTTAAAAATAGAAAATAAAGCTTTGAGACTTTCATCCAATGATTGTCATCCAATTTTTATCCAATGATTGTTTCAGCCAGCAATACTTCGATATGCATAAGAGCGTTTAGAACCCATATACAAATTCTACAAATATGTTGTTCAATACAAACTTAAAATTCAATTTGGACAGTAGAAAAAACTATAAAAAATTTAATGTAAATTTTTTTTTTAAAAAAATTTATTTTTTATCACACCTAAGTCAAATCCACGTCTAATTTGAGTACAACCTAGTCAAATGACTTTGTAACATTGTTTTTGTATTATTGCCATCATTAAATATCATTAAAGTTTCCAATTGGCAGAATTTATTGGTCGAAAATGAGTGGCACTAGAATGAGCAAAATATATGAATAAGTTAGTAAAGAATAAGTGCATGTTTGAGAATGCGTTTTAGGGGTGTAAAAATACTTTTAACATTAAAAAAATCAGTTTGAAAAAAAAAAAGTACACGTTTGGTAACAAAAATTTAAAACGCTTTTAATGGTTCAAAAGCTTAAAAATGGTCAAAAAAACACTTTTAACAAAAGTTTAAAAATGAAGCTTTTGCCCAAAAGTTATTTTTGACTTAAAAGTTCTATTTATCAAATGCAATTTCAAACAGGCTCTAAATGTTATACACCAACGTAGGCTACAATGCTTTTTATCAGCAAAAAATTAACAAAATAATTAAAAATATTATATTCATAAATATTTAAAATTAATTTTATTTTTAAAATTACCATTGGACTTGTGATTGATCATTATTAAATTTTAATAAAATGATAATTTTAAAAGCTACTTCATTTTTAGAGAGATACTAGAGAAATTTCTAAAATTACTCCATAAAAGCACCTTATAAATTACCAAACGTACAAGAACTTCACTTCACCGTTCCTATTATTTATGAGAAGTCCTTGGTGTCAATAATTTGCCCATATTTATTTTATAATATTATACAAAATTTACAAATCTAATGATTAATTTACGAGATGAAATTAAAAAAAAAGAAAGAAAAAAAAAAGGGGGGTAATATTGATGCAACATTTATTATTATATATTTATAGACTTCCGGTAGCCTTGAACCGAGGTGATGAATAAGGAGCGTATTGCTCCAGGGTGAAACCTGATTAGACGGTCATTGCAAACCATGACAGCTCCCGTAGCACGAGAGAAATCAGGACCCGCCGTTTAGTTTGTGTTTTCCAATAAGATCTCTAAATGGCAATCTAGATACTTCTGAAGCCTCTCAGGGGCACTTTCGTCACACAAAATTCCCCTAAAACGCTTCGTATCGAGAGCGAATCTCTTTCCCCTCTCTCTGTAGTTTCAACCGCCTTCTTTTCAAGTCTTCCTTTTCCCTTAATGGTTAGGGTTTCTTAGGTGCTTCCACTTCGCACAAAAAATGTTGCAGAAACCTCCCTCTTCTCTCTCTAATTTCTACAATTTCCCTCTTGAACAACTTTCTAGGTCGACCATGGCCTGATTCAGCTACTCTTATTTTTTCTGGTAATAACCTTCGCTACTCAGCTTTTGTTTTTACTTTTCTTTTCTACCCTTGTAGTTGTATTGATTGGGTTCCGGTACACTGCGGAAATGAAAGCGTTCTAGCTCAGTTATTGATTTCTTTTTTCTTTTGCGTTTTATTGTTGGTTTGCGTATGAGTTCTGACTATTAGAGGGTCAATCTGAGAGGTGGCGATCTTGTTCTGTAGATTTGTGAGGCAGATTTGTTATTTTTATGCGAAATTGATATTTAAATCATCGGATTGCTAAGCTATTTTGGATTTTCAAATCAAATTTCTGTGCCTGACAGGTTTCTATTTGCTGTTTCTGACTCCTTTGGTTAGCTCAGGCCGAATATGCATAGAAAAACGTGTGTGTATATATATATTTGTGTGTAAGAATCTATGTATTACTTGTTTGTGTTTGTGTCTTTTCGTATAGATAGCTGTTGGAAGCTGTAGGAGGTCATTTAAGACTTGGATTTTGTTTTTGGGTATTCATTGGCGGTGTTTAATAGAATAGGCTATTTAGTAGCTTGTTTCAGCTATTCTAAGTTCCATACCAACGATGATTCAATACTCCGGTATGGAGGGGATCAGGATCCTATAGAGTAACTTCACTTTTGTTTTTTTTTTTCTTTTTCTTATGAATAACTCCACTTTTGGGTTCTTAAAACCATAACTATTATTTTTTATTAAATGGTTCAGATTTTGCCACATTGACGTATAACTTAGTGAGTTAGAATGAATTAAAGAAAAATTAAGGATCTATTAGACGTGGTAAATGATGAGATGGCAAAATCAAGAGGATCCTAATACTGATGGAGGTGCTGAGCTGTTTTGAATTCAGAAGTGGATCTATCTAGGGTAAGTGTTTGTGCTATTAAGGGATCACCAAGTCCTATTGATTCAATAGGAAACATTTGGAAGCCTTGTTTGGTCTGGAATTGGTCTTGGGTTTCTCTATCTATGCAAACCCCCTCTAGCTTTGCTACATAATTTGGGCTGATTGCCTTCTTATGGGAGTTGTTTGAGCTGGATGAAAGTCTTGAGCTTCTTTTAGTAACTGGCTAGTTGAAAAGTTGATTATTCTTTATGAGGTACAAGTTGAAGTGGGCTGTTAGTGTTTCCTATAAAATCTTGTCTGCAATTCACTGTTTTGAATCTGGCCAGCATATGTTTCTCGTAATGCCCGTTTCATTTGGTGGTACGTGTTGAAATGTAGTGTTTGCTGCTGAAATTTTATTTCTTTTAACTTTTATAGGGGTGGCAGTCCTGGAATGGAAATGTATAATGTTTCTGAACATGGAAACACAGAGACTTATCTGGTACTTTCTTAGTAATTGCTTGAATTTCTTGTTTTTTAGAAATTCTTTAATCAAATGCTTGCTCAGATGGTCTTGTGAATCTTAGTTTTTGTATCTTTTTTTTTTTTTTTTTTTTTTTTTTTTTTTTTTTTGAGTTATGTAGATGTTCCATAACATCTCTCTGTCTTGAGTTTTAGATTCAAGGTGCCGAATCCAACCTGCACTTTACGAGTCCACTACCTGAACAAATTGAAGCCATGTACAATGAAGGAGCCTCTGAGTTTGTTGTTGATCAGGGCTTGTATTATCCAACTGCCACCAATTATGGGTATTATTGTACAGGTAAACTAATATCCCCTATTTTCTGTAGACTAGGATTGTGTTTGGTAGTGTCTTACTTGTGCATGTTATTCATTGGATGTGGTCAGGATTTGATGCACCCGTCGATTGGGAGGACCACCATAGGATTTTTGGTGTAGATGGTCCTGATATCCAGTACGCGGTGAGTGAAATTTTCTCCTTTACAAACAATGAGTTATTAATTGACAACTTGTCATCTGTGGTTGTTTTGAACTTCAAATTTCTCTGCTTCAGGGTGGCCAAAATGAAAGTTCGCCTTATGTATATTATCCGCCTAGCTATGGATATGCACAGTCTCCATACAACCCTTATAATCCTTACATACCTGGTGCTATGATAGGTGTTGAAAGTCCATTTGTAGGGGCACAGCAGTATTACACAGTTCCCCCTTATCAGAACCCAGTCTCTTCACCTGCTTATGTACCCTTTGTTTTTCAACCAGATATTACCCCTAGTACTTCAGCTGACTCCTTGTACGATAATGGTATATCAATGAATAGACCTGAAGGAAGAGGTTTAAAACATAACTTCAGTTCGGCTACTGGATCCTTTCCAAGGAACTCCCTAAAATCTGTTTCAAATCAGACAAATTCCCTGACCAGGGTATCTGAAAGTTCAAGAACCAGTGGTGGATCAAGCAAACAATCTGCGATGCATTCTGCTGGTAGTTTTGCCACTCCAGCTTCATCTCATGTTCTTCAGGTATGATGTTTTTCCTTTAGTCAAGGTCAAAATATTTCCAACCCTACTCTCAAAAAAGGGACTTTTGCAGGGTTTCAAGTAGGGGTGGGGTTGTCTTGTAAAGAACAGAATTATTTAAATTAAAACATACCCTTGTCATCCTCATGGTGTTGATCATTGCACAAAGATATATGCCAGGATGGGGTGGCTAGATTTACTATATAAAACTTGCCTATATCAGGGGTCAGTTAGAGCAATAATAAACATTCATAAAGTGAAATTATCTTGTAAAGGTGTTTATTTGTCAAGTTCGAATTATATGCTGAAGTTGGCAAACTGCTGGTACTCATTATTTGGTCTCTTTCTTGGATTATTTTCATAGTTTTGATACCTCATTCGTGATTACAGGGTAGAAGTGCCTCTGGCTCAATTCCTTCTGTAGATAACATTTCCAATGGCAAGGTTCTATCTCATCAAAACCAATTGAAAGTAACCCTCCCTGCCGGTAATGGTTTATCTGGATTTGGATCAAGTGCTTATGTACAGGCAGGGGCTAAGATTCGACCCAAGATCCATGTTGGCAGAGCACTGAATGATGTAATTGGAAGCCCAGATGCATTGGGCGAGCAAAATCGGGGCCCTAGAATAAATAGATCGAAAGATCAACTGGCTGTCAAAGCCTACACAACCAGGGCAGGAGATAGTAACACACAAGGAAACATCATTATCTATACTGATCAGTATAACAAGGATGAATTTCCGGTTGATTATGTGGATGCAAAGTTCTTTGTAATAAAATCATACAGTGAGGATGATGTTCACAAGAGCATCAAGTATAATGTTTGGTCTTCTACACCCCACGGAAACAAGAAGTTGGATAGTGCTTATGAAGATTCACGGAGAATAGCTGCAGAGAAGCTTAGAAGCTGTCCTATCTTCCTCTTCTTTTCTGTGAGTTCCATCGTTGTACAAGTTGGCTTTTTGTTAACAGCATTTTTAACTTCAAAGTTCTCTATCTCTGTCAACCATCTGAGTTGGGATTTTTCTTCTTGTTTTGAGGGGCCATACTTATTTTAGGTTTTTTTGTACAGGTTAATGCAAGTGGTCAATTCTGTGGTATTGCAGAGATGGTTGGCCCAGTTGACTTCAATAAGGATATGGATTTCTGGCAGCAAGATAAATGGAGTGGAAGCTTCCCTGTTAAGTGGCACATCATCAAAGATGTCCCAAACACCAATTTTAGACACATTGTCTTAGAAAATAATGAGAACAAGCCAGTGACTAATAGCAGAGATACACAAGAGGTATGTCCACCTGTTGGGTTTGTTGCATTGTGCTTCTTCTTCTATGAAGTATTTTGAATGTGGCAGCCTACTGTGGTTAGAACATTAATATTTTTTTATCAAGTAGTTTGTTTTGGTTTGTGTTGTTGGCTCAATTCTAGTGGGTTTGCACTATGTCTAAGATGCGATGGACTGATCAGAGACCAACATGGTTTATGAAATATTTGATTGATTCATGAATATTCCATTATTGCTTTGTATTATGTAGAAAATTTCACAATTTATAAGTTTCTAATATGGGTATAGCTATTCCCTTTTCACCATTCTACTACATCTGGGTCAATACTTGTAAATAAATTAGTTCAAATCGTGGTTTTTAAGAGCCTTCACCTATGTTCTATCATTTAATGTTTTATCAGGATATTTTTATCATGCGCCTTTCATTGTAGTCAATTTTTCGTAACTTTCATTGATTTCATTCAAGGGCCTATGCTCCTATAGAGAACCAGGTTTAACTTTCATTGTCCTTACTATAGTAATCATCAAATGGTTCCTCCAATTTGAATCGTATCTTGCATGCTATTGCATTGACTTTTAGACAGCAAACTACAAAGCTTACACAGGTGATAAAATATGACAGAAAGTCGTGTGATGGCTTGGTAAATGGATTTAAGTTGAAGGCATCATAAGAAGAGAAAGGTCAATAATGTGGGTTGAGTTTATGAGAATAGTGAAAACATGTTGTTATACAGATTTAATGGAAGAAAGTCCTACAAAGGGCTGTCTGGTAAAATGTGAACTGTGCTGCCAACCCCAACATGGCTTCATTGAGTTTTGATAAGTAATATACAACTTTTCTTGATTTGGGTTACCCTGAATTTCGAGCACGGGTTTGTCATTTGATATAGGATATTTGTAGTTATATCTACCTTGTCTTTCCTTTTTTTTTTTTTTTTTTTTCCTTCTCCATCGCCTAAAAGTTAATGTTTGTTGTGTAATTATTGTTCATGTGCAGATAATGTATAAGAAAGGTCTGGAGATGTTGAAAATATTCAAAAATTACACACTGAAGACCTCTTTACTTGATGACTTCCTGTACTATGAAAATCGTCAGAAAATCATGGAGGAAGGGAAAGCCAGGTTACTTGTCAAAAGCTTTGGAAGTCCTTATCTTGTACCTGCATTGGATCCCCCCCGCAAGGTAAATAGTGTTGTTGAGCTACCTTCAAGTGAAGATGGAAAAACTTCCAAGCCCAACAGTGGTCCAAACAGCTCGATAAAGACTGGTGTCTCTGCTCCTGAGCAAGTTTCATCTAATTCTGATGTTACCAGCACAACCATCGGAGATGGAAATGCTGAACAAATTGCAGTTGAGTTAAAAGATGATATGGTATCTACTTTAAAGATTGGTTCACTCACCATAAACCCGAAGGAGGCTGAGGCTAAGCCTACCGGCATTGCTAATACTGAATCTGTTGACGTTGTCACAGTCGGCTCAGTACCCATTAAAGTTAATGGGTTTGCTGAATCTGGTTTTCTAACGGTTGGGACTATTCCGCTCGATCCTAGAGCCTTACAGCTTGACAAGGGGGGTGCTCCTGTTAATAATGGATCCCAACGTTAGATGATGCAGAGATTTTTCATGGCATCACTATTTTGGGAGTTATTCTGTTGTCGGATGCTCTACCTTTTGTGCAGGCAGATTGATGTCAACATGAGTATATCATACTCGAGCGTGGTTATATGCATTGGTAAATTGAATGCTTGTTTCAGATCATCTTGATTGTTTTTCACTCCCTTCTCTATATCTGCTGCGGTTGTTTTGAACTACACATATACGATGCCTTGGTTTTCTGAGGGGTTCTTGTTGCTCTGCTCAAATCAGGTCGAAAAACATTGTAATCTTTGTTTTTGCACTTTGCCTATCATCAATATATTCAAGATTTATGGATCATTGTTGAAACCTGCAAAGGATCATTATCAATATATTCAAGATTAAAAAGAATTTTCTTCTTTTTCTTTTTCAGTCAATTTCCACTTCTGCTGAAAACTGTTATGAAGTTGCTTGTTTGGTACATCAATTGACTTGGAAAATTTTCCTTTTGAATTTCGGTTGTCCATAGCATTCGACTTGGAATGAGTTAGTCTTTGGGAATATTGTGACGGATTGGAATCCTCTTTAGCCTAATAACAGGAGATTCTTATCCTATTGGAATCGCTCACGCACTGTATCAGTCAGAAAAAGCCAAAAGAACAAGTTGCCCATCTTGCGAAGAAAATAAATATAAGTAGGTCATATCAATTTGACCCAACACGGAAAAGGCCAGATTTTGTTTAAAGTTCTAATCTGATACTACCCTCAAAAAGGTGTAATTTCATAGCTAGGGTTGCAAACAGGGGGGTTATACATCATTTCCTTAAAAGTTATTTGATGGTTGAAATTTGAGTTTTGACCGTGTGATAGGGTAAGGATTTGAGTTTTAAATTTGGACAATTAAAGGTCTAGAGTTTTGATTCCGTTAATTTGTTCATCATTTGGCAAAAATATCGGTTGGCATTTTATTTTTCATTTATGTCACGTGTATTTGAAGACCATATCAGGGGTGGCTCCATCCTCCTCCATTTGAGGGGCCACCCCCTCTGGCTAACAGGCTAAGCAAACAGCCTTCTGATACTCTGCTTATCATCTGTGGAGAGATGGCGACATAGCAGTTCAAACCATTCTACCCAGTTTTATATATATACTTCCCAGTCATTCAGCTTAATCAATCAAGTTATATCATATTGCAAAAGTAGTAAACAATATTTGCTAGCAAAGCGACTAAACATTCGATCAATATATTTAACAATTTCAAAATTTTGTACACTGCACGAACTGTGCCCAAAGACATCCTCGTTAATTTTCTCAATGTTTCTTTCTTTACAGACAAGGGAAGAGAGAAATAAAATTGAGACTAATTTTGTGCTACGATGTGCGCAACCACAACCGTAATATCATCGATCTTTCCCCCGGTGTGCTTCATCCCAGCCAACTCAGCCGCTCTTGCGAATGGGCTGTAACCATATTCGTCCAGCGAGTTCCACAACGCCAAGTCTACTGCAATATTGGTGGCCAAATGGAAAGGGTCTACAGTACCCTCTATACTTTCCTGCTTCAGAACATCCTCGATTTCTGCTGGGTACACATTGTCTAAAAGCCCATCGGTGCAGAGAACTATGACGTCTCCTGGGACGACCGGGACTATTTCTTCTATAGCTGAACTTGGCCGATCACTCGACTTGCTGTTTCCCAGCTGAAACGGACAATTGAAGTAATGTTGCTGTATCGACGATTGATGCACAAGAGTATTGTCCCTGAAAATCATAAACCCGCTGTCTCCCACGTTGGCACAATGCAAGATATTGCCCTTGAGGACCGCAATGCAAGCCGTGGATGAACCTTCGGCGTCGGTATTCAAGAAAGCTTCGGTTAAAACCGCCTTCGGATCCACAGCTCCATCGGGTTGTCGATGAACCGCTATGAAAGCATTATTCATGAGTTCTCGCGCGTACTCGCCGGCGTCGACGCCCTTTCCAGCCCAACCGCCGACACCATCGGCCACGCCGATGGCCTGCTTCTCCTCACAAAGAAAGTAAGCGTCCTCGCCTTTAGGCTTCAGCGGGTTGTCTTTGGGGAAATAGGCCGCTCCGCAAACCATCTTCAAACTTTCTTCGGGGGTTACTCTGTCGTACTTCAACAGAGTAGTCTCCACCAGTTCTCCTTCGAGCCTTCGCTTCTTGATGATCATCATGGGATGAAACAGAGAAGAATTATAGGCCTAGAAACAGGAGATCGGAAGAAAAACAAATGAATTCTTCAAGAATCTTGGAACGTAATCGGAAAGAACTCCTGGAATTTGAAACAAACAGGGCCAAAGTCGGTGGTGAAAGAATGAGTGAGTGAACACTCCTTTTATAGAGAGAGATGGGATGTTTACAAATTGCACTAGGATTTCTTGACCACGAAGCTTCTACAGTTGTATACTCAACGGTCATGAAAACACGGGCGGATACTGTGTGGGGCAGTGGGGCCTGCGGATTCGGGTCCACCTGGGTCTCATATATATATATATATATATATATATATATATATATATATGAGGTTTGATATAGGCACAACACAAACCCAACTTAAAACCAACTTCTCTCCTACATGGCATTTATTTATTTTTTATTATATTTTTTTTAAACCAAATCAAATGTCCGTAAAAATCAAATTTTCAGAAATCTAAAAGTCTCTCTCAGTCCCTCGCTCTCCCTCCCGCTCACCCTCTCTCCTCCGGCGAGTTCATCGGCCACCGGAAATCCTCTCTCAGTCCCTCGCTCTCCCTCCCGTGCTCACCCTCTCTCTCCTCCGGCGAGTTCTTCGGCCACCGGAAATCCTCTCTCACTCCATCGCTCTCCCTCCCGCGCTCACCCTCTCTCTCCTCCGGCGAGTTCTTCGGCACCGGCGAAGCTGTCCGTCCGTCGCAAGGTTCCGTCGACTGTCTCTCTCACCGGCGAAGCTCCTGTCTCTCTCTCACTCCGGCGAAGCCGAAGGCTCTCTCTCTCCTCCTCCGGTGGTAAGTAATCCCTCTCTCTCATCCACATTCAAAATCTAGGGCTTTTTGATTTATGTGTAGTGGTTGCTAGAATAGTGTATTAGATTTATGTGTATTTAGGGTTTAGATTTCTGTTTTTTGAATATTATTGGGTATGGATTTTTTTCTTCTTTTAAGGGAGGGCTTGTTAGGCTCATCCTTGGTTTTCTAGCTGGCCCTACAATGAAAATGGAAGCGGAAAGGAGGCATGAGGTGATCAAAGGGCTTCTGAATATTACTTTCCTTGAGATTGTTGATCCCATAACTGTAAATTATAGCTTATCTCTTTCTTCTGGGAAACTTGTGAAACCCATAGGAACCCGAATGATTCTTTGGGATAGAGAGGCTTCAAAGTTTTTGGCACCAAAGTTGGACAGGTCAAGTGGTTATAAGAATATCATTGAATATGCCACATATTTTTCTGAAGCAATTTCCGAGGGTTTGTTATGGGATAACAGCGATCATACTAGTGCACTTTCTGAGTTGATAAAGTTGGGCTTCATGCTGGAATTTAATGAGCAATCAGTAGGGTTTTTAATGAAGTCCAAGAATTTGCAGATTTTCATTGAAGATGAGGAGTTTCTCACTTCTGCCTTCCCTTCTGAATATGCCACAATTGGTTAATGTTTTTAATTGCTGTTTTGTCCTGGGTTTTTCTTTCTATTCTGTTTTTTTTTTTTTTTTTTTTTTATTATTATTTGGTTGAAAGTCTTTCTCTTGTAATTTTGAACTAAATGATAATTTTGTGATGTCTGCATTTATATGTATTTGTTGCTGCATTGCTGATTCTTATTGTCTGTTAAATGTGTGCTTCTCTTGTAATTTATCTTACTGTTTGATCAGTCAGAATTCTACATGTGATGTTTGTTGATATTGAACATAAAGTAAGAAGAAAAATGTACACCATCAACATTCAGTACCTGCAGATAGTTCAACCTTTTGAGTGCCAGAAATGGGCCTTTATAGGGTCTTTTTTGATTGCAGTGTCTGTGACAGTGAGTGAATGGAAAGCCAAGAAATACCAAAGAACATACTTTGCTGATTTTGATTGTTATAATCGCACCTGTTACTGTGAAAGTACAATTCTTTAACAGATAAGCAGCATAAATTAATGAGTTATTAGAGATTGATATAATGTCCCTAAAAGTGCCTATAGCAATTCTGTCAACTACCAAGGTTTTTCTACTTGCTCATCAAATTCTGTCAACTGCCACTTTATCGTCGCCTCTCTCAAGAGAAGTCTTGGAATGAAGTTCATTTTCTTTTTTTCTTTTCAAGCCTATTTAAGTTCTTACTATTTGTATGCTTTTTATAGTTCACACTGCTTATACAATAATATTTTGAATTATACATTAGGTAAGCAAAAAAGTTACTCATCATAGCTGCCTAAATGGACAAGGGGGGTGAAGTTGAATCTTTGTGTACACGTATTCCAAATGATGAAGATTTTTTGGAGCAAGATTGCCCTCAAATAGGTTTGACTTTTCATCTTTTGTTTGGGTTATAATTTTGCTTTGACACACCAAGATGGCTTTTAACTTTGTATCCCTTTTTGATAGATGTGGATGAAGAAGTTGAAGAACCAAATGTCTTAAGGATCACTTGTTCGGATGAAGAGTTGGATGGGGATGAAAGTTCGAATGAAGAGTTGGATGGAGATGAAGAATTTGAAGAAACAGAGATGATCGGTGGGAATGAAAAAGTTGAAGAATCAAGGATGATCGGCATCTTTTAACTTTGTAGCATTCTGATACATGTCATTATGTCCAAGAGCATGTAAAATTTAATATAGTTTATGCCTTTGATGTTGGCATTTTTTTTAGGGAATTGGCATGTAACTGTCTTTTTGGGAAGTTGCCATGTGACTTTGTCTTTTTGAGAAATTGTCATGTAACTCTTTAAAAGGATTGTGTTGGGAGCAACGTGGAAGAGCTTTGTCATTTATGTTTATTGTATATTTCTTACTGTTTATGAAAATTTTTATAGGGTTCTTTGATTTTTTGTTCATTTATTTTTGGGGGAAGTTGGATTTATGGGTTGCTAGTTGTTTTAGATAGTGAAAGTGTTTGTTAATTTGTAGTTATAACGTGCAAATGATGGTATCAGTGTTATAATTGAAGCTAGATTTAGTTATTCAAGTATTGATTTTTGGTTCGATTGATCTTTTGTCACTATACGTCTGTGATGTTTGGTTCTTTGAGGATTTGTTTCTTTATA
Source organism: Corylus avellana (assembly GCF_965113065.1). Lineage (NCBI taxonomy): Eukaryota > Viridiplantae > Streptophyta > Magnoliopsida > Fagales > Betulaceae > Corylus > Corylus avellana. Next base: position 39,950,304 of record NC_142491.1, read on the forward strand.
TTTGAAAACTGAATATAGCTTTAGGAAAAATAGTGAATTTGGGACAGTGGGTTTTAGTAGGGTTATTGTTGTTTTAGTGTCTATATTTTTTTCCTCTTCACAATTATTGTGTATCTTAATGAGGCATCTAATGTATCTATTATTTCTAGTTCTCTATTTTATGTTTGTTTTGCATATGCGGGAAAGGTTAGAGTTGTCTCAGTATTAACTTAAAATTTTATCTTGCTGAAAAACAGCGTGTATGTCCTTGAGAATTAGGTTGTAACAAAATGGCGTATTTTACATTAAGCAGTCCTTTTGTATTAAGCAGTAAAAGCAGCGATGAGTAGGTACAATGCATTCCAGCAAGATTCGTGTAATAACAAGTCTGCTGTGTATGTTATAATTGAGATAAGGAGCATATACATAGCAATATAAATGAAGCACCTACAAAATTCTACATCTGGCTCATAAATGAAGGTACCCACACACGTGAGGAAGGAAGCTCATATCAAGATATATTACAACATTTTCTTGTATAATCTCAGTGACTCATGAGAGTATTTTAAAGTGAAAAAGCCAAGAGATGACAAAGCCAAGGACCATGCAGGACAGAAGAAAATGCATTATGCGGCGGCGATGCCAGACGGTTCAAGTCTCCACTAGTATCACAGGAGCTGCTACTGCTGACGAGGCTGCAGCAGTAGCATTGCTTGCCTCATTTCTCTGCTCACCAGCAACATTGAGTGCAGTGCCACCACAAATCTCGCAGGTTCTGCAAAAAGTAAGTAAATTTATTACCAATGAGGACAAACGGTATTGGCACGTGAATCAAAACTAACCTAGTTACTGAATTTGATTGGGCATATGAAGCAGAAACCAGAAATGTGGTAGGAAGCAAGTTTCAAATCTAAATGAATAGTAGCAAGCTCTGGATTTACTGCTCTATCATGTCCATTCAATTCAACTTACAAAATCATAGATAAATTCTATGTGATTGATATTTCAAAAGACATTTAAAAGACAGGGATATTATCTTTGGATGAGAACAGGAAAACATCACACAATTAATAGGGCTATTGCACTATAATTTTCGCTAAACGTGATCTACAGTAATCAGGGATCTTCAACTATCTTCCTAACATAGTTTTCCATTTATGTCTTGGATGTCCCTTCTTTTATGGGAGAAAGTGTCTCAAGTTCAGAAAAGTGATACAAGGATCGTAGCTTGTGGGAGAAAAATGTCATTTACCCTAAGTTGTATAATAGAAAAGCCAAGTCCAAGTAAGGAAACGTCAGCTCCTTTAGCCTCATGGAAAAGGCCCTCATAAACACGCTCATATAGGTTTGGCAGTGAGCTGAATTTGGATCAGGAACAAGAGTATATAGATTATGAAGAATTTAATTACCCTTATAAACATTTTTGATTTAAGGGAAAAAAAAAAAAAGGCAAGGGTCTGTATGCTTTCCCCATCATCTCCAGATCTCAACCCACGAAAGAAGCTTCTCTCTTTTATGCAAATACCACACCTTATCATCAAGGGTTTTTTTGGATTATAATTTTCCTTTCTTGATTGAGGAGATGATGATAGAATTTGTAACACTTTGGTGTCTCCTTTAATTTGGACCTAGCTAGTTCATAGAAATGGTGATCCACACTACAGCTGTGAAGTTCATCAAGATTGATGTCTCTTATCTATCTATATGTGTTTCCTAATCTCCATTTTCTACCCTCCACTTTAGTAAATTTGTCTTAAATGATCTAACAACAGGAGGTAATGACAGAATTGAAGCTGATATTTGTACTGGTGAAGAAATGGAAGGAAGTTGACAAGGTGGGTGAGGCCAATGAGGATGCGGTTCAAGCCCAAGTCCAAGATTAAGCTCAAAATGAGCTAGAGCTCAGACTCAGATATCATCAAGCTGATGCAAGCACAAGCAGCCAAGCTTTTCCAACATGTTTTGAGTTGAACTAAAACACATATTTGTTTGCACACCCTAGATATCAAACAATATTAAAATAAAGCGAGCATGCAAATTACAAGCTTATCTACATACACAAACAAGGAGAGAAGCCATTACCACCAATAAGGACTAAACTCTCAACCCCTTAACTCAACTCAACTAAGCCCTAATTAAATTGGGGTTGACTATCTATATCCTCAAATTAAGCAAGGTAGGCTAGAAGTACTCTTTGCAGCCATTCTAATCTATCTAAAATCACACTTTCTGTTACCTCCCTATTTAACACATTTTTATTCGCTACTTCTACTCATGTTCTTTTAAGTCTTACTAAAGAAAGAAATAAAATAAAATCACAAGCGCAAGCGCAAACACCAATACACCCAATTATGGAGTACTCACACATTAGACAAGCTTGTCTCCACAATTATGGTGCACTATGGGCTGCACATAACCCTTATACAGAGACTGTCATGCCTCATTTTTAATCTACTTAACAATGTGGTATCTTCTTGTGAACTCCTACTCAACATGGTGACAAAGCTACTCACCAACAACAAATTCTAGTACTTGACCCAAATTGTATCTCGGATTGGCTCAATCACAGCCCTACAGAGCAACGACAAGAAATGTGGTTGATCAATTACATTCACTTATAGTACATGTGCAACTTCTTGTCCAAATTCATTTTCCCATTCCAATGGGAGGGAGGACTTCTTGAGTAGTATTAAGAATCCATGTCCATGTATCTTCCATGAACTACCTCATGGATAAATGCCATGCACCAACTAATAATTTAGCCAAAAACCAATACCAAATATATAAAGTACCTGTCCAGTTCGGAAGAACAACTTTGTGTAGCCAACTTGATACATTTCAGGCAAGATATTGAACTGATGAAGAATTGCAACTAAAACACTAAGTGGATCCTGATATGCGACATTCTCCAGCAGAAGAAAACCATATCTGATGTGAGATTTAACATCAGATATCCACCAAGCCAAAGGAAAAAAAAAAAAAAATCGTAATCAATTAGGAAATATATAAGAATTTTTAAAGCTGTTACTGAAGATAAAATATTATCTTTCTTTACCTTCTGGCAAACTTCTGGTAGGACATTCTGGTGGGAAAGCCAGATCTTGATATTCGTACTACTTCTAGGACTCCACAACATCTTAACTGCGGCAGCACAAGTCCTTGCTCATACAATTTGGGAGACTGAAGGTTATTGGGCTTGATACAACGTATGAAATGAGGTGTGGTGCTTTCTAGGTGTTGCATCAGTAGGAATAATTGACCCTGAATACCACCAAAAACAAATATTCACTACCCAATCAAACATATAACTAAAAAACAATAAAACCAACAAAACCCAAAACTGCCAACTTTCTCGGCATCCAACCAAACAAAAACACATCAAAGACACGGAAGCAGAGAAAACAAAACCAAAACCCTAATCAGAAGAAAAAAAAATCAATAATAAAAAGATCTAACAGGGGGATTTGAGTTTATAAGGAAGAAGACACACCAGGATGAGATCGAAGAGGGTGGCCTGGTCGACCTTGACGAACTCGGCGTCCCAGGCCTTGAGGTCATCGGAGGAGGAGGAGGAGCGTTCTTCGGACGCGGCGGCTGCTTTGGGGGCCTCGACGTGCTTCTTGCAGTACTCGGTGGCCGAAGACGTCGCCGGAGTGAGAGAGACAGAGACGGAACCTTGCGAGAAACTGAGCGCGGGAGGGGAGCGAAAAACTGAGAGGATTTTTGGATCTGAAAGGGGAAAAGAGGATGTGAATTTTTTAAAAATTCAAACTTTTATTTTTTATTAAAAAAAATGCCAAGTAGGAGAGAAGTTGGTTTTGAGTTGGGTTTGTGTTGTGCCTTTAACATTTTTCTATATATATATATATATGAAAAATGTTAAAGGCACAACACAAACCCAACTTAAAACCAACTTCTCTCCTACGTGGCATTTATTTATTTTTTATTATATTTTTTTAAAACCAAATCAAAGATCAGTAAAAATCAAATTTCTCTCTCAGTCCCTCGCTCTCCCTCCCGCACTCACCATCTCTCCTCCGGCGAGTTCTTCAGCCACCAGAAATCCTCCCTCACTCCATCGCTCTCCCTCCCGCGCTCACCCTCTCTCTCCTCCGACGAGTTCTTCGGCACCGGAGAAGCTGTCCGTCCGTCGCAAGGTTCCATCCACTGTCTCTCTCACTCCGGCGAAGCCGAAGGCTCTCTCTCTCCTCCACCGGTGGTAAGCAATCCCTCTCTCTCATCCACATTCAAAATCTAGGGCTTTTTGATTTATGTGTAGTGGGTGCTAGAATAGTGTATTAGATTTATGTGTATTTAGGGTTTAGATTTCTGTTTTTTGAATATTATTGGGTATGGATTTGTTTTGGGTTTATGGAGGTATAATGCATAGTATGGGAGCTGAATTCCAATTTGCAGAAGATAGAATGATAGGTGGTTGTTTTCCTGCATTATGGCTGAATATATATTACCAAACAAAAAGTTGTTTTTGGTACTACTACTACGCTCTCTCTCTGCAAGTGATATAAGAATGTAAGCTAGAATTATCATTTTATCAAATATTGCAAATTGAACTCTTAGCACTGGCCTAATTTTAGGGAAATTTAAGTAGCTAGGCTATATATCCACCTTGATATATCAAAACACAACTGTTATGCCTTGGGAAGCAAGTTGCCGCACAGTTTCAAGCCCAATCCCCTTGTTTGCTCCTGTAACCACTGCATACCTGTAAGAAATCCCCACAAATGGGCACAAAAAACATAAAAGATGTGCCTTGTTTTTTCCCAGAAAAAGTTGTGCAGTTGTTGAAGAACAAATATATGTACCTTTCTGGTGTATGATTTCCATTGCTTTCCATTTTGCTATGCTTTGATGAACAGATATGTTGACCTGTTCATACAATGAGCTGGAGGCATATTTGTTCTTTAGCCGTGCTTGCCTTGAATGGATGCAGGTTTGTGGATGAATACTTGGTGCATCTTTTGATGTATTGAATTCCACTTTTTATTTAGCTGGATTGATTTAAAAATCTCAGGTTGGCTTGCTGATGTAGAAATAATAAAGGGATCAGTATCTTACACTCGAATGTTCATAGACATTACAGAAACTATGTCAAAGCTAAAAACTGCTTAAACTGTGTTATGACTGTAAATGAGTTGTCTGTGGAGTTTTTCTTGTTTCTTTTTTATTGACTGACTCTATGCTTGAGATAATTTAAATATTTCTTATAGCCATCTGGCTTGAAAATGGATGGAGAACTTGGTTATATCAGTGACATATCTTGAACCATGTTCTTCCAATCATAACAGGCGACTGGAACACAACCCGATATCATTCATGTCCATGAATGGCAGGCTGGAGCTTTACCACTGCTTTACTGGGTTATGTACCATTATCTCTCACTTAAGGTATTTACTTCAAGTTTTGTGACAGATATAGATGCTGTTAAATAGTTTTACCTCCCTTCATATGAGATTTGATATTGATATTGATATTGATATATTTTTGTTTATAGAAGCCAATGCTATAATCCCAACAGACCCAATGATTTCAACGCAGGTGCAGCCCATCTTCAATGAAGTTTATGCCGTTCTCAACCATCGACAATACTTGCCTACGATTACTGGTGATGAGCTTTCAAGTATCCGCTCTCTGATACATGTAATTATGTCCAAGAACATGTAAAATTTAATATAGTTTATGCCTTTGATGTTGGCATTTTTTTTAGGGAATTGTCATGTAACTGTCTTTTTGAGAAGTTGCCATGTGACTTTGTCTTTTTGAGAAATTGTCATGTAACTCTTTAAAAGGATTGTGTTGGGAGCAACGCGGAAGAGCTTTGTCATTTATGTTTATTGCATATTTCTTATTGTTTATGAAAGTTTTTTTTAGGGAATGTAATGCCTTAAAGAAGACTGATAAATTTTAGTGTCCTATTTACCCATTTTCATGCTTAAAACACCAAAACAGGACCCAAAAAGGAATATTTGCTTTATGCATAGCAGAGTAAGAATTTGTAGATCACTGGTGCACAATAGACCAATTTGGGATTTTTTTTTTTTTTATTCGATTTTCTTTTGAATTTGGATTGTCAAGGATTATTCATGATCACTATTCCAAGCTAGAGTCTGTAAGAAATGCTCCATTCTGAAGCTTTGTAGTCTCCAAGGAAGAAAAAAGATAATTTTTTTTTGAGGGAGTGCGCTTGGTTTTGGGTGAAGAGGAAACCTGCTTTACACACATGATCACTTTCGCTGGGACACTCAGCTGGTGTTTTCATAATGTTTCTAGATACCCATCTTAGAGGAGTCCACATTGTAAAACCATCATGAATCTCAAGCATTTTTGTAAATCACATTCTTTTCTTGATGGGTAATGGTTGTCTTAGTTCAATTTGCAAATGACCATTTAAGACAATGTATATACACTGTACCGACTCAAGTATACTCCATAAAATCAGTTGCTAAAAATCTCTACAAATTTTTGTAATATTAACATAGAAAAAAAAAGATCCATTGAACATCATGGGGAAAATAAATGGAGAGGGAGGGAAGTGGGGCCAAGGTTTGAGCAAAACAACCATTGTCTACAATAGTAACAGCCAGAATAGTAAGTTAATATCTTAAGAAGTCTTAGATAGGTAGAAACAACATCCCCTTTCGCCAGCACAAAAGAGAAACATAAGCCACAAAAAAACAGATATGCTTTATTTTGGATCTTCACTCAAAGGCCCATTGATTCTCCCTGCGAACCTCCTCCTCTTCCTCTGGTGTGAAGTCATTCTTAATGTTGAATGTCTTGCGGATTTCCTCAGGATTTTTGCCCTTGATCATGTCAGCCACTGTCTGGCAAGTCAAATCCAGCAAGCTCTTGATGTTCAGATAGTTTGCAGCCTGCCAATCAGACATACTCCAAAGTCAGTAGAAAATCTGACTTTGAATTGGGGCATCCTTTGCAAATTCAGTATCGTACTCAATCTCCTATCATACCCAAATAAATAACAAAAAAAAAAAAAGGAAAAATAATATGAAAATAAATTATTCATTTCTCCTATTTAGGTTGTTGTGTTTCGAATATGTAGAAAATCTGAAACTTTTTGGGCATTCCTTTCAAAGTGAATAATATGATCTCTGTCATTAACCACAAACATATATCTGTTATAAATGCACTAGAGCATTTTTCTGTAGAATACATACTAAGAAAGTTCAACATTTTCTTCTCCACTATCAAATTCAAAATAGAACCTAATCGCATTTCAAATCTAGAAGAATGCATGTAAAATACATCCACGACATAAAAGAAAAAGAAACTTCAAGAATTTTACTACAATATGTAAAACATTTATGCTACGAAGGGCTGGAATTGACTTGAATCAAGCATAAGCTAATTCTCCATTTAATATCCACATGGTACAGTCCTGTCCCTATGTAGTTTTTGCAGGATTGATTTATCACATATACAATACTGCTCTCCATAAATATTCACAAACATAAAGCCATGTAACTATGCGTGATAAGACGCTATGTCTGACACCATGTCCATATCACAGCAGATATCCCATATTCCTGTATGTAGTCCATAGTATTTCTAAAGGAGGAGGGTAAGACAAGCAGGAAATTTCTTTCAAACTCCTCTCTTTGGAAAACCGTGAAACTAGTAAAACCTTGTGGTAGCGAGGCAAATACTTTAATGAGACACAAATGATTGTGGTAGTGGGGTGAACCAAGCAATTGCAAACCATGGGTGCATAAAATGGAAAGTGGAAAATGTTGAAGGGAGTTGATGGTCAAAGCACAAGGGAATAACAAAAGGATAAGCTTACCTACACTCCCCATAATGCTCCATATTGTGGATTGTCAATACTATTCTTGGCTTCTATAAACAAAAATACATCAATATCAATATCAATATCAAATCTCATATGAAGGGAGGTAAAACTATTTAACAGCATCTATATCTGTCACAAAACTTGAAGTAAATACCTTAAGTGAGAGATAATGGTACATAACCCAGTAAAGCAGTGGTAAAGCTCCAGCCTGCCATTCATGGACATGAATGATATCGGGTTGTGTTCCAGTCGCCTGTTATGATTGGAAGAACATGGTTCAAGATATGTCACTGATATAACCAAGTTCTCCATCCATTTTCAAGCCAGATGGCTATAAGAAATATTTAAATTATCTCAAGCATAGAGTCAGTCAATAAAAAAGAAACAAGAAAAACTCCACAGACAACTCATTTACAGTTATAACACAGTTTAAGTAGTTTTTAGCTTTGACATAGTTTCTGTAATGTCTATGAACATTCGAGTGTAAGATACTGATCCCTTTATTATTTCTACATCAGCAAGCCAACCTGAGATTTTTAAATCAATCCAGCTAAATAAAAAGTTGAATTCAATACATCAAAAGATGCACCAAGTATTCATCCACAAACCTGCATCCATGCAAGGCAAGCACGGCTAAAGAACAAATATGCCTCCAGCTCATTGTATGAACAGGTCAACATATCTGTTCATCAAAGCATGGCAAAATGGAAAGCAATGGAAATCATACACCAGAAAGGTACATATATTTGTTCTTCAACAACTGCACAACTTTTTCTGGGAAAAAAACAAGGCACATCGTTTATGTTTTTTGTGCCCATTTGTGGGGATTTCTTACAGGTATGCAGTGGTTACAAGAGCAAACAAGGGGATTGGGCTTGAAACTGTGCGGCAACTTGCTTCCCAAGGCATAACAGTTGTGTTTTGATATATCAAGGTGGATATATAGCCTAGCTACTTAAATTTCCCTAAAATTAGGCCAGTGCTAAGAGTTCAATTTGCAATATTTGATAAAATGATAATTCTAGCTTACATTCTTATATCACTTGCAGAGAGAGAGCGTAGTAGTAGTACCAAAAACAACTTTTTGTTTGGTAATATATATTCAGCCATAATGCAGGAAAACAACCACCTATCATTCTATCTACTGCAAATTGGAATTCAGCTCCCATACTATGCATTATACCTCCATAAACCCAAAACAAATCCATACCCAATAATATTCAAAAAACAGAAATCTAAACCCTAAATACACATAAATCTAATACACTATTCTAGCACCCACTACACATAAATCAAAAAGCCCTAGATTTTGAATGTGGATGAGAGAGAGGGATTGCTTACCACCGGTGGAGGAGAGAGAGAGCCTTCGGCTTCGCCGGAGTGAGAGAGACAGTGGATGGAACCTTGCGACGGACGGACAGCTTCTCCGGTGCCGAAGAACTCGTCGGAGGAGAGAGAGGGTGAGCGCGGGAGGGAGAGCGATGGAGTGAGGGAGGATTTCTGGTGGCTGAAGAACTCGCCGGAGGAGAGATGGTGAGTGCGGGAGGGAGAGCGAGGGACTGAGAGAGAAATTTGATTTTTACTGATCTTTGATTTGGTTTTAAAAAAATATAATAAAAAATAAATAAATGCCACGTAGGAGAGAAGTTGGTTTTAAGTTGGGTTTGTGTTGTGCCTTTAACATTTTTCTTAAAAAAATATAATAAAAAATAAATAAATGCCACGTAGGAGAGAAGTTGGTTTTAAGTTTGGTTTGTGTTGTGCCTTTATCAAACCTCTATATATATATATATGATAGCTTGGACTAAAAACGCTATCAGCCTATGAGGTGAAGGAGGGTTTTGGGCCTTGGGCATTGAAGTTATATTTTTTGTTTTTAGTAAATATAAAAATGCATTACTCATGGAGAATAATAATACCCACCTTTTGCATCCATAAAATGTGAATAATGATTTTTAATATTTGCATAACGTGATTAGTATCTGATCGGTTCAAAAAAAAAAAGTGATTAGTATCTGCATCCGAGCAGTTAATGCAAATATTATCAATTATCCGCATTTGAGGTAATGAGCGTTTTAGACATTTAAGTTATAATTCACTAATTCTTGCATCTAGTAAATACCAAAAAAAGAAAAAAAGAAAAAACACTATTTTTATATTGAACACTATTATTCATATCACACTTGCTAAGAATAAATTTTCATCACATATATTATTTAATATTTAGCTTCATGTAGATCTATAGTTGGTGACCCAAAAAAAATAGAAATAATAATAATAATAATAATAAAGGTAGAATATATATGGCAATTAAATCATAAGAGTTTCCTAGCAGTGAAATCTAACAACCATACAAATCTAGAAAATATAAGAAACATACATTACAAATCCAACAAACATAAACATAAACATAAACATAATTTTTTTTTTTTAAAAAAAAAATCCAACATTCAATACATGAATTAAATCTAAATGTAACACATTCATAAGTGGATGCTGATGGCAACGGATCTACAACACACCATGAACCCAAATCAACACCCGTACAAGTACAAATCATTAGGCCTGGGTATCGGTCAAAACGGTCCGGTTAAGGACCTTATCGGTTATTAACCGATAATTTTCGGTTAAACGGTTTATTAACCGATATCAAACCAATAAGAATTTTAACCGATAATTTCGGTTAAAACGGTACACGGTTAAATGGTCCGGTTAAACCGGTTAACCGATTAATTCCCTCCTCCCCATAGGTCTGGTTTTTTTGGATCTCGTCAGTTTAATGTGGGATTAGTTTGTTATAATTTGTGGTTTTTGTAGAATGAAATTAAATGTGTTGAAGCCTGAAGTCTCCCGGTTTTGAATGAAATTTGGTGATTGAAGAGCCAAGAAAGATGTTTACCACTTTACCATGTGGTATTGTACAAAGATTCTGGAAATATTCATGTTAGGAGCCAAATTGATCATGTGAAGGCCCATGAGATATAGAAATTCACCAGAAAAAGAAAGCCAATATATACACCAGCAAAAGAAATTCTTACAGGAAAAATTTCAAAATAGGAACTCTATCAGGTTCCATAATCCAGCGCCAACAAAAACCATCAAATGCAAAGAAATCTCATCAAATGCCATCACTTAAAAAAAAAACATCAAACCTACCCAAACTCAAATTAAAATAAAATTCATTAATGAATAATAAACAAAGTATTAACTAATTAAAGTCACTTAGCAAAAGGAAAATAAGTCATGGCCTCATGGGCAAGTAGGCAACACCATTACACAAATATAAAAGCAAGAAAACATAAAGATAGTGATCAGTATGAATAAACATCAACATCAACACGGTTACACAATAATTTCCTTGAGCCACCTCAAACATAGATTATCTTCAATTCCTTAAATTTGCTTCCTTCAATAATCCAACAAATCAAAACATAAATAAAGTGAATCACTATTAGTAATTAATATTAAAGAGTAAGAAATAAATATCACATAAGAAAAAAATAAGATCCAAAAAACTTACCAAATACTTTAAACAAAACATTACCCCGCAAAGTTCATCCATTAAGCCTTAATTCGTGTCAAATGTGAGGGAATTAGACAAAATTTCTACCACAATGAAATTTTTAAAGGATTAGTAAAAATAATTTAATCAAATAATTAGAATAATAAATAAATTTGAAATTAACAAATATTACCCGACTCAAGCTTGTAGCTTTCTTCATCTTCAATGTCAGGCAAGAGTGACTCAACATACTGAAAATTGGGAGAAGATCTCAACCAATTTTCACAACAAATAAGAGCTTCCACTGTTTTCGGAGCCAAAGAACTCCGAAAAGGATCTATGATGCGACCTCCGGTGCTAAAGGCCGACTCAGAAGCAACAGAAGTAAGTGGAATTGCCAGGACATCTCGTGCTATCTCGGCGAGAACCGGAAACTTTACCTTATTTACCCTCCACCACATTAAAATATCAAAGTTGTCACTTGGAGTCTCCACCTCTTCCGTATAATATTGCTCTATCTCTGTCCGACACATCATCACATTTTTGGACGCCCGAAATGAATGGTAAATAGCTAAAGCATCTTTCTTATTAGTACCCACACTTTCGGAACTTGTGCAACTACGCTCTTCATTTCCAAACCTAGCCAAGCTAGCCCCACTTCCACTTTCATTCTTAGCATATTGCTCATATAACCGGTTCAAGACATTCTTTAATTTGGTAACAATTTCTTCTGCTTTTTCTAGACCCACATTCGTTTGGAACCAAAATTCCAAGACATTTATCTTGTAACGTGGATCAAGCACCGAAGCAACAAACAACAAGGGGTTAATAGACAAAAACTTTCCCCAATACTTATCATATTTCTCTTTCATTTGCATTGCCATGGTACTCAATGAATAATCACTACTTTCACAATACTCATCCAAACAATGATAAACATTTTGAAGAATACCAAAAAACAAGTTAGAAGTTGAATACAAGGAACCCGACATCTGAATTGTTTCGTCATAAAATACACGCAAGAATTTAACAATGTGTCGAACCTTATTCCAATCATCTTCATTTGGAGCCCCCAACACATCCCTCCCTCCACAATCATCATTCAAATAATGTACAAAATTAGAATCTTCATCTAACATAAGATTAAATGCCCTTTCATACTTTTGTGCCGCCTCCAACATGGTATAAGTAGAGTTCCATCTAGTGGAAACATCAAGAGTCAAGAAAGACCGACACCCAAGATTCTTCCTTTCTACACAAGACTTAAAGAGGGCTAATCTTTGGGGGGATCCCTTCACATATTTCACCATATTTCGGACCCTTTCAATTGAATCATGTGCACCCTTCATACCCTCCTTCACAATTAAATTTAGAATATGGGCACAACACCTCACATGAACAAACTCATGGCGACAAATAACATCACTATTGGACATATTTCTTTTACCAAACTCACTAATTGCTTTATCATTAGCACTTGCATTGTCAAGTGTTATCGCCAACACACGAGTAATCCCCCATTCCACCAAACATTGCTCTATTTCCTTAGTAATCGTTATTGCCTTGTGATCCGACACTTGGCGAAATGCCAATATTCTTTTTTGATATTTCCAAGTAGAGTCAATGAAATGTCCTGTTACAACCATGTAATTCATATTCTGAATTGAAGTCCAAGTGTCAGTTGTCAAACAAACCCTTTGACCAACCATCATCAACTTCTTTTTGATTATTTCTTTTTTGGTCATAAACAACTTAACACAATCCTTAATCACTGTGTAGCGAGAAGGAAGCTCAAAACGAGGCTCAAGAACCTTAAACATTTTCTTAACACCCATCTTCTCCACAATTGAAAAGGGAAATTCATCAACAATGATCATTTCACAAAGAGTCTCCCTAATAAGTTTTTCAGAATACTTCCCAACAATTAAGTTATTACCAATACTACCATCACTCTGACTCTGCCCGGCCATATAGGTGAATTTAGATTGAGAGCCATCTGTTTTTGCTTTTAAGCTCTTATACTTTTGGCATTTTTTGAAATGGTACAACATGCTAGATGTGCCATTGTTTGTCCCATGACATTTATACTGAGCCCCACAATAGTTACAACTTGCAATAGGAGCCTCTTCAGAACTATTTGCATCTTTAGTAAAATGGTCCCATACTGAAGATCTTTTTGTTCTTAATCTTTTTTTAAGAGGGATTGGGGGTCGTTGACCACGAGTACGACCATGAGGTGCTGCCCTAAAACCCCTAGAACCAGCACATCTAATCCCTTGGGTATCAAACTCATCAGATTCATCAATATCATCAAAGATTTCTTCATCAAATGTGTCTTCATCAAAGGTTTCACTATCATCTATGCCTATGGGACAAGAAGCACTAGTTGATGTCGAAGGTCGAGGTGCAGCCATATGAACTGAAGTAAAAAGTAATAGTTGAAATTAATTAGCTAATGTGACAATGTTTGACCTATGGGCTATGACTAAAACTCAAACTAATGGTTGGTTTTAATTAGCAAAATTAATTTGCTGATTTATGGTGTTCATAAAACTGAGTTTTTCACCTAATAGTGCAAAATGCAAATCAATGATTCAAGATGCATGTGTAAATTGTAATGTGTTATCCAGTGAACCCGTGGCCGTGGGTACCATAAAATTAGCCAAGAAAAGTTTTCCCATTCTCAACCGCCAACAAATCAACAACGAAATAATATCAAAACATAACACTGAAATACCCATTCTAAATCTCAACAACAACCAAAGATTTTCCAAACTATTGAGCATAATTCATAAACGATTTCGTTACCTGAAGCAAGGGCTCAGAGCTTGATTTGGTGGGAAGTCGGAAATTGGAAGTGAACTGAAATAATTCACACACGGTGCACTGCCTGAGGGTCAGAGACGCCACATAAGAAAACAACAAAAGAAAAAAAAAAAAAAAATACAGAGTTTACGGTTTACACTTTACCTGTAGCTGTAAGTTCTGTAACAGGCGACTCAGACGAGGAATCGAGAGTTTCTGATCTTACTGGGACTTTGGGAGTCTGGGATGAGTGAGCAATGCACCGAAGTTACAGTGGGTTCACTGGGTTGAGTGGGTTTGAGTCGTTCCACCGTTCCAGACTTCGAGTCTGGCGAGAGAGGGGAGAGACCGAGAGAGTGAGAGTCTGAGAGACTTGGCTTGCGAGAGGCGAGAGAGGCGAGCGACCGAGAGAGTGAGAGTCTGAGAGACGCGGCTTGTGAGTTGCGAGTTGCGAGAGAGGCAAGAGAGGGGAGAGACCGAGAGAGTGAGAGACTCGGCTAAGGCTTGCGAGTTGCGAGAGAGGCGAGAGAGGGGACTCAGCCGGACTGGATTGGGAGTGCCGGAGTGGGGACTGGCCGATTGGGTCTGGGGAGAGAGCGGCGCAAAGTGAAAGAGTGGGTTTGTGGGTGAGTTAGGTGACGGTCAGCTGGGACTGGGTTAGGGATTTGGCGATTTGGGTATTCGGCAATTCTTAATTTCTATTTTCTTATTCAGTTATTATTCCACTTATTCGACTAACAGAGCCACAGAGGGCAAAAACCGAAAAAAATGGGATTTTAAAACTACACTAAAACGGCGCCGTTTTCTCTTGGTGAACAGTATACCGGTTCTTATCGGTTAAACCGGTTAACCGATAAGAAAATCTTAACCGGACCGGACCGAATTCCGGTATACTTTTTTTAACCGATAAGGATATCGGCATATCGGCTACGGTTTATATCGGTTCGGTCGAAGCCGGTAGACGGCCGGTTAAACGGTAACGGTTAATTTGCCCACCCCTACAAATCATGAAATTCAAAACGACGTTATTTTGGTATATATATACATATATATAAAGGAATGCGGATGCGGATAATATCCGCACCTGCATACCCTAAAACTACTATTTGCATTTGCGAATATTAGTTTTTGCTATTCGCATCCGCATTCGCATATGCGGTTATTAATCGCCCGCATTTTCATCTCTAATTTATATCACACTTGCTAATAATTTTGCCATAAATTAAAAATCCGACAAACATAAAATAAATAAATAAATCTGAAATTCAAAAAAAAAAAAGAAAAAGAAAAAAAAAGGTCTAAATATAACATATTCATAAGTGGATATTGATAGAAATGGATCTATGACACACCATGACTCTAATTTAGCACCCCTACAAATACAAATAATGAATCAATTAAATGTAAAATATAATGATAATTGTATTATAACAAATAAAATATGACAAAACAATAACATTTATTACTAACAAACTTCTAACTAAAACAAGAATAAAGGTTCAATCCTTAAATTTGAAATATATATAATATATTATAGAGATATGCTAGAATCTAATAAAATCTCCACATTTTGCCCATCAAAATCCTAAGTGGCAAAGTGTCATTTGACATTTGTCATCAACTTGGACCATGTGTCCTTTTACATCAACTTGGCAAATGACACTTTGCCACCTAGGATTTTGATGAGCAAAATGTGAAGATTTTATTAGATTCTAATATTTCTCTATATTATATGTAGAGATAATGTGAATGCGGTTAAGTCGATCCAACAGTACTGGTCCAAACAGCTCGTAAGGATCTTTGTTAATTTGAAAATTTTTGTTGTTAATCTTATGATTGACTTTTTTTTATATAAGAATATATAATAAAATTGTGTCACGTGCATTCAAATACTTTGTCATTATGCCAAATGAGTGTAAAAAAAAAAAAAAAAAAAAAAAAAGAGAGAGAGAACAGCAAAAGGTTATATAATTTGTAGTAATTAAGAATTTGTACTACATATAATTTGTAGTAATTAAGAATTTGCTAGCAAAGCTCGTAACAAGTGAATAAATGACAAAAAAGAAAACCTATACATATACTAATTTTGTGGTACAATACGCGCAACCACAACCGTAATATCATCGATCTTCCCCCCGACATGCTTCTTGTTTTACAGCAATGGCGTAAGCCAAATGCCAAGGGTCTTCACTACCCTCTAAAGTTTCCTGCTTCAGAAAATCCTCAATTTCTGCTGCGTACACGTTGTCTAAAAGCCCATCGGTGCCGAGAACTATGATGTCTCCGGGGACGACCGGGACTGTTTCCTCTGCAGCCGAACTTGGCCGATCACTTTTCTCGCCGTTTCCTAACTGAAACGAACAATTGAAATAACGTTGCTGTATCGGCGACTGATACGCAAGCTTATTGGCCCTGAAAATCATAAACCCACTGTCTCCCACATTGATATAATGCAAGATGTTGTCCTTGAGCATCGCAATGCAAGCTGTGGATGAACCTTCGGCGTCGGTATTCAAGAAAGCTTCGTTTAGAACCCTTTTAGGATCCGCGACTCCATCGGTTTGTTGATGAATCGCGATGAAAGCATTATTCATGAATTCTCGCGCGTACTCGCCGGCGTCGACGCCCTTTTGAGCCCAACCACCGACACCGTCGGCCACGCCGATGGCATATTGCTTCTCCGCGCAAATAAAGTAAGCGACCTCGCCTATAGGCTTCAGCGGGTTGTCTTTGGGTAAGTAGAACGCACCGCAAACCATCTTCAAACTTTCTTCGGGGACTTCTGGTCCGTCGCTCTTCGACGGAGTAGTCTCCGCCAGTTTTCCTTCAAGCCGCCCCCATTTTTTGGGGCGGGATGAATGTTTTCCTTCAAGCCTTCGCTTCTTGATGATCATCGTGGGATGAAACAGAGAAGAATTAGAGGCCTAGAAACAGGAGATCGGAAGAAAAACAAATGAATTCTTCAAGAATCTTGGAACGTAATCGGAAAGAACTCCTGGAATTTGAAACAAACAGGACGAAAGTCGGTGGTGAAAAGAATGAGTATGAGTGAACACTCCTTTTATAGAGAGAGAGAGAAGGGATGTTTCCTTTTTCCAATTTTTTTTTTTTTTTTTTGGCTAGTAGATGGGATGTTTACAAATTGCACGATTTCTTGATCACGAAGCTTCTACGGTCTTGAAAACACGGGCGGATACCGTGTGGGGCAGTGGGACCTGCGGATTCGGGTTCACCCGGGTCTCATATATATATATATATATATATATATGAAAATGTTAGTCGTTCTTCTAGTGTTTTTGTGGTATTTTTTTAACTATGATGTGACTTTTAAAATTATTACTGAATTTGATATTATTATTATTAACTTATAATCTACTGGTGATTTTAATCACAAAATATATATATATATGACTAAAAATGCTATCAGCCTATGAGGTAAACGAGTGTTTTTGGCCTTGGGCATTGAAGTTATATTTTTTGTTTTTAGTAAATATAAAAATGCATTACTCATGCTTGAACACTATTATTCAGAATATTGGTGAAAATGCGGAGAATAATAATACCCCACCTTTGCATCCATAAAATGTAGATAATAATTTTTGATATTCGCATAATGTGATTATCTGCATTTGAGGTAATGAGGGTTTTAGACATTGAAGTTATAATTCACTAATTCTTGCATCTAGTAAATACAAAAAAAATAAAAAAGACATTATTTGTATTGAACACTATTATTCATATCACAATTGCTAATCATTTTGCCAATAAAAATTCATCAGATATATTATTTAATATTTAGCTTCATGTAAATTTATAGTTGGTGACAAAATAATAATATATAAGGCAATTAAATCAGAAGAGTTTCCTAGCAGTGAAATCTAACAATGGTACAAATCCAGCAAATATTAGAAACATAGATTACAAATCCAACAAACATAAACATAAAAAATAAAAAAAAATTCGGAAATTCAATACATTAATTAAATCTAAATGTAACACATTTATAAGTGGATGTTGACCGCAACGGATCTACAACACACCATGAACCCAAATCACCACCCTTAAAAGTACAAATCATGAAATTCAAAATGACGCCGTTTTGGTGATTATATATATAAAGAAATACGGATGCAGATAATATTCACACCCGCATGCCCTAATACCGCTACCCGCATTTGCGAATATTGATTTTTGCTATTCCTGCATCTGCATTTGTGGATATTGGTTTTTACTATCTGCATATGCAAATGCGCATTTTCATCTCTAATTTATATCACAATTGCTAATTATTTTGCCATAAATTACAAATTCAACAAACATAAAATAAATAAATAAATATGAAATTCAAAACATTAAAAATAAAAATAAAAATTTTAAATGTAACACATTCATAAGTCTGATATTGATAGCAACGAATCTACGATCAATAATTGTATTATAATAAATAAAATATCACAAAACAATAACATTTATTACTAACAAACTTCTAACTAAAAGAAGAATAAAGGTTCAATCCTTAAATTTGAAAGTCGGTCCAACAATGGTCCAAACAGCTCGTAAGGATCTTTGTTAATTTTTAAATTTTCTTTTTTTAATCTTATGGTTGACTCTTTTTCATATAAGAATAATAAAATTGTATCACGTGCATTCAAAGACTTTGTAAATAAAAATTAAATAAAAAAGAAGAGAGAACAGCAAAAGGTTATATGAAAAGTAAATATAATTTGTAGTAATTAAGAATTTGCTAGCAAAGTGAATAACAAGTACTGAATAAATGACAAAAAAGAAAACCTATACATATACTAATTTTGTGGTACAATACGCGCAACCACAACCGTAATATCATCGATCTTCCCCCCGACATGCTTCTTGTTTGCCAACTCAGCCGCTCTTGCGAATGGGCTGTAACAAAATTTGTCCTGCGAGTTATACAACGCTTTTACCGCAATGGCGTAAGCCAAATGCCAAGGGTCTTCAGTACCCTCCAAAGTTTCCTGCTTCAGAAAATCCTCAATTTCTGCTGGGTACACATTGTCTAAAAGCCCATCGGTGCCGAGAACTATGATGTCTCCGGAGACGACCGGGACTGTTTCATCTGTAGCTGAACTTGGCCGATCACTCGACTTGCTGTTTCCCAGCTGAAACGGACAATTGAAGTAATGTTGCTGTATCGGCGACTGATGCACAAGAGTATTGTCCCTGAAAACCATAAATCCGCTGTCTCCCACGTTGGCACAATGCAAGATATTGCCCTTGAGGACCGCAATGCAAGCCGTGGATGAACCTTCGGCCTCGGTATTCAAGAAAGCTTCGGTTAAAACCGCCTTCGGATCCACGGCTCCATCGGGTTGTCGATGAACCGCCACGAAAGCATTATACATGAGTTCTCGCGCGTAGTCGCCGGCGTCGACGCCCTTTCCAGCCCAACCGCCGACACCATCGGCCAAGCCGATGGTCTGCGTCTCCTCACAAAGAAAGTAAGCGTCCTCGCCTATAGGCTTCAGCGGGTTGTCTTTGGGTAAGTAGAACGCACCGCAAACCATCTTCAAACTTTCTTCGGGGACTTCTGCTCCGTCGCTCTTCGACGGAGTAGTCTCCGCCAGTTTTCCTTCAAGCCGCCCCCATTTTTTGGGGCGGGATGAATGCTTTCCTTCAAGCCTTCGCTTCTTGATGATCATCGTGGGATGAAACAGAGAAACAAAAAAACAGGAGAGAAGAAAACAAATGAATTCTTTAAGATTCTTGGAAATTTGGAAGAGCTCCTGGAATGAGTGAATATTGCTTAATTTACTCGTGTTTTATACTGGAGTGACCAAATGTCTCCGAAGTCCGAATTGCAAAGAGAATTTCTGACGGATCCGGGCCTTGCGGAATCAGGTCCACCCGGGTCTCATCTGTCATATATATGGTCACGCCACGTGGGCTTCATCGTATGGATTCCGAATTTTATTTTATTTTTGAGATAATTTTGCTTTACACTTCGAATTATCATAGAAGACTATCGCAAAATTTAAAATTTTTCAATTTAAACTTTGAATATTTAAACCATTTTGGTTAGATTTTAAAAGTTAAAAGTGAGACAATAACATTTATACTCTTGATTTTTTTATAAAATTTTAAATTAACCCTTAATTCCAAATAAACAAATTAAAAAAAGGGTCATCCAAGGTCTAGCCTTGTGATCCGTAGGTCAGGCTAGACCCACGGCTAGTGAGACCCACAAGTCTTTTTTTTTTTTTTTAAAACAAAAAAAAAAGAGAACTTTATTTTAGACTTCTGAGTTACCACGCAATTTGACAAGTTCCCGAACTTTAAAACCTTTCAATTTGAACTCATGATGCAGTCAATTTGAACCCCTCCATCGGATCTTAAACGTTAAAAGTGAGACAATAACGTTTATACCCTTGACTTTTTTTTATAAATTTCAAATTTACCCTTAATTTTAAATTAAAAATTTTATATATATATATATATATAATCACAAGGTGACCAGGTTGGGCGACCTTGTGACTCTTTTTTTTCATATATTTTTTTTAATAAAATGAAAATTAAATGGTAATTTTATATTTTTAGGGGTTTTAACTGTAAAAATTGATAGAAGGGGTAAATCGACTGTAATTAAAAGTTCAGAGATTTAAATTAAGAGGTTTTGAAATTCAGGGGCTTATCAAATCGCATGGTAATTCAAAGGTCTAAAGTGAAATTACAAGAAAAAGAAAAGAAAATCTCGAATATTTTGACATTTTTAGGTATTACCTTAGAATTAAAGGGCCAAATCAGTAAATCTGACATAAAAATTTAAATTAACTGCGATCGAAAGTTAAAACGTACAAATGAAGAGGTTTTCAACTTTGGTTGTAATTGAAGTCGCCCATTATTTTTTTGGAAACACGTTCATAAAAAAGAACAAAGAAACCATCAACGCAGGGATTGTGAGCACCGCCGCAGGACTGGGAACCGGGAGAAGTCTCCGAACGCTACCACAAAGAAGGACGAGAAAGCCGTCAACGCGGCTCGCGGAACCGGCGCCGACATCGAAACCATCAGAAAAAGGTATTCCTTTGGCTTCTAGGAAAATGCGAGAAGCAAGTACTTGACAATTTTCTCATTCCTTTTGGCTTAGACTGTGGCCTGTGATTTTTTTTCGCAGATCATAAAGATTCATTTTTCTATCAAATAGGGACGTAGGAATTTGTAATTGATTGACATTGTTTTTAACCTTCAGTTTCTACGTTCTGTTTGGCTTCTTGGAAAATGTTTGTTTGTTAACTGCATGTTTTCTTATATATAATGAATACTCTTAGTTCTTATTTTGGGTGATATTCATCACAAGACTTGAAGACTGGTCTATTTCCCACTTTGTTCCTTCTTGTGGCACTACTGTGCAAATACTAGAGTAATTAAAACAAAGTGCACTTGGGGGAATGAATATGGATAGTGATGATTGTGATCACCTATTAATGCCGCAAACACAACATTTTAGCTATTTCGTATTTCGTATTTTGTTTGATTCATTGCTCAACTAGGAACTTGCTGTAGAAATTCCAAGAGATGTAACCAAGATGGGCGGTAGAATCCATTCTAAGAAGGTGATGTGAATATACTTTAATTTGGTGCAGGAGAAGATGTTGCGCATTTGGTGGGCCTCAGTCGGCCTCAATCAGACTTGGTATTTTTGGATCCATGATGCTTTGCCAAGTTCTATATGAAATCATGCGTCCAAGATTGTTAAGAATTTAAAAATGTATGTTTGAGCTATGGATTTGATTAATTATGTAGTTTTCACTTAGCATAGACATATGTTTGGATATATTTGGGTTATGGATTCCGCTTATTTTGTAGTTTAGATAGAAATAGTACTGTGTAACAATATATATTTTATGAGATGTTACTTTTCTGTAACTATGACAGTGGATTGCCCTCTTTCTCCTTCGAAAACCCCCAGTGTGTGCATCATCATCATCATCATCAATATTTGGAAAAGGGATTCTTTCTCTAGGACCTTCAAAAAATCCTCAAAATGTATCCATATGATGAAAAGACACTGAGAAATGAGGTTATCTATCTCCACTCTCTATGGCACCAAGGCCCCCCATCAGACCCCAACTCCAACTCCAACCCTAACCTCAACAACCCTAACCCTAGCCCCAGCTCCTCAAGAATCCCTTATGTTCCCAACCCCACACCATTCTATTACAGATCCTATTATCCGCTCTGTCACCAGCAAACGCCTAACCCAAATCCCACTCCCTATTATCCGCTTTGTCACCAGCAAACGCCTAACCCAAATCCCAGTTCCTATTATCCGCTTTGTCACCAGCAAATGCCTAACCCCAACCACAGATCCAATTATCCCCTCTATCATCCACAAACCACTATCTCAAACTCCAGACCAAAACCCTGCACTAGAAATTCTCTCAAACCCACCAATCCCACATATTTCAAGAAAGAAAACACCTCCACCACCACCACAAGGAAGAAGAGGCTCAGAGAGAAAAAGGTCAAGAAGAAGAAGAACAAGAACAAGATGTCACAGCCTGACCCACCACCGGATTTGGGTCCTGAATGGCCGTGCCCAGAACCCCTAGAGCCAGCTCTAGAAGCATCTGGTTGGCCTGCCCTGAAGCCCGTTTCGACCCCAAAAGATCAACCTTTGTCAGCCAATGAGCATGCCTATTTTGCTGCAATTCAATTACAGTACAAGGCAGCTGAAGTTTGCCGTAAATTTTTCACGAAAAGGGTTGATTTCAATGCCAATGAAGATGAAGATGAAGACGACAATGGAGATGATGAAGATGATGAAATGATGGAAGAGGGGTCTGATGAAAATGAAGAATCCAGGTTCTTTTTGCTGATGTTTGTGGAGGACAGTGAGTTGAGGAGTTACTTTGAGAAGAATTATGAAACTGGGGACTTTTGTTGTTTGGTTTGCCAAGGGATTGGGAAGAAGGCGTGGAAGAGATATAAGGGTTGTGTTGGTCTTGTTCAGCATTCATTTGCGATTTCGAAGACGAAGAGGAAGCGGGCTCATAGGGCTTTTGGGCAAGTTGTTTGTAAGGTTCTAGGTTGGGATTTTGATCGGTTTCCGACAATTGTATTGAAGGATGAGCCTCTCCGTCGCTCTTTGGCAAAATCAGTCGAGTTACAGGTGATGTAACTCTTTATTTTCTTGTTTCTTTTTTGTGTCATTTAGAAGAAAAAAAATTCTATGTAAATTGGCTTGTGTTTTTGTTGTCAGTAATAGTAATTTTGGGTTTTGTGTGATGAGAATTGCAGGGTGACCCTGAGGGAAATAATGATGATAATAAGGATGATTCTAGTGTTATTAAGGAAAATGTAGTTTCTGCGAATGATGGTAGTGGTGAAAATGCAGTCTCTATCAATGGTAGTAGTGAAAATGCAGCTTCTGTTGATGAAAATAATGGTGAAAATGCAGTTTATGTCAATGCTAGTATTGGTGAACATGTAGTCTCTGTCAGTGGTGATAATGGTGATGATAAAGAGGTTTGACATGTTCATCAGGATAGTTGATTACTGCAGGTGAGGTTAGTTACACATACGAATTTAGCTTATTTGTTGTTTGGGACTGTGGGATTGGGATGGGTCTAGTCATGTGATATGCATGTTAACTATCTTTTGATTGTTTTGATTTGCAGTTCTTTGAAGGAAGATGGCATTAGTGAACACGTTGAAAATCTGTGTATGTGGAGATCTAAAGCTGTATTTTGTTACTTTATTATACTTTTTTATATTTCTTGGTATGATTTTGTTGATGGCAAGTTCATTTTTCCTCCGGTGAAAAACTCGCTGCTTAAATTGCAGTTCCCCAAAATCATATTTCCAAAATAAATTAGTTTCTTAAGGATTTTGTGCAAATTAAGTAAATAAATAAGAAAAACACAACTGTTGTATAATGAGCAATTTCCCCCTGTAGGGCTGCATCCTAGGAAAGTTATTCTTGTACAGATTTTCACATTTAGTATGGGCAATGGTGCCTCAGGCAGTAACAAAGACAATGACGACAATGAGGATGAAGATGATTTATGGATGAAGATGGTTTGAGGGTGACAATGATGAGGCATGTGAAGAATTCAAGTTCTTGAGAGTGTTTACAGAGACAGTGAATTGAGAAATGTGAAGGTGGGGAAGTTTTGTTTGGGTTGTAGTGTGATGGAGAATAAGGCATGGTAACTGTTTTGTTGGGCTCCCTCACATTCAACTGCAATATTGAATAGAAGAAGTGGGCTCATAGGGTTCATAGGCAGGTTAATTGCAAGGTTTTAGGTTAGCGTATTGATTGGCTTCCAATAATTGTGTCACTGGGCAGACATTTTGGGTGTATTCTTGGCAAAGACTGATGAGTTGCAGTGTTGCAGGTAATTGTTCGTTTGTGTGATACCTATATAAAATTCAGTTATTTTTGAAATCTGTAAATTACCCTAAGATGAACATTATAGGGTAAGCTGGAGGCAAATGCTGATTTTGATTTAAATGTTTTTTTAAAGGAATGCAGAGTCTGTGAATGATGATAGTGAGAATCGTGAGATAGTTCCAAAGGAGGATTCTGATCAGAATACTGGTGATGAGTAATTAAGTGGTGAGATATAGAGCATACAGACAATTTGGTTTGTGGTGCTGAATGGTATTTTAAGGGGATAAAAACCAGAAAGGAGAAAGAGGAAGGGAGAAGGAAGAGGATGTCCCCTCTCCAAGTCACTCACGGGGAGCGGGGGAGTGACAGGATTCTCACAGGGGATGGAAGTTCATTTCAGAAATTGGTTTTTTGATGGGGAAAACTTTTGAGGTGATAAAGAGGATAATTGAACGATGTATAACATTACTTTTGCTGAGACCCGTGAGAACCATCACTATCATCCTCGTCGCAATTGCCAACAAATTTCATTTTAGGTTGTAGTGTAGATGGGACAATAAAATCGTCGTGTAGAATTTGCATAGAGCTGCTAAAAAATATAGATTATAAATATTCAACAAAATTCCAGTATAAGAGGCAGAGAGAGAGAGAGAGAGAGAGAGAGTACTAATTTCAAAATATAAATTTTTAAAAATATAATAATTCATAAGACATTGTCAAGTAATTGTGTTCACATGGAAAAGATTACAAAGGCAGGAACCACATCGTCCATCCCAAATTCCCACCTAGAACACTAACATCACAATAAAAACCCTTTCCCGTACCAAATTTTAACCACCACTGGATTAGAAATAGCAAGTCCTCCTATCAGTGAAAAATGAGTTTGAGGAGTTACAATACGATTCAATTTCCAGAAAGAACCCTCAATTATCCTAAAACAACTATTACCACCGGAAGCAGCAGCAGGCCAGCTTGTCCACAACGATCACATATTACAAATTTCAATCACATTCGACCCAACCTCAACTTGCTGTCAACAAAATCATCATAGGAAGCCAGTCTCGACTAAAATTGAGAGGTCAACTGAGCCACTTAATAACACAAACCACAAATCACCCTCGCTAACAAGAAAAAATAAACAGAAATGCATTCCAGACTTTAAGGTTCGGTAGCTGATTGATGGCAAGAGTCTATGCCATCCTCTGGCTCGGTACGTTCAACCACTGGTGGCTGTGCAATCAAATTAGCTCCAGGAGATCCATTATCACGTGTGCCTGGGGACATAGGAGACATCCCTGATTCAGGAGCAGCCTCAAATTCAGGCACTGTGGTATCTGGTTTATCAGAGAATCTTTGTGGCCTCTCATATTCAGGCACAGTGGTATCTGGCTTATCAGAGAATCTTTGTGGCCTCTCATATCCAGGCACAGCGGTATCTGGTTTATCAGAGAATCGTTGTGGCCTCTCATATTTGTCATAGCTGCGGCTACGGCTGTGGCTAGGGCTGCGGCTAGGGCTGCGACTGTAGCTACCACCACGGCCGCGAGACCGGCTTCGGCTATGAGTACGACCCCTGCTCCAGCTCCTACTCCTGCTTCGGCTACGGCTGCGGCTACGGCTGCGGCTGCGGCTGCGACTGCGGCTGCGGCTGCCGCTATAACCCCACGTTCGAACTCTTTCAGGGCTACGACTGTAACTTCTACCCCTACTCCTATCAGAAACGTCTCTTCTGTTGTCAAATCTTCCCCGTCCACGACCACGTCCACGGCCATCCATATTGTTGTATCGATCATATGGGCCACGATCATTCCTGCCCCGACCAACATGACTACCACCAGGACCACCAAATCCTCGTCCCCTATTGCTGCGACCAGGAAAGAAATCACTTTTCCCACCATGTCCACTAATGGCACCATCTCTCATGCCTCCACGTCCACCAAAATTGCCACCCCTCATGCCTCCACGTCCACCAAACCCACCATCCCTCATGCCACCCCGGCCACCAAATCCGCCATCCCTCATGCCACCACGGCCAGCAGAATCATACCGACCATAACCACCACCGCTACTAATAGAATCAAAATGGCTAACCCGATCCTTGCCAAAACTCGGTGCACCACGTACAGCCATCTCTCGCACCTCTGGTGGCACTTGCTGGTTAGCTCCTTCCAGAACTTTGACCAGATCAGCTGCGTATTTCCAGTCCTGCTCAGAGAAAAAAGTATATGAAACACCAGTTGCGCCAGCTCTCCCAGTTCTTCCGATTCGGTGGACATAGTCCTCAACCCCAGTAGGGAAATCATAGTTGATCACCACCCTGTAACACGAAGGCATAAAAGAATGAGTATGATGTGAAGGATGCTAAATAACTAGACAATAGTATTAAACTCATTCATAATCTGAAACTTATGAGATTCATGATCCTGGTCCTAAAGCAGTGAGTGTTGTCACCTTATCACACAAGTTAAAATGCAAAGACAAGAGCTAACCTTATATCTTTGATGTCAAGCCCACGGGCAGCAACATCAGTGGCAACCAATATAGGAGACTTTCCACTCCGGAACTGATTTAAAACCGAGTCTCTCTCACCCTGAGACTTGTCTCCATGAATTGCAGCAGCCGCAAAGCTACGTCCAATACTGTGTGCAAGCTGATCACACAACCTCTTTGTGGAGCAGAAAATAATGACCTTTGAACCTCGTTCTTGGGCTCTAAGGATCTGCTCCAAGCGCCTCTGCTTCTCCATTTGTGGGACTACTTCAACATACTGCAAGTTCAGAGAAAAAAACAAATCTCATTTTGTTTAAATAATGGATGATATCATAGAAAATATTCATAATGCAACCGAATTAGCTTCAAGATGTGGGTGTAAAATCCAATAACTCATGAATAAGATGGCCAGACTGATATAAGGATGATGCAACTTTCACATATACAGACCACATTGAGATACAGAACTATCATTTTCTACGTTGCATTTGTATGACAGTGGCAAAGGTGTGCTAGTCCAAAGGTACCTGTGTGATAGCCTTGTTTGCAGAAAGCTCATCAACACTGCCAATGTTAACCTGAACAGGATTAACAAGAAGATCACTTGCTATTTTTCTTACTTCTTTGGGCCACGTTGCTGTGTACATAAGAGTTTGTCTGTGTGGGGGTATCTCATTAACAATCTTACGAATTTGAGGTTCAAAACCCATGTCAAGCATTCGATCAGCCTCATCAAGTACAAGAAGTGAAACTTGTCTAAAGTCAATCTTCTTCATCTCAAGGATGTCATTGAGTCGACCAGGAGTTGCCACAACAATATCTGCCCCTCGATCTAATTCTTTTAGCTGTGGACCCTTTGGAGCACCACCATATAAGCACTGAATCAAACAAATTGAGTCAAATTCGTGAATCAAAACTCTAAAGCAAACAAGACAATGACCGAATTGTACAGCAAGGAAAATAGATGAGCACTTAAGAACCCACCGTGCAAGAGACTCCCGATGATCGGCCAAATTTCAAGACCTCATCTTGTATTTGAGTAGCAAGTTCCCGGGTTGGAGCCACAACCAACACTGTTGGGCCATTCTGAGGGTTATTACGGCAATGTCTAAGAAGAATGAAGGCAGGGACCAAATAGCCCAATGTTTTCCCAGAACCTGTCTTTGCAATTGCCACTATGTCCCTGCTTTGCAGGGCAATTGGCCATGTCTGCGCCTGAATTGGTGTGGGAGACGTGAAACCAGCAGAATATATCTAAGAGAAGAACATAGATGCAGGTATCAGCCCCAAGAAAATCTAAACATATCGGACACATGACAAGTAAAAAATGAAGTTTTCAATAGCATATCACAAGAGAGTGAGATATAACTAAAGAAAAAAAAAACCCATGGGTGTACGGTTGCTTACAGAAGCAACTCGAAGCAACAAAAGAGGGCAATAAAGACATAACAGGCGGAGCCCATAAGCAAGAAATGCCAGTCACATTAGGTGTGATTTGGATGAAGGGCCAACCACCCTTCTAGAAGATGCCCAAGAAAGGCTCCAACTGTCCATTTTGCAGCCTCCAAAAATCAGGATAGTTGTTGCAAGTGTAAGTGTGCCAATAGCAGCGCAGCGTACGACATATGCTCCTCCACCGGAGCAGATATCGCACCTGCGACAAGTGAGAATTTATGAGTTTAAAAATAACAAAGATAGTAATAATAACTACACAAGGAATGGAATGTGTCCATATTTTGTTTTATAATCCTAAGACAGAACACAAGATCATGGCACAGGTAAAGCTTACCTCTCTCAATAGCTCTGGAGGGAAACCAGTGGCTTCAAACGTCATGAATGGTGCTGGAACATTGTCACCCTATTCATTTTAATACATATATCGAGGTCAAAAACAATTCAATTACCGAACATGCCAACTCCAAAAGAAATACAACCATTTCATTTGCAACTTCTTATTCATATGAGCAATTGGTATGATCTGCTTTATAATTTGTTCTAACAAAAAATTACACTCCTCGGTATCAGACACTCAGCCAAAACAAATTCAATTAAAAGAAAACACGCCAACTCCAAAAGATATATAAGCATTTCATTTGCAAATTCTTATTCATATGAGTAATTGGTATGATCTGCTTTATAGTTTGTTATACAAAATTACATTCCTCGGTATCAGACACTCAGCCAAAACATTTCTTGGGAATCCCACTTCTCTTCTTAACATATATTTGATCTGTCTAGGAATGAAGCATTTGAAAAGGCATTCTCATGTTCACATAAACACCACTAGCAATAATCAAGCAAGCTAAAATACTGACCGTTGCTGTAACTTCGTGCTGCTGACGGTATGCTGCAACAGGTGAGAGACTAGTCACATCTGTCGATCCCATATAAGGAGGTCTCATTAAAGCATTACTTGAGAGTGGTGGACCACTTGTTGCTTGACTATATATGTTATGCATGGCATGCCCTGTGACAGCATTCGGTACACTGGTACGACCAGGCATGGCATTATGAAATGGGACACCACCGATCCTCTTCTCCTGCAACGAAATAGCACAATCATTATTATCGGTCCCACACATTTTGAGAAGAAAATGGTATGTATTCCAGATAAAACATATATCATTCATCAATTAGTACAAGGGGAAAAAAATAAAAAGAACAAAAGGATATGAAACGATCATTTTATATCTGAAGTACTGCCTCTACTTCTATTATTCAGGTTGGTAAACAAAAATAATATATATCTCCTTAGTGTTATACCCCCTAAGTTTACCTTGGCAGTTGAAACATGTATATACAAAAATAGATATACAGAGGACACCAAACTTTTGTTTCTAGTATAGACATCTAAAGGCATCTATCTTATAAAGGTGATCCATGTTGGCTTATTGCGTGCATTAGTGTCTTGAGAATGTATGTCTTCCGGTCCTTTGACACCAATTGCATTTACAAATCTAATAAATCTAGAATTCCCAAATAGAAGATTGTCATCAATTGTATATCAACCACCATAAGTTATGTTCAAGTAATTAAGTTAATGGAGTGCAAACCTCATTCAAAATTGATGGAAAATTAGTTAAAAGATACCTGATGATTTCTTGCCATGGGTATCACTGCAAGCTTGGGATCCTGGGGATTCATTGGCCCTTCCTTGTTAACATTAAAGTAATATTCATTTCCAATTCTACCATGTACGCTATCCTCATGCCCCATATTTGATCCAACAGGAGGCACATTAGACTGCTGACTATGCATCATTGGGCCCATCTGATTTTGAAACCTAGGACCATGTTGCAGGTGAACCAAATCAATCCTTGTTTGCTGCATTTGACCCATGGAGGGAGAATGTTGCACATTCCCTGAAGAACCACCATACTGTTGGGATTGACCTGAATGAGCACCCATTTGTGGCATCTGAACCGAGTTGCTACCAGCAGGAAGGTTCTGAACAGATGAGGTGCCAGTTTGCTGGAAATGGGATGGAGAAAGTCCAATTTGGTTTCCGTTTTGAAAATCAATTTCTTCCCTATTTGGGAATGCCACCTTATACTCCTGTTGATTTGAAAATGGCTGCCCTCGTGCACCATGCTGGGTCTGCTGCTGTGAACTTTGCTGCCCCTGTGGAAGCATGCTTTGCTGATACGCCATGTATTGCAGCTGCTGATGTGTAAATTGATGTGCTTGTGGTTGTGACACATGCGAACCTTGATGCTGGGGTGTTTGTGGCCCCAGCTGCTGGGGCATTTGTTGAATGGTTTGCTGTGGGATTTGCTGCCCTGGCTGCTGCAGCACATGCTGGACTGACTGCTGAGGCATGTGCTGAATAGGCTGCTGACCATGATATTGCAACATTTGCTGCATGTATTGCTGTGGCTGTGACAGTGTCGGTTGCCCCTGCTGTTGCATGGGCTGTCCCAATTGTGAACTCTGTTGTGGTCCACCTTGTGCCATTTGAGAGCCCTGATGATGAGAAACCTGTGCCACCATTGAACTTTGTTGTTGTGCCATTACTTGTCTGTGCTGTTGAGATAACTGGTTCGCTTGTTGCCCCTGCTGTTGTGGGGCTTGTGTTATCTGCTGCCCAACCTGAGCCACCACGCCACTTGGTTGCATTGATTGGGCCACTGGTATTGAAGCCAACATGGGCGTAGAAGCAGCCGGAGGCTGGCCAGTTGGCAATGGCGGAGGCAAAGAGGCTGGCTTTTCATATTGGGTAACATTGGTTTCAGGATTCCAGTAGTACAACACACCTGTGCTCCCATCAATCAAACCCTTCCATGGTGTCGGAAGGGAGGGATCGTCAGGTGCATACCGGGGACCAAGGGAAGCTGGAGCAGACTCAGCTGTAGCCATGCCTAATACTTACCTACAACCAGATGAAACAATCACATAAAACAGAAAAATAAAAAACTCCATACCCTTTATTCAACTCAACAATACGAACAATTAAACAT
Organism: Corylus avellana; assembly: GCF_965113065.1. Classification (NCBI taxonomy): domain Eukaryota; kingdom Viridiplantae; phylum Streptophyta; class Magnoliopsida; order Fagales; family Betulaceae; genus Corylus; species Corylus avellana. The sequence goes on from NC_142491.1 coordinate 39,981,734, forward strand.
CTTTCTTGAACCCATTGACACAAAACCCAAGTGAAGCTAAGAAAAAACACGATATTATCAAACATATTCCTTGCTCAAAATAATTGTTCTTTTATCTTTATGTATATAAAAAATTACAATCTTATACAAAATATCAATACAATTTTCTGAAGAAAATCTAAACTCCGCTCAGCCAATCCAACTAATGTTAAGTATTGCATGTCTAGATGCCCCAAAAGATAAATCTCAATATTCAAAGATTTCTCAAAAAAATACCGAAATAACATCTTAACAATAGAACCTAGAAGAAAAATGCCATTACACACTACCTTAACCAATAAGGCCGCGCCCAGCGATTGAACCAATGAGTTTGAGAAAAAACGAAAATTACAATTTAAAAAAATAAAATAAAAAATAGCTACTTATTGATGATAAACCCTAGAAAACAAGAACACCCAAGGCAAAGATATAACAGATAGGTCATTTGAAAAACGCCAAAACATTGATTGTACAAGGCCCAGAAAACACCAAAAAGGGGGAAAGAAAAAAAAAAAAAAAAACTATAATCGATAAATAAGATAAGCAGAGCTCGTTGAAATTACATACCTAGATGAAGAAATTGTAAGTTTCAATTGGAAAATTTTATTTTTCTGTGCTCCGTGAAGAGCGACAGAATGTAAACCCTAGAATCGAAAACCTTCTTCTAGTCCCGCGTGAGACTCGGACTAGAATTGGAGAATGTTAAAAGTGAACAGATTTTCTCAGGAAAGAAAGCTTGAGAGCATTTCGATGTTAGGGTTAAGGAGAAATTATCGCCTGGACCGGTAGTCCAGGCTGCGCGATGAGCCGTCTAAATATAGTGGTAGTTTCTTTCGCTACTATTTTCGCCGTGTACTTTTATACACCGTTCGATTTTAGATCAGGGATATGATCTCTTGGGCCTAGTTAAATAGGATCCACATTTTCTTGAATTCGTGAGATAAACACCATAGAGCTCTTAATATGTAATTTGAGGCTGTAATTCAAAAAAACAAAATATTTTGAGATGAGTTGCAAAAAAAAAAAAAAAAAAAAAAACAAAGAAAAAAAACTTCGGTGAGTATGAGAGCCTGTTTGGGACTGCGTTTGAAAAATAAAGTTTTTAAGTCAAAAAAGTGATTTTGGGGCAAAAACTTCATTTTTAAGCTTTTGCCAAAAGTGTGTTTTGGCCATTTGTATATTTTTTAACATTTAAAAACGCTTTTAATTTTTTTACCAAACGCGTACATTTTTTTTAAACAGATTTTTTGAGTGTTAAAAGTACTTTTAGACCTCTCAAATACAATCTCAAACAGCCCTGAGTCATAAAAAAGTACTACTTATTTAGAGATGACTTTAAGAATTTCTACTAGCAATATTCCTTTAGGAATTTCCAATACTTTTTTTTCTTTTTTCTTTTTTTTTGTTAGAGGGAATTTCTAATACTTTTAAACTTTTGATTATATTCCAAGTTGAGCATAACTTTCTTATACACATGATTCCTTGAGAACCTCTACTAATCTACTTTAACCAAATAAATCACAAAAAATGAAGATAGTAATTTTTTTTTTTTATTTAATAAAGTGGACAATTTTGATTGGTTGATGTATTAATATGTTATTTTTATAATGAGAAAAAAACTTATTATGCAAAATAATTGTAAGGAGCATATATATTCTATTATAATATATCAATTTTTATGAGTTTGGTTTTTCATATATCTTCCTGCCGATTTGGGCTTGTAATATTTTATCTGGTCCATCACCTAAGTATCAAATGCTTCGGCTTTCAACTTATACGGAAAACCATCTATAGATGATTGTTAAGGGGTTGAAGGGACATGGGAGAGAATTGACGGCCCTGGTTGATTACAGGTAAGTCACGGGAAGGTAGACCCAAAAGGTTGGCAAGTAGGTTGCAAAAGAAATATCTCGAGCATCTACTGGAACAGAGATATTACTATGGTGACGTGGGCCGATATCTTTCCTTGTTGTATTTTTTAGAGTAATTATAGACTTTTATATCCGACGTAAAATTAAAAATAATTATTTGATTTGTAATTTTTTTTTATAATGATTAATTTTTTATTTCCATGTTATTTAATTGTATTGCAGTCGTTAGGGTGTTCAAGCGGGTGGGTCAACCTATAACCGATTATAACCACAAATCACCACTAATCGATTTGGTAGTCGGTTATTAAAAACCGCTAACCGACTATGCCCGTTGTGGTTTGCAGTTTTAGGGGTAGGAAAAAACAGCCTTTATTTATATATAATAATATAAATATATATATTAATAAATATAAATATTTATTATATTTATATTTGCTTTGCTTTCATTTGGTTTATATTTTGTAATATGTATCTAGATTTAGGATTTGTCTTTTAATTTTTTCATTTGAATTTGGATTAATGGATCTGGGCTATGTTTTTTTAGCCATCTTTTGGGCTAGAATTTATTTGGCCATTTTTTTCATCTTTTTTGGAACATTTTGGCCTTAAATCCTTAAAATAAGACCAAAAAATAACAAATTAAAGGCCCTAAACACTTAAAAATCCCAAAAGCCCATTTATTTTTTTTAAAAAAGGTTATTAGATTGAATAACCGCTAACCGTCAAGTATAAAACAACCAATAACCACCTAGGTGGTTGCGGTTATAGCCAATAACCGATGATTATAACCATTTGAACACCAGTTGTAAAATAATTTAATAAATAACATTACTTTCTTTTTCATTTGTTTTTTGAGTTAGGCCGAATATCATTTTTAGCAAGAAAAATGCCATATACTTAATACTATATTCACATATTATGGGCTCATGAGGCCATGTATATAAACTCTTGATTTTTTTTTTTTTAACAAGAGTGAACTCAAGGGCCAATGGACATTACCACAATAACCCAATAAAATGATGGTGAGATATGGATGTAGTATATAACATTACTTTTTTAGCAATGAGTAAGACTATTTATAAGATTTTTGTGATTACATTAAAAAATATAGCTTTTGACTATAAAAAAAGTTTGAAATAATTTTTTTTGAAGGAAAAAAAAAAAAAAACTAATTTTCAAGCTTCATAAAAAATGCAGTGTTTTTTTTTTTTTTTTTGTGAAAAAGTCTTTTTTTTTTTTTTTTTTTGTTCCCTTTAAGTTTTTACCAAATGAACCTCTTTTGTTTGGCACATCTTCTTAATTACTAAAAACATATTTTTAGTTATTTAACACAATCCTAAATAGACTCTTATACAGATTCGGATTTGGTTCAGTTATAGTTGGATTGAAACTAAAAACGTTGAAAAATTTAAGTTTTCAAATTGTAGGCAGTAGAGTGTTTTTAATAAATTGAAAACGTAGAAAAATTTGAATTTTCAAATTATAGGCAATACAGTGTTTTTAAAAGAAGTAGGATTTTAAAGTCCAAATTGTAATTTTACCAAATATTTTTGGTACGGCTGTTTATTCTGAAAAAAAATAAAAAAATAAAAATTAAAGTTTGCCTTGAAATCTTGAACATTTCACAATTTTCACTCATTTTTATATTCATCAAGACTTTCCAAAACGTTCACGATCAGTAGGCAAAGGCAAGTAGCTGTTTTGGGCTCCACATATGAAGCCCAATATGGGAACTTCAGAGAAACATGGACCGCCATTAATTGGGCTTGGTCGAGCCAAACAAAATTCGCCGCCCTTGTACTAGGAAGTAGGAACCGTCCGTTGCTCGATGATCGCCCCCCTTTTTTAAAATTGAAGGCTTTGCTTCCTGCGCATTCGAAGACCGCTGGAACTTTCTGAAACGTTCTTTTCCATTAACAGCGACGGTGGCAGTGCCCAAGAGGTGCGAAAATCATTACTGTAAAGCCATTGCTGACGAAGTAGAGACCTTTGGGACACATACAAATCTGACATGGCTGTGGAAGCCGAGGCTGCAGCTGCTCCAGGATTGGCCCTTTCTGACACCGACATCAATTGGGACAGGTTGCTCTCTTTCTTTCTTTTTACCTGCTTTTGTTTTTGTTTTTCGTTTTTGGGTTCTGGGTACGACTCATTTTCTCTTGTTCTCAAAGTTTTGCACTTGATCATAGTTGGTTTTGCCATTATTTTGTTGTTTGTGTCGAGAACTTTACTGCATGGACCATTTGACTGTTGGATTTTTACTTATGATTGCCTTTTGGGGGTTTTAGTGGTGGAATAGCTTAATGGGATTTGGTGGAACTGGTGCCTAGTCTGCTACGGGGATTGCATTGCTGGAGGAAGAAGAGACCTGTTAGAATTCTTCCTTCTTTTGTGGCTAGCCGAATACGAGTGGGAGGAGGGCTGGCTAATTGGGCTTTTCTTTTCATCAGATTTAGGAGTAGCTTGGTTATTATTGTCATCTTAGGATCAGTATTTTATTATCATTGTTATTTCATTATCACCATGTAATTAAGTCTATTTAAAGTATCCATAGAATTAGTGAAAACATAAGAAAGATCCCGCGGCAAACAATCACAAGTCCGTAACATAATCATTAAGTATGCATCATTTATGTGTGTGTGGGCGTTTGTTATTGTGTTTTAAAGGGAAATAGTAGAGACAGAGAATGAAGGTGAAAATCCTCTCTGTGGTCTTGGAGAGTATACTGTGTCATATTTGTAATATGTTACATGATAAGATACAACAGCTGTGAATATTTGAACTACAAACAACTCTATCAACTACAAAGATCTAGATAACTCAGGAGACTTATTAGTTTGAGTTATCCCATGAGAATCGGTCTTCTCAGTTTTCTTATCCAAGTGATCATGTTTATGTTCAATATGTTTGATACTGACTTACTGAGCCTCCATTTTTTTCGGTTTAAAATATTTTTCAAAAAATGTATTTCATATTTTTTTCGTGTTTAGTGCTAAATTATTAGTGAAAAGAAAAGCTTTTCATAGTGAACGAAAAATTAGATTCCCAAAGAGACAGAAAATGGTTTACACGGAGTAAGGGACTGAAGGAAACACTTCAAATACGATCTTTTCTTGAACATTTTTAGCTGTTTTTGGTACTTTCCATGAACCATGAGGAAACGGTCTTATCACCACCACTAAGAGATGTTAGTTGTGTTGGTCCTGCTGAATTTGTGGCCTTCTAAGCAGAATAGTCATATCACTATTATTGGATTGTAGAATTCTTAAAGTGACCAGATTTTGGCGGCACTGTGCCTGCACTGGTCGTGTAGTTTTGTGGTAGGCGAGAATGTTGTAGTTTCTTGGTCTAAATCAGTTTGATCAGTTTTAGTTGTTGAAATAATTCAAGAATTCAATTGGGAATAGTGAAAGCCTCGACTTTTTTTTTTTTTGTTTTACAATTACTTTTCTCTCCAATTACTGATCGAAAAAAAAAAGAAAACTCTCCAATTAGACCCTCTCTTTAGTTCATGGAGGAAATTTCTGTGACTTGCACTATTTCCAATAAGCATGTTATGCGATGATAGCAACCGTAAGCAGGTATTTGTATGCAATTAAAACTGAACATTGAAGTCTGATTGCTGTAATTTGCCACTGTGCAATGAGTCTCCTACCTGCCCCCTAACAAAAAAATAAAGCTTGACAAAAACTCAGCCACTGCCTCCATTTATAGTGTGGTCCGTTAGAGTTTCCTTTTCAAACTAGTTTTATATTGCATGTCTTTTATATGTGGGAAGTATTTTGATGTGCTCAAAGTGGGTCTAGAACTAACACTTCTTAATAATCTTATTGGCCTTGATTTAGGTTGGACAAGACAAGGTTTCATATTATCGGGGCTATACTGTTTACAGCCCAAATATCCTTGTTACATCCTACAGCAGTTGTAAAGACTAGAATGCAAGTAGCTGGTTCTGGTCTCTCTCACATGCGTGGTATTTCAGTATTTAAACAGATATTGAAGATTGATGGTGTCCCTGGCATCTATCGAGGTTTTGGCACTTCTGCTATCGGATCGTTGCCTGGTAGGGTCTTGGCTTTGACATCACTTGAAGTATCAAAAAATATGATGTTAAAATACACTGAAGGTCTAGATATGGCTGAAGCAACACGAGTTGGCATTGCAAATGGAGTGGCAGGCATGTTCTCAAATTTAGTTTCTTGTGCGTACTATGTGCCTTTGGAGGTGGTGGGTAAACTTTTCTTTCCGACTTACACTTTCTTTTTTTCCCATATATTTCTTAATTTAGAGATGTGGAAAAGATATTTGGAAGGAAGAAAAGATGAGGAAGAAAAGGCTGGGCATCCCCGTAATCATTAGTGTATTTATTACTTGAATACAAAAGCAAGAGTCATTAAAACTTCAATGTCACAGTTGATAGATTTGTTTTCAGTTGTTTTAAACATTGTACATACAAATGAGAGAGCTGAAGAACTCTGTCCGCAAATGTAAAGCCCAATATGTTGTATGTTCTACCATTTTATGCATTGTTGCTTTAAAACTTTCTAGTCCAGACTGGGTTATAAAAACAAGTCTGTATGTAGTCTAGTTTTATATGTGGGATGAAAGACAAACTTACTTGTGGGTTTGGTAGTTAGAGGCCAGTGTATGGAATGAATTTCTTTGGGTAAGCATCTTGCATTATGCATAGTTTTCATATTCTTACCATCCGCCCGACTTATAATTGTAAGTGACGCAATCTCAGGTCGGCCAGAGACTAATGGTACAAGGGCTTCCTGGGACGACAGTCTGTAATGGACCATTTGATACTGTACGTAAAGTGATAAAGGCTGAAGGGTTCCGTGGTTTGTATAGAGGCTTTGGATTGACAGCTGTGACACAGTCCCCAGCAGCCGCACTTTGGTGGGGTGCATATGGAGCTGCCCAACATATGATTTGGAGGTGCATCTGAATGTTCTGGTGATCTATCATGTCCTATTACCGTTAAGAGTGTAGACTATTCTCTACTAAATACTTTTGTCATTACTTTAGAAGCTTGGACTACAGAGATGATATGGACAAAAAACCATCCCATATGGAGATGGTGACAGTTCAGGCAACAGCAGGAATGGTAGCTGGTGCTTGTTCATCAGTTATCACCACTCCCATTGACACTGTAAAGACACGACTGCAGGTAATCCTCTGTTTCTATTGCAACAGCTCCAAATGATAAATAAGTTTCTCTTTTATATAAGGACTAATAAAAATTATTTTGCTTACATGGAAGGTCATGGATAATTATGGTGTTGGAAGACCATCAGTACTCAAGACAACGAGGGCACTCCTTATGGAAGATGGATGGCGGGGCTTCTATAGAGGGTTTGGACCTCGATTCTTAAATATGTCACTCTATGGAACAACAATGATTGTTACCTATGAACTGATAAGTATGTCAGCCTCCCATTTCTCTCCTGAAAATGGTTAAATCTGACGTCTTACTGTTGTGGCACAGATTGAAACAAGATGCTTTGTTAAAATGTCCCTCAGTTAAAAAAAAAAGAAAAAAAATCCCTCTGTTTCATGCTTTATATCTACAACCTTGCCTGAGTTTTGATTCCAAGAAAAGGAATGGCTACTGCGTTCCTTCTTGTTTGTTTCTTTTCTTCTTCTTTCTCTCCCTTTTTTCAGAAGTATATGAAAAAAACCTGTGATTCTTATTTGCATGTCTGCCATTGTATCTTAATTTGGTTGTGGACAGTTCTTTGCTGTGCTATTTAGACTCTGGGTCAGCCCTTCTAATGACTAGAAATTCCATTTGATTACCAGCTAATCTGTGTTTCTCTTTCTCTCTACCTGTATCAGAGAGATTATCCGTGAGGCAATAATCAGATCTTGAGCTGGAGGATGTGCAAGTTGTCTTGTGTTAACCCTGATGATGTTGTTTGAACTGCAAGGAAGCCGATTCTGGCAAGTTTCCACTGCAAGTTATTCAAATTCTGAAACTGAGAAAATGGAGACGTCCCTTCAGGTTTTGTATGACACCATGGGAATGCTTGAAATGATTGCTTATTCTTCTCCAGTATGAGGTCATTGGATTGTAAATCATTGACCCAAAAAGAACATCGTGTTACTTGAAACGAATTTTGTAAGACCGCTGGTTATTGTCCATGAATAGAAGTACGATTCAGCCACTGAGATGGCCTCTCTCTCTCTCTCTCTCTCGTGGGTGGGGTGGTTGGCTAAGATAATTTTCTGTAACAATCGAAGACAAAAATAAAATAATAATTTTTTTAGGAATTCTTAATTACGGAATAAATTATATAAACAATATTTCTTAAAAAGAGACTCCTATCTTGACTTAAAAATTTCAGAATTAGTAAAACAAATCAAAAGAGATTAATATAAACAATATGCAGATAGAGATTCCCAACAATTTTATTGTTCGGATTGTTAACAAAACAGAGTAACAATTTACTGAATATCTAGATATGTGGTTTGTCAGCCATTATTGCTGGGTCAAAACTTAAAATAGGGATGCTGGGTCAAAACATAAAAGAGGGAGAAACTGTACATCAAAATTTAGTTTTAGCAACAACTTCTTCACAATAATATCCCAAAAAAAAATTAAATTGCTGGAAAAAAGGCGGAAAAGAAAAAAAAAAAAGAAAGAAAGAAAGAAAGAAAGAAGGCACATCCAGTGTGGTCGGTCAACAAATATAGGTCAAATTTCAGAAATTATCAAAATTATAAAGCTTCTTCTCCCCGATAAATAATCCAGCGCTGATTACTAACTGCTAACCGCAGAACTCTACTGAAAAGCTTTTCTCCTTTTCCATTTACAAACCTTGCCATTTAACCAAAAAATCATTCTCACCTGGATTGCTGGAAGTATAAACTACATTCAGGATAGGCATTCAGGAAACGTGAAATGGCCTGCAATGGCAATGCCTGTCCTTGTATAAGAACATGGTGGTACTTCTCAATCAATGACAACACAACTCTCCCCTGATCGACCTCTTCCAAGTTACCTGCATTCCCAACATGACAAGAACGGATGAATGAATTCATCGGCAAATGTTTACATGTAGAAGGAATTCATTGAGACATCCAATCATCCGACTAACCCACCATACACAATATACAGCAACCAGAAAATTTTAAACCTTCCATATATAATTATATTTATCCTCGTATTTGATTGGTGACATGCACATCGATTGAATGCAAGTGTAAACAGCAGAAATGACACATGGCAATCAAATTATTATGGTCTATTACCGGATTGGCCATGGATAGGTTAATCAGTTTTCAATTTCATTGCATTCAGTCTCTTGAAGCTGTATGGAAGTTATGGAAAAGGAGTGTGTTAAACAGGCAGATACTAAAAAGAAAATGAAAAAACAATAGTGGCTGACACAGGAACCTATATAATTTCCCAATTTAGCCGATAATATGTGAAGGTAGTTGTCTGAAGGCCTCGCACAATCTTACCAGTCTTCAGAGAAAATACTGATGGTGAACATACGGGTTCAAAATCTGAACAATTAGACAGCAGAATTCAAGCTTGCCTGAATTACTGGGTGAAAATTACCAAAGCAATAATATTGGGAAAAAAGGGTCTCGAATGATCTTTACAAAAGTCGCAAATTCTTTGAAAATTTGTCAATTTTTAAGATATTTTCCTATTAGAATATAGTTTCAAGTATTTTTCATAAGAATGAGCCACCAAATTATAGTAGGGCTGTAAAGATTAAGTATCAACAGGCTTACCCAACTCAGTCTCATGGTCTTGATCTTCCTCATCCCCCTCTTCAATAACTGTACCATTTTCCAAGGCAGAAGCTGCTTTAGCATACCTATCCAAAAATTCTTCTTCGGTTTCTTCATGTTCCTCAGGCTCGGACTCCTGACAGTGAAAATGAAATAAGTACACGAGATCATAGCAACCAGTGTACTGATGGACAGAAAAACAGGTCCCTAAATAACTAACTTTTTCATTTTATTTTCTGCTCCTCAGGGTGTGATGAGCATAACAATTACAAACACAATTCACATAGGAAAAAAATCAAAGTGGGATCCATTGAATAATAGGTCCCTCTCCCAGGCCAATGAGCTTCAGGCCTAATGGCACTTTCACACCCCATAAGTATGTGGTGGTGGGTGAGGTCACGGGTTGAAATCCTACCAGGCGTGTAAGTTAATAACCAAGCCTAAAAAACAAAGAGTCCACCTCCCGGAGTGGATTTACCTAAGTTAGGACTGCCATTGGTAGGCAGGCAGTCCATAGAGCATACCTTGTCAACTGCATTCCTTAAAAATTAAATATACACAAGATAATTGGGAAGTCAAACCTCATCATAGTCTTCGATTTCATCATCACCATCATCATCATCATCATCATCATCATCATTGTCATCATTTTCAGCTTCTCCATCATCTTCATCTCCTTCCTTTTCTTCCTGCACTTCTTTCAGCCGTACAGATGCCTCCAACAGTGAAGTAAAGCAGTCATGCAACAAGCCACCACTTGAGTTTCCTAGTCCCAACAGCCGCTCAACCACCAGGGCAAGTGCCATCACTGAGTCATTGAACAATCATTAGTAGTGTTCTCAGTCATTCAACCTATAAAAAGTACGAATTCTGGCAAAGAGGGAGTAGTGAAAGAGAGCAGGACAAATAAATGATATCAACTAAGGCTGGCAAACAATGATTGGCCTTAGCTGACCATGGTCATCTTTCTCTATTTAGCTACCTACTTTTTCAAAGTATCTACATCCAGCTTAGTATTTTAGCTATTTACTTTCACTATTCTATTTAAATATTCTTTTTCAATAATTTCTTTATTCTTTCTTTATTCTTTCTGAAACAATCATATCTTTAAAAATTTGTTTTTCCTAATGATCATATTTTTAAAAATTAATATTTTCCTAACAGTCATATTTTTTTATTCAAATTCACTGCCCCGCACCAACCCCTGATAATGATATTCAGATTGGTATCTAAATTTTTATTTTTATTTTTGAAGAAAAATTTGCAAAAGTTATTTGTCATGCCACCTGAATTGTTGGTCTAGTAGAGTCACGACTTCTATGTCCCAGAAGGAGAGAGATAGAATGTTACAAATTTTTTCATGTTTTTTTTTTTTCTTATTTGGTGAGCACTTTTCATGCTCACCTAAAATTTCAACAATTTGGTGAGCCAGATGTGGAGCGTTTTAGTCCCACTTAAGTATTTTTAGCTTGCCAAATTTTGGTTATTTTGGTGATGCAGTTGTGAGTACTCTTACACCAACAAGGCGACAAAAATAAAAGAAGAGAATGAAAAGCAAACAGAATCAAACCCTAAAATTAATACCATCAATAAAATATGAGAAAGAATGATTTGGTGCTATTTTGGCTTATGTTCAATTGAAAAAAGAAGTCCATCACTTATTGGGCGTCCAAAGGAAAAGAAAGAAACTAAATATGAAGCAAATATAGAAGACAGAAGCCAACTACCTAATCAATATGTGGGTAAAGAAAATCATTCCGTACGAGTTAAAGAAGTAAGCTACTAACCAATCAACTTTATCTCAGAAGTTGCTGACAGACCAGATTGACAGGCGCTGGTGAGAAGAAAACCCAGGGCAGAAGCCCAAATTGCACAGCCACCATCTTCACCCTTCTCCAAAATTCCCTCCACCACATGAGGATAACATAAGTAGCATGATGATATAGCAAATAACAATGGCTTCCACAGTGAACAAGGCTTGCTTCGGATTTCTCGGAAACGAGAAAATGCTCCCCGACTGAAAGCAATTGCCAACGATTGCTTCACACCATCTGTTTCAGATGAGTAACTTGGGACATGCAGTAGTAAATGGACCATAGAGCAAGCCCTCCATGTTGCAGATGGATATTGTAATATTGCCTCACTGACAAAAACACCAATGCCTTCAATGATAGAACGTTCAGGCACAGGTGGAGCTGGAGGGGATGGCATCCGTCTTACAAGAAAATTCTTCAGCCCATATTTGCTGTGTAGATTCACAACTTCCTTAATGCAGTCAAAAACTGATAAATCCTCTGATTCTTCCCATGCATGCCAGTCTGCAATTAGATCAGCCCAAACTAACAATAACTCTGACACTTTAAGCTCTAGAAGTAAATTGCTTCCGGTTACAGAGAGCATAATGGACAAGAGCAACGTTGATGCATCCTCTATGCATGACGGTGGAGGAGAAGCCTCACCTTCCTGATCCTTGTCAAATTTCAGGGAAAGAAAATACATCTTAAGATAAAATTCAAGTAAATATGATAAATTAAATGAAACAAAAAAATTGACTACAAAGGACACCTGACCAAGAAAGCCATAAGCATAGAAAATTTACAAAAGCAAGGAGGGTAAGGACCCATTATTTCAAGGATCAACCAAAGGAATAAAAATCCTTAATTCAAAGACTGAATTAAGAGAAACAATATAAATTTGCACTAAAAGGATAATTGCAACCAACTACTGAGCTTAGTCTACGTCAATACACATATCAGGTATTGACATCTTTAGACAGATATGCCTCATACTCCACTTAAAGATGTGATATATGATTTGATAAAGCTGTGTCTAACAAATCCACCTTCAGTGAGCAACATCGCACAGTTGAAAACAATAAATTTCAGAACCTTTATGTAATGATAAAATGCTAGACCTGAAGAGTTGGGCAATTTCAACCAACTAGCCTTATCTACATGTATGTAGGGGAAAATGGTTCATCATACTGTCTCAGGAGAAACTGCAGAACTTAGTTTGTTCATAAAAAATAAGGCTATATGTTTCTTCTATCCCAATTGTAATTTATACACCTCATCAGTAAAAGTGAATAGCAATGCTCTATATTCTATTATGCCACAGAAACATACACAAAATTATTAACTATACAGATTGCATGCAAAAAGGTAATATTATACATATCACCACAAAGTAATATGCGTATGGTAAAAGCTCTAAAATAAAAAGTGGAATGCTTCTTTTTTTTAAAAAAAAAAAAGAAGACAAGTACAATAAGTTGTATAGCAAAACTAGCACAACTTGAGAGAAATTAAAAGGCGCACAAAATACACTCCAAGTGCAATCAACTTTATATAGGGAGCTTTAACTCCCCACAGACATACATACATTCTCTATCATCCATTGTTCACTGTGATCAAGCATATAAAGGTAACATCTTACAAAAATGTTACTAAGAAGGAACCTAAGACTGACCAATTGATGCACAGGCGAGAGCCATGCCTGTTGCAAGAGAGCAGAGAATGCTCTAACAATGGTAGCTCGGCCAGATGCCCACTTTTCACTTAATTCATTTTGTTCAAGTTCTTCAGGCATGAAGTTTTCCCAAGATTGAGCCATCACTGCTAATGCTGCAAAGCCCTGTTCAACTACCTATCATAATTACAGTGTCAGTTCATGAATAGTACCATACTTAACTAATCATCAATTATGTCTCAAACCCCATTTTTTCAACACAAATGAGTCTGGGATCAGGAATTCAAATGTTTCAAATCCCAGTCAAAAGTCAGACTTAAAGCAGATTTACGCATGCAAACACACTCATAAACAAATGAAGTAAATGTATTTACCATGAGAAACATGTTGCAACATCAATGAACAAAAGTAAACGAACCACCAACCGATGGGTCATTTGCATATGCAGGTATAGATGCACAAATAGACAAATATTTAGATAATAGGTATTACATCAGCAATATTGATCAGTCAGAGCAAAGGATCTGTATTTGAGAACGCAAACCTACCATTTATGGGACAAAACGGGCAAAGTATAAGGGAAATAGTGATTCAAAATTCAACCAGCTCAAATATGTGAAACTTTGTACTTGAAACCTTTCTAGTTTCTGACTAAGAGAATGTAATAGACTAGGAAATGCATTTGATCAAAATATTTCTTTCATTTGTGAAGCCTAATTAATAAGCCAAAAAAAATTGTATTTATATGAAGTGTCTTCACGCACTCATTTAAGTGGTCAGTACAACATACTATAATCGGATTTTAAAAATGATTACAAATCAGCAGACTAGCCAAGGATATCCATACATACTTGAGGCCAAGGCTCCGGATTAGCAGGTATCAACTTTGAGATTGCACCAACCAATGATGAAACAATATATGGGATATGAAATGCAACATTTTCATCTCCAGCCTCCACTATGGAACTGAGAAGCTGATATAAAATGGAGCTTTCTTCATCTCGATTATTAATCCTGCCAATCACAACTTCAAGAAGAGGCAACCACTCGGGTGGCACATAATCATTCTGAAAAGAACAAGAATAAAAGCCAGGTGAAAACCCAGAATGACATTGTAACGACTGCCATTACAAAATCCAAAACAGTTCATTCAGAGACCTACCTCAAGAAGTGTAGCAATTGCTCCTGCAGCGGAAACCCTGACAGGATAACAAGAAGTATCTTCTTTATCTGGCATGGCCAATGCCTTCAGCAATGAAGAATATACTTCTGCACTCATTTCCTGAAAGCAAGACTGAAACTCAGGGAGAGACGTGTGGCAGTATTTTTCATTAAAAATTAATAATTCAGTCGCTCAAGTATATAGGAACACCAAAGGAAGTAATATAGTGTGATATAGCAAGTGATAAGCACTTCTTCTCTGTGGAAGAAATAAGCAAAAGAGATGGCATAAGAAAGAAATGAGAAAACAATCTTACTTCTGGTAGACAGGGTGCAAGCTCTCCAAGTACCCAATTTGCACTGGCGACCAAGTATGGTAGGCACAGAGACATCTTATATAATGGTAGCACCCTAGTGCAAACAAGACTTGTTATATATCCAGGTTCTTGCTCCCTTAGAAACTGTGCATGCAATATTACAATTATAAATTTTAATTGTAAAGGCTAACTAAACAATAACTCATCACTGACTAAATTAATGTGGTGAGAGCCCCTTACGTCTTGCAGACCACCGTATGCCATCAAAACACCATAATAACTGTCATATTCGACAACAACATCAGGAAGAAAAAAACACATACATAAAGCTACAAAAGGAACATAATTAACACAGTTAAAAAAGGAATCACAAGCAGAAGCCATTTCACATAGAGGAGGTGATGGCGAAATGCAGCAATTATTCAAACAAGGCACCACCTCAGGGGAAGTCATTGGGAATGCTTCCAATATTTAATTATTCGCCATCCTCCCTCCCCCATCCCCCAAATTTGATAGGGAAAACAACAAAAGAAAACAAAACAAATCACAAGCATCTAAACCAAACCATAAATTTATTTTACAAGAAAGACGGTTCAAATTGTAATTAATGGTTATATCAGAGAGACATTCATGAACTCACTCATTTACAATTCTAGTTTGGGATGCATTTGCATCAGAAGGAATAGGAAACTTCGACAAAAATGGAAGCACAAACAACTCCCCCATAGAACGGCGTTGACCATGTCTCTTGTTCTTTTCGCCTTTTTTGCGCTTTGATGAAGCTGAAGAACCATTACTAGAAGTGCCCACTGGAGGGCCCTGTAGGTACCAGAAGACAAAGTAAACAATATTACTTATCAAGAGAAATGGCTCAAAGGAATTTGCTGAGGAATACGAAGTAGCAACCTTGGACATTGAAATAACACCAAGTAAGTTTATTGCGCTTTTTCTGGCTGTAAACAAATCCTCCCTCCAACCAGAAATTTCTTCCTGTATATGATTAAAAGCAGTGAAATGATAGCTAATCAAAATGTTTAACTAATATTTTAAAAAGTTCATGATTAATTTTCATACAAGATCAGATGGAAGATTCTTCCGTATGTATTCATCTGCATCTTCTTCCCACTCTGCACTATCCTATTTTCAAGCATGACCATTTTAAAGTCAGGGTTTAAATAAATAACTCATCCTTTAACTTAGCAATTTTGAAACAATAATATGTAAACTTCTACTAGAAGTCTCACCTTTTCATTCATTACTAATGCTGGAAAGATTGCAGTGTCCAACAAAAAGGTAAAATGAGGTGAAACTAATCTCCATCCCTGTTGTAAATGAGAATGAATATCTTTGCACTTAAACTACGATACCAACAGTCACGTCCTACTGGTTAACAAAATAAATGAAAAATAAAAAGTAATACTAATTAGTGAATTTGCTAACAAATATAGATTACTTACAGGGCCTGTCTCCAGGACATTCGAAATCACATCAAAAGCTAGAGAAACAACTCTATCTGATAAAAAATCAAGCTCCTGCGCAAGAAAACAAAATCAGGCTAAGAACCACACGGTATCACATGAAAGCACAAATACAATGGTTAAAAATAATTTTCAGCAGGCTGCAAAGTGAAGTTTTGGTGCTAAAACAGAACAAGTTATACGCAAAACTAATATAAGATGTTTAAGATATCCTTTCTTGCATAAAAAATTCAAAACAAATCTTACACTGATATTTCTGCTATATTTGACTATGTTTAAAACACAGTTGATGATGTCTGGCATCAACCTGAAAATGTGAAGGAATGCACATTAACCAACCAAAAATATTTTAAATCCAATAAAATCGAATGACAAATCACTGTATTACTTATCAGAATGCTTCCGGTGTCGTCTAATTAAAGCACAGAAAATGAGCAAACTTCTTTTCCCAGTCTTCAATCTCATCAAGTATCCATCTTCAATGTTGACAGCACAATTAAAACTCAAAGAACCCAGAATGCCAATCAGATCGCTACAAAGTGAAGGCAAAAGAGGAGCTAAAGTAGATGGCATATGCGACCTCACCTATAAAACTAACAGTGAGTCAAGAGCAATACCAGAAGTGACAAAGAAAATGACATGACTGTGTGATAGAAAATAATAAGTACAAAAAAAATGACATGATTATTTCATAGGAAAAGTGGTAACGCAACCATATTTGGACATTAGATTGTATAACAAAACTACAACCAAAAATTGCATATACCACAAAGTACCAGACTCAGAAGGCTACACTTGGATTTAAATAAGATAGTTGAATTCAGATGTACATTGATAATTGGATTTAAATAAGATAATTGAATTCAGCTCTATGTTGATGCTTCACGTATTCCAATAATTGAAAGTCAAAAGTAAACAAATACTACTGATGGATTCCTAAATCCCTTCAACATCAGTATCAGAAATAGAAAGTAGTACTTACAGCAAAATATATGCATTTGCAGAGAGTGAGAAGGATTTTCTCCATTTCCATTTCCATTTCTGTTCTATCATGGGTAGCTAACGCCTGTTTCACACACCAAGTAATCCATTAGTAAGGAGACTAATGAAAGAACACCATGGAGGTCTAGGGACAAAAGAGCACAAAGAAGGGTAAATAAGACTACCTTTTCAACCAAATGATGGAATAAAGATAGCAAGGGTACAAGAACTTCTTTTGCAATCAGCTCTAGTTGTGGTGGCACTGACTCCTTAGCAACTTTAGGATTCAAAAAGTACTGCAAGAATTTGAAAATTAAACTGACTAAGACAACCTTAAACTATATGATTCCTAATATACATGACCACTTCAAATTTTACCAAGTTTAGCTTTCACATGCCAATTTAATACAGAATTGAAAGTCTCAAGAAACAAATATTTCTTAAAATTAATGGTGATATGCACAGAAAAGAAGTAACCAAATAGTTCATGCCATTGTTACCTAAATAAGAAGCAGATGCATGAAACAATATGAGGAATAGAAACACAAACATAACTCTTAAAAGTCCTACTTGGGAGCAAAATAGGAAAAAATGTATAGGGAAGAAACCATCCAAAATGGAAGGGTAGGAGAGCATGAAAAAGTCAATGTGATGGGATAGGATGATGTACATAGATTATCACTAAAATATGGGCCGTAGTTTGATTGACATTTCCCACATCCTTACTGATTTTTTAAACATCACTTCATAATAATCTCCAAACAGTTTTCTGAGCAAAACAGCCAGACTGTTTACTTGATTGTTCCTGGTAAATAAAACAGCTTCCGTAAAAAATTCCTCGTCAAAAAAAAATAAAAAATAAAAAATAAAAAGAGTGCTTACTTTCTCCATAGTATCTTAGAAAGTTAGTTTATGCGTGAGTAGAGGTTAAGCACCTGGAAAGGTCGAAGAATTGCATGAAGAACAGTGAGGGCATTTATGGTCTTCCATTTACAATCTGCACTATTGCTAATAAGATTACTATTTTGAATAGCAGACCGCAGATCAGGTACGAGTTCAGGCCACGAATTCTGCTTCACAAACTCATCCGCAACAATGACCCGAAACTGCCAGCATACACATCCAAAGCTTACACACATAAGAAATGGTGCTGAATGGAAAGTTTGGATGGCAAGATAAGAATAGGCATACCACTTCGACCAGAACTTTTAGAACTGCCGGTTCAACTTGAAGCAAAGCTCGCATGAGCTGGTCCTTGAACTCCTTACTGACTTTTGACGACGATGTACCATCGTCATTGATACTTCGCCTAGTGAAATTCTTAAGGTAGGTGGCAGCAGCAACTTTTTTACCTTGGCTTTCACCTCCTATAGATAAAAAGTTATAAGCTAATTAACACCATATTTCAAGTAAAATTTAGCCATTTCAAGGAATAAAAGATAAAATTAAGCGCAATTGAGCAATAACGAATCTGAATCAATGAGCTTTGACCTTATATCAACCAATTCACCATGATTGATCAACAAGAAACTTAGGGTGCGTTTGGCTGCTTAAAAAAGGTGGAACCAAGAAAATGTAAACGAAATCATTTTTAACGCCAAATTCTTCTAAGTTCCATGTTTGTGGCTTCAATTTTCGCAATGGACATAGCACTAATTGTATGAAATTACAAGGACGAATATAAAATAGTAGCAAATTTGTAGTCCAAACCGTGTTTATTATCAAAGAAAATACAGTTGCTATGAACGGAAAAATTGTAAGATCAGCGCTGGGGTTAGTACCGGCGGCGATGGAGAGGAGGGAGAAAGGAAAATCCGGCCAAGCAGAGAGGCGTTCAAGAGCTTCTGACGCGTCGCGAACAACGTTGCCATCTGGACTGAGCGTCTCGCTCAGCAGCTGAGCGATTTGAGCGACCTCCATTTGTGGGTTGTACAAGCTTTGGTGGCTTTCGCAGAAACCCTAATTTATTGGGCGGGAAAACTTATTTATAGTAAAGTAGACACTGTGATCAGTAGTGGCAGAGATGTAAATCCGTGAAAATGGTAAAAATCTGAAACGGACATAAAACGATCTGCTGGTGTGGTGAATTTGAACCGAAAAATAAAAATGGAGATGCGGGGTATCGAACCCCGTGCCTCTCGCATGCAAAGCGAGCGCTCTACCATTTGAGCTACATCCCCACTGACAAATGACCCTTTTTATCAGATAATTAACTATAAAATCCAAAATAATGGCTTCTTTTTAAAAATAAGCGGAACCTATCGGCTATAATGTATAATGGTTTTCCGTCCTTAACACTCAAATTTCTGCTTGACTATGCTTGATTTAGTTTGAGAAAATAGTCATTTTAAAACACAGTACAACAAATTAGTTTAAGTGTTTAATAAAATTGCCGTTCGATCCATAAAATTGAGGGTTTCTAAAACACGCCTTTTTTCTAGATTTGAAAACATAAATCTTTGTCATGTTTAAACTACCATTTTTAAAAAAATACATAATCATATGGAACACTTTTCAAAATTTTATTTAAAAACATATTTTTAGTTTGCGAAATTGCAGGCTAAACAGACTCTTACCAAACAGCTTCTGTGATGAACAACTTAAGTGTCATTGTTAAATAATATCTTTCCGAAGTCAATAAATCATTGGCTTAAAATAAAATGTTGGCTTAAAAAAAAAAGAGATAAAAAAGGGAAAAATGCAAAATCAATTTTTGTAATTTTACTGAGTTGCAAATAACTCTTATGGGTTTAAAAAGCGGCTATAAGCTCTATATGGTATGCAAGAAAATACAAATAGGTTACTAAACCTAACTTTCGTTCATAATTTTGACAAAAAACGTCAAGGATGCCAAGCCATGCCAACACCAATCGTTACAATAACAAATAAAAAACAAAAACAAACAAACAAACAAAGGAGAGGAAAAAAATAAATAAATAAAAGACGTTTATCCACCACCCCGCTTTGAGTCTAAGGGTGGTTGTAACCATCCTCGACCATTTTGGAGTGGTAGAATCACTCTCAATGGACATTGTGGTGATTCGGCCACTCCCAAATTTTATCAAAATGGGTGGTCCAAATGACTATGGGATGGTTTGGTAACCTCCGAGTGGGCCAAATGGGTGGCTTGACCACCACCTTCGTTTCTATTTATATAATTTTTTTTTTTTATCTTTTCATTTTTTTTTAATTTTTAATTTACTTTTTTCTTTATATATATATATATATATATATATATATATGTGTGTGTGTGTGTGTGTGTGTGTTATTATTATTTTTTTTTACATGTCCGCACAGGAGGGGGGAAGGGGATTCGAACTAGTGACATCTACTTCATTAAGTGTGGTCCCAGTCGATTGAGCTATCTCTTTGGGACACAATATGATTGTTGTCAACGTGGTCCTTAATTTCCATCAAAATTTGGACAAAAGTTTGGTCCATGGACTTATTTATATTTTTTGCTTACCGTATGGAGCTTTTTTGTCACTTTTTAAAATTCATTGAGCTATTTGAAACTTAATAAAACTACATAAACCGATTTTACATTAAAAAATAAAAAATAAATAAGAAGTTATTAGCATACAATTCATTTGGACAAAAAATAGCTACAAACTTGTTTGTAGCTAATTCATACAAAACCAGTCTATGAAGTGACACATGTATTCATAAAGTGTGTGAAAAGTATATGATCTCTTATTATAATAATATCTATAAGATAACATTCATTGAAGTGTGTTTGAAGATTTATTGGGACCCTTTATTTCAATGTAAAATATTTTTTGCCGATTTGAAAATTGGTTATTTTTCACTTTTTGTATCCAACCCTGAAAATTGTTTGAAAAACATTTTTTGGCTTGTACAGAAATTTGCCAAGTATTTTTTATATTCCTGTGTATTATTATAAGGAAAAGAGAAACGACGAAGATGAGATACAAAGAAAAAAGGAAAGTGTGTGAAAATAGAAGGTTTTGAGTGTGAGATTGAAATCAAGTACAATTGCTTGATAGACAATTGTAAGAGGATTTTGGTGAGCCTACCTACTCAAACAAGTGTTTGGGCAGCCTTGCAACCTATATCTGGCAAGTAGGCCCATAATGAGTAATCTCACGAGTCACAATTGTTTGCTTTGTAGGAGAGCAATAGAAAATAGTTTACATAAATGAGAAGCGTAAACTATTAACTATTTTATGCTTCATTGAAGTTATTTTCTTTGATCAATATAAAATATTTTTTATAATATTTGATGTTGCGACAAAGACTCGAAATGAGAAAATTTAAACAATGTTACTTTAACCTAAATGTTTCCCAGCCTAGGTTAATAATCAAGGCTGGCTATAATAAACCCGTAGGCATGCTTTGTTTGACAGTGTATTTTGCACTTCCTAACTTGTTTTCATTTTTCAAAAAAAAAAAAAAAAAAAACTTCTAGAATGTACGTATGCATACCGAGCCATAATTTTTTCTTCAAACAGATAATCACAAATAACAATGAGAAGATTCATGGATGGCCACTAAAAAAATCCCACAAAACAACCGGAAAATCGGCTTCTCACTATCCACTAAAAAGGGGAAAGAAAATGGAAAATGACCCAACCAAAGAAAAAAGAGGAGATAGAATTGCGGAGAATGGCGGTACACGTGGAAGGAGGCTAGCCTGCGCACTCAGTATCATGCAGGCAACCGTCGAACTCTACTAGCCACGACACATGCCACGTTCTCTTCATGCACCAATTCTTCATCATCTATATAAACCCAACCTCTCTCCCACTCCCACAACGACAAAGAAACAAACAAGAAAAACGAAAGATTTTGCTTCGGAAATGCCAGGCTTGACAATCGGAGACACAATTCCCGACCTTGTCGCCGACAGCACCCACGGGAAAATTAGGCTTCATGACTACATCGACGCTAGCTGGACGATAGTCTTCTCTCACCCGGGTTAGCATTTCTGTGTAATTTTCTTTGTGTATCTACGTGTTTGATATGTTTTGGTTGGCTTACAATCTTGGATATACGAGTTCTCGTATAGCCGATTTCACGCCGGTCTGCACCACGGAACTAGGCAAGATGGCGGAGTATGCTCAGGTGTTTGCTCAGCAAGGGGTGAAGCTCGTGGGATTGTCTTGTGATGATGTGCAGTCCCACAAGGAGTGGATCAAGGATATTGAAGCCTACACTGTTAAGTTTTTCTTATTTCTTATTGCATTTTTTTTTTTAATTTTTGGGATTAATTAGTTGTCGTTATAAATTCTCGTTACACGCATGTTCTTCTGCATGCAGCCAGGGTGCAAGGTGACGTACCCGATCCTTGCAGATCCCAACAGAGAGATCATCAAGCAACTCAACATGGAGGACCCGGATGAGAAAGACTCCTCAGGAAACCCGCTCCCATCTCGAGCTCTGCATATCGTAGGCCCCGATAAGAAGGTATTATATATATATGTTCTCATATTAGGTTTAATAGTTTTTTCAATTATACATATTTATTTTTTATTTTTTCATAAAAAACGTATAATTAAATCTGGTACCTAACTCCTAAGCCAAATATCATATTGGGGCTTGTCCCATATTGGTAAGGAGAGGGAGCCTTGCTCCCCTCTAGCCTCTATACGTAGAGTCTATGTACAGAGGCTAGAGGGGAGCAAGGCTCCCTCTCCTTACCAATGTGGGACAAGCCCCACTTATACACTAAAAATAAAAAATAAAAAGTACTGTTGAAGTATAAGCAGTTTTATTATCATAATTTCGAATTTTCTCCTTTTTTTTTTTAAATGTATAAATTACCCTAAAAATTCTGTTGATCCAAGTGGCTGGGTGAGTCCAAAGCGCTTTTCAAAAGAAAAAAAAGGAGCCATTTAAGTTTTTTTTTTTTAATTAAAAAAAAAAATTGGATGAAATTAAAAGAAACTAAAACATAAAATTAACATTGCAAATTTTTAAACATAGCAAAGTTTCCCTTGTAAATTACTAGTCATAGTGGCTAACATTTAGGGGGGTGGTGATGAAGGTGAAGCTGAGCTTTCTATACCCGGCGGCGACTGGGAGAAACATGGATGAAGTGGTGAGGGTGTTGGAGTCCTTGCAGAAGGCCTCCAAGCACAAGATCGCCACCCCAGCGAATTGGAAACCGGGAGATCCGGTGGTGATTTCGCCCAGCGTGTCCAATGAACAGGCCAAGGAGATGTTCCCTCGGGGTTACAAGACAGTGGATCTCCCATCCAAGAAAGACTACCTTCGCTTTACCAATGTGTAAAAATGACCAAACCTCCGAAGGATCATCACTTCAACTGCGAGTTGGGTACCGAATAATGTATTGTATGGAATTAAAGTGATCCAAGTTTATGTCGAGGGATCGTTTATGCTTCTTCTTTGTGATATATATGTTCTAGTGAACTAAATATCATTGTATGTATTGTACAGATCGTTTACATGCTTATGGGACTATAATTATTGACGGTAAATTAATTTCTTTGCTCTCCTAATTTTATAGCTTTAGTTCTTTCCCTCTTGGCGGTGTCATTAACCCCTTTTCTTTCGTTCCACTTCAACAACGAGTGGACCACCTAAGTCTTGCCTTTTAACATATCTAACACTGTTAGCATGTGTGTTGCTAGCATCTCTAGACTTTTTTTTTTTAAAAAAAAATTCTATTGTTATTTGCTTTATTTGTAGCGCTTGTGTAGTTGGATGGGCTGATCGAAGGTATTTAGCATAAAAGGCACTTAATTAACTATAATTAAGTACGATTTATAAAGGGTCGTCGGTAATGCACCGTCAGCAACATTTTTGAATAATCTATGCTATTTTAGTTTGTACAGAATTCCTGTTAGAGCCCCTGTAAATCAGCGTTGAAATTGGATGCCGGAGCGCCGGAGCTCCGGAGCTCGACCTTTCTCTTCTTTTGAGCCTTTAATGGGGGCAAAGAGTCTGGGACACATACCCCAATGAAACCCGATCAATAATGAAAGAGAAATCGTTTTTTTCTCAAAAATTCTTCCTAGTGGATCCCAGCACCAGCCTGTCAAACGGTCAAAAAAGTGTCTTCAATTATGGAGTAAATTTCGCACTTCTGTTGATTGATTGTACCTTTCTGTGTAAAAGTCATTCGCTTTTGTTTTTTCAAACCCCTCTACTCAGAGCAAGCACATTTTTGATTTTGCTCTTCCCTGTTCTCCATGAGAAGTAAATTAGCACGAAGATGCAGTCTACACTAACCCCATCCGCCATATTCAAGCTCATTATAACCTTAACATTGCAGCTCCAAACACTTCCCACTCTCGCAGCTCTCTCCCTCTGCCGAAACTCCTGCGGCAGCATTGCCATAAAGTACCCATTTGGCCTCGACGATGGGTGCGGCGCGCCGCAGTTCAGGCAGATGCTAAACTGCACCACCGACTTATTCTTCACAACCCCCTCCGGCATCTACAAAGTCCAATCCATCGACTACGAAAAGAAGTCAATGGTGATCTACGACCCAGCAATGTCCACGTGCTCCATCCTACAACCTCACCATGACTTTCGTTTGACGCCCATTCAGTCCATCATAATACCTCCCACGTCGGACACCGTCTTCGCCTTACTAAATTGCTCCGTCGATTCCCCCGTCCTTAACCACTACAAGAATCTATGCTTCAACTTTTCCGGCCACTCCTGCGACGAGCTTTATGGGCCGTGCAATGCCTTCCGGGTGTTCCATTTATTGTCCAACAGTTCTCCGCCCTGCTGTTTTACTGGGTACGATACGGTGAAGTACATGAGCATGGATATCTTGGATTGCTCGCATTATACCACCGTGATTAACACTGATGATTTGAAGGGAATGGGACCGTTGGATTGGGTGTACGGGATCAAGCTGTCCTTCACTGTAGCGGACACTGGATGTGAACGGTGTGCGCAGTCTGGTGGTTCTTGTGGGTTTGACACTGAGACTGAGGGGTTGGTCTGCCTTTGCTCAAGTTATGTGAATTCCACTAGAGAATGTGGTAAGGCCTAGCTGTTGGAGCTTTTTGAAATTAAAGTATATAAATAAATTAATTAATTAATTAACCAAATTATAGTTTTTAAGGTTGTACTAATTTTTCTACACTGGTATACTTTTTTGGGTTTCAGCTGCAGGTAGTATCACAGCTGAAGGAGAGAGTCATGGTCCTCCAAGGTTACTGTTCCAAGCACTTGTTTTGATTCTGGGGACATTTCTTCGCATGAGTTTATGATGAAGTCTCGCTGTTATTTGATCTGTTTTTTTGAGTTGGGTTGTTATTTGTAATGTCTTTACAGATCGACTTCATTAATTATGGAGAGCCTTTTTTGTTTGGGTTTTGCATTCTTAATTTCCAAGTGCCAAAGATAGCTGCTAGAAGGGATCAATTCTCATGTGCATGAAGCTTGTGTCTACTTTTCACATTTTTAGCCTTGTGTGTCATACATGGCTGGCTGGGAAATTGTGGGAGAAACTCGTCATGACCAAAATGTCCTAACTGTATATCACATTCTAGTTTTTCAACTTCTAATATTGCCGTAAATGGTCACCTAGAGCACTCACAATGGATGAGTCAAATGATATTTTTATTTAAACGGCTAATTAATCAGATTTGTAAAAAAACTCTACATTGAATTAACAAAAAAAAATGCTACATGTAGCGGTACTATTCACAGGAGTCATTTTATTTTCGATCTCCTCCTATTTCTCTTTCACATCTCTCTTTTTCTCAAAATTTTCTTACTGTTTATCTCTCCACATCTCTTTTTTTCAAAAAGTTGAAAAATAAAATCTTATCAAGAATGTCGTAGATAAATTTTGATTAGCCATTTTGTATAAAAATATACATAAATCACTGCTCTTATCAAGAGAGTCTAGAGTTATTGTGACGTTAAAGAAAAAATATTGGTTTCTATTTACGTTGATTTATATTTTCCTTATTAGCAGCATATTTCATTTGGTTCATCTTGCCTTATTTTCCACGCATTTCCTTGCTTGCTACACCTTAGTTTCTTTATAAATATATCATACAGTGTAATACACTGATTTACATATCAATACAACAAAACAAAAATGTAGCTCTTTAGGGCACTTTTCAATGGTAGACGTTGGCCGGGTTTAAGGCTGAACAACCTCAAATTTATGGATTCGGATCTCCTAGAATTCTTAAGAAAATTTCAGTTTCTAAAATTTTAGATTCAGGTCATTTATTTTTATCTAAGAGTCATTATTTTACCACGTGTCTCACTACTAATAAACTAATAAAATAATATTTAAATTTTTAATGATATTAATAATTATCATTATTTTATTATTTTATTAGTAGTGTGACACATGATAGAATAATGGCTCTTCGATAAAAATAAATGGCCTGAATCTAAAATTTCATAAACTAAAATTTTTAGAAAATTTTAAGGGATTTGGATCCCAAATTTCTTACGTTATATATGTTTCTATCTTGTTTCCGTTATTGTTCTCTTATTTTACATTTTCTCGAATGTTTACATGGTATTAAAGTCATTTCTTGTGGGCTTTGGTTATGCGCCGTTGTACGCATCACTACCAATTCTTCTCAAGCCTTTTTCTCACTAAACTTTTACTATAGCAAGCGGCCGGGTTCTTCTCAAGGGGCAGATCTGCAATTATATGAAAACTACAACAACAACAGTCATCTGACACGGCCTCACGCTCCACCCCGTAGTTCTGTCAGTTCGTCCACTTACCTCACGTGCTACCACAAAAAAGTAAAGCTATACAAAAAATTTGCTCTGTTTTAGTTCATTATCTTCCCCTGTTTTGTTTTGTGCGGTGTAGATTGCCACGATCCATTCCACTGACATATGGATTTGGAGTCGACCTTTTTCAAGCTTTAAATGTCAACTTTTTACGGCTCTGCAAGACTGCACAGCCTAATTTATGATTTAAGTAGTTTTCTTGGTGTATTGGGATCGGAGCCTAATTTGTGATTTAAGTTTTTTTTTTTCTCTGAGCGATTTAAGTAATTTTCTTGGTATATTGGAATCGAGTATTCTTAGTACAGTGACCAACTGACCATGCAATGCAATGCTCACTAGATCCACCAGACCACTATGATGAGCTCAAGTCAATTGCAAGGCTTTGTTCGGTAAAGGGGATGGGGTTGGCCCAAATACTATTCATCACCATTTCTTAAAAAAATTAACATCAAAATATTCTAATTTTTTCACTTTTTATATCAAATTATTCATTTTTTATTATTATTCAAATAAAAAAATCACTATAAAACAAAACTTTTTTCACTTTTTCATACCACTTTTTCATTTTTTTTTTTTATATCAAACATTCTTATTTTTTTTTTCACATCAATCTACATCAACTACAGTGTCTAGGCCAACCCATTTGCCAAACACCACATTGATGAGAGCAAGAGAATTTCAGTACGCATTTGAAAAATATAATTTTTAAATCAAAAAGTGTTTTTAAACAAAAGCTTAAAAATTAAGTTTTTGTCAAAAAATGTATTTTTGTCATTTTTAGATTTTTTGGACTTTTAAAAGTATTTTTAATTTTTTTACTAAACAAATATATATATTTTTTTAAATTGATTTTTTTAGTATTAAATACACTTTTAAACATTTTAAATACACTTCTAAATAAGCATTTAGTAAGACAGGAATTGACTTACCCGCGGTAGACCAAAGTCACCAAACTACCACTGATATGCGGAGTTCACTAGAACATTCATGGGAGAGCAGTGTCTGTGGGGGTGGGGAGAGAGAGAGGGGGAAGTGAAAAGAGAGAAAATACACAGTTTTTTTGCTATTTTGTTTTTTTTTTACGTTACGTTACGTTACCCTTCTAAGGGTTAAAAAAACCCGAAGAAATCCCAGTGGTAGACAGCCAAATCCGTAAGGCAAAATTAGGTACCTGAGTGAGTGTCCTCTCATTTCTTATATAGGATCGTCCCTTGTCGTCCCACCTTATGGTTTAAGGGGCTCTGTCCAATAATTTGATACTAACGTTAAGATTTTCTCCCTAAATTTATTGGGACGAGATGCATGGTGTGTGGGCAGACGATTATCTGAGCTGGCGGATATATAAATAAGTAGTTGGATATTACATTTTGGCAAGAGTGCGCTTGGGTCCTTGTGGGTTGTTTGGGTTGTGGGTCATCAGGCCTGCTAGGTCCTTTGATTGTGGGCAGTTGGGCCTTTTAGGCCCTTTGGAGGGTGACCACGATAAGCTCGTTGGTAACCTGGCCATCCAAGTATCATGATCATCCATTTAGAGAGCTCGCAACACAACCTTCATATGTTTTTACATATGTAATAGTGTGTATATTGTTAGATGTTGAATATATTGTCACATCATTAACAATTT
This sequence comes from Corylus avellana, assembly GCF_965113065.1. Lineage (NCBI taxonomy): Eukaryota > Viridiplantae > Streptophyta > Magnoliopsida > Fagales > Betulaceae > Corylus > Corylus avellana. The sequence goes on from NC_142491.1 coordinate 40,010,115, forward strand.
GCATATATATATATTGCTAGATGTTTAATATGTTGATATGTCATTTAAAATTTAAATAACTTGACAAATGTACACTATTAGATACAATAAAACAAAATAAATCATTAAATTATTTATCTCTATTTTCATATGAAATGAAAATGATCATGTTCACTTTAAATGTACAGTATGCCTAATTGCTCACAAATTTTTAACTTGTGACTAAATCACTATTATATGTAGAGTTATAGTATCAAGAGGGACGAATTCAAGATTTATGATTGAGATGGGCCATTACGTGAATGAGAGGTAAAAACTAATTTTGAGGCCAAACAAATCTATATGTTTAACCATATATAAATATTTTAAAGAAATTTTTTAATTGAAAATATATAAATATTTTAAACTATATATAAATATTTAAAGAGAAATACTAGAGGAGAGCGTGGGGAAATATGATCTCTTCCATTTCAAAAGAAATGGATAGCGCTAATTTCATGGTCAAGATTTAAAATTGGAGCACCTAATAGTATATATGAAGTAAAATGTTTGTACGTTTTAAAAAAAGTTTCAATAATATAAAAATATTTACACAGTTAAATGTACAAACTTTAAATTCAAACAATGAACTCTCGTGAAGGTCAACGTTTGCATCTCAAAAGAGACCTCTACTTTTCGACTTGTAGCTCGTAACGTTTTAAAGAACACACAATCCAAAGCAAACAATAATGGTTTGGAAACTTCGATGAATCCATCCCATTTGAAATAGAAAAAATTTGGTCCCCCTCTAGTTCGGCAATGGTGTTAAGAGACGATAAACACAATTAGTTATGTTTTCGGCGCAAATTGAACTCTCGTTGGAAGGTATTAAAAAAAAAATGCTATAGTTTCCTTTGTTGTTCTCCTAATCTTACATGGATATTATTTTGTAAAAAAATAAATAAGGGACTAGTGAGGTAAGTTTTTTTTTTTTTTTTTTTTTTTTTTTTTCTACATTTTTAGAAAACGATATATAGTAGGTTCAGAACAACAGTATAAAGAACCATAATATTTCTCAAAAACAAAAAGGTATCAAAGATTTGTTTTCTTTTAATTCGGGACTTGACCAACTTTTCTAAAGTCCCGCTGGCTCCGCTCTTAAATAATGTCAATTTCCTATTCATATATCTCTTTATTATGCTTATGATTCCCCTTTCTCAGTTTCGCAGGCTAATTTGGAGTAGCCGGACCCATTAGCAAATGTTTGAATTCAAATTCCCCATCATTCACTCCTCCTTTAGAAAACTCTTTTTTAAAATCAGTGTTATCATAGTTTGCTTTTTAATCATAGATTTCCACCAACACCATTATTGTAATCATAAATTCCCATTTTAACGGATAGCAATAGCTAATAGCATCTTAATCATACTTCGCTTTTAATTCAACTTCCTTATGATTGATTTTAATATTCTTCTTACCCTAATTATCCTTAAAGTTTGCACCCATACCTTATTCTTAAAGTTAACGGATGTGATTTTGGTCATGTACTCGGTGGACATAAATTAGTTACAAATTGTGTTCTTAAAGCATATGAGAAGCACGTATTTTCTTATTAATGCTATTAAGAAAATACGTGAGAAGTACATTTCATTAAATAAACATATACTGTCCACATGCTAAGGGATACGTATCACTTTATTAGACCAGTTTGTAGCTAATTTATGTCATCCTTCGGCAATTGTTAGATTATAAATTATATTATTATTATTTCTCATTAGATATGCCACACAAACATTTTACAAGTATTCTACAAAGTTAGTACTCATCAAAAAATATATGTTACCTAATTAAATTTTTTATATTTTAATAAAAAATTATAATAAAATAGCTAAAGTGTCACAAATTTGATGTACACATAATGAATTGCTTTAGTCTTTTTCTAAAAAGAAACAAATAGGAGATGAAAATTATAAGAGCAATGTGGGGTCGTTTTAATATTCTCAAGAGTCGAGGGGCTACACTGCTACAACCAACAGTTGAATTTAAAAAATGGGCGGGCCTATCGTATTTCTTTCATTCAGGAGTACCATGTCACTGAGCTTCAGCTTTCAAATCTCGAAGTCGAAGCAGCTCCGTCATTCCCTAATTTCACTTCTTCTTTTTCTTCCTAATGGATCTAACTAGGGTCTCAAACTCCCTATTTGACTGAAATTCACAGCTTCTTCACAATTTTTTCCAAGATATTCGAGCTTCGACATGTCGAAAGAGACCTCTACTTCTCGACTCGTAGCTCGAAACGTTTCGAAGAGCACGCTATCCGAAGCGAACGAGAATGGTTTCGAAACTTCGCCGAATCCGATCCATTTTCCACCTCCTAGAACTCCTCTGAACGCAATTCAGGATCCATCTCAGTACCAAACGGACCTCCAGGATCCCGATTTCGATTCTCATCACAAGTTGGAAGCAGGTCGAGCGGGTCGAGCGGGAAATGCGGGTCTCAGCTACGGGACTCCTAGGATTTCGGGTCGCGCTGGAGCGAAGGCGCAGTCGGAGCCGAACTCGGCGCAGAGCACTCCGGCGAAGAGGGCTTCCATTGGTGGAGCGACGGGGCCTTGTGCTGTGAGCAGAGCTCCTCCATTGTACACCGGAGGGAGAGGGAGTTCCTCTAGGGTTTTCAGAGGTATTTCGGCTGAGAATTCCGAATTTCCAGTGGACGTCCCACATTTTGAGCTCGTGGACGACCCGTCGTTCTGGACGGACCACAATGTGCAGGTTGTGAACTAATTGTCATTTTAATTATTTTATTTTTTTCTCTGTTAGTTTTATTGTTCAATGTAGTGAGTTTGTGTTGGAATAATGATTACGCGAATAAATTCACCTTGGACTCTTGGAACAAGCAGTAATATATCACGATGTCAGAACAAGTTGTATATTGACTCTACTTTCCCTCCCATTGGAAGTAATTTCACGCGTTGGGTCGGTCTCTGTGCTCTTACATTGGAGAAAATGTTAAAATACTGGTTAAGTGATTAAATTCACCGTTTTCTATTGACGTAAACTTTTGAAAGATGTAATAATTTATTAGTTTGGTCGATACAATATGTGATTGTTTGATTCAGGTGTTGATACGGATTCGACCCTTGAGTACTATGGAGAGGGTTTCACAAGGTAACGGTCAATGCTTGAGGCAGGAAAGTGCGCAGACCTTGGTGTGGCTTGGTCATCCTGAAACCAGATTTACCTTTGATCATATCGCTTGGGAGACTATATCACAGGTGCTATTATAATCCATTGTCTATGAAAGTTGTATAATATGAATATGGTTTTCCACATGTATCTCTTGTGCGTGTAAAGTATTAATATAGCTACGTAGAAAGTGGAAAGGAAAAAGTTTCACTTCTTGAGTTTCAAGTTGTTTTTGGCTATATGAAATATTGAAACTTCAGCTCAACGAAGGCAAGTAATTGTATAAAGATCAATAGGAGGATTTTGTGTTTCGGTTCATTTATTTTTGTTTATTCTGTTAGCAACTAAAAGGAGCATGAGGGGCCGGTTTGTTTGGATGTTTATGATGTACGAGTTAAATCACCATTTGTCCTAAAAGCTTAGGCTGATAGGAAGATGTAGATTTAGTTATTTAATCAACACTTCAACACCCCCCTCATGTATGGGCTCAAACTCTATTATAATAGGTGAAGCTTAACACGTGAAATATTTTAATTAAATGAGGGTTGAATCGACAGAGTGAGGGTTCGAACTCAAGACCTTTGAATCTGATACTATGTTAAATCACCACTTATCAAAGAAGATTAAGATTAGAGGAAGAAGTAAATTTAATCATGTTATCAACACTTTTAACACTGTATGGTGCATGAATTTGTTGTAGGAAAACCTGTTCAGGGTTGCTGGACTCCCCATGGTGGAGAATTGCATGTCGGGTTATAATAGCTGCATGTTTGCATATGGTCAGGTATGTGATGATGGGGTTTCATGGTTGTTTGTGATCTGTCATCAGACTAGATGTTGAAGTTTAAGATATTTTTGTGCAGACAGGAAGTGGCAAAACATATACCATGATGGGTGAGGTATATGAAATGGAAGGAAAGCTCAATGAAGATTGTGGGATAACTCCACGCATTTTTGAATATTTATTTACAAGAATTAGAGCGGTGCGATACCTAAACTTGTATTGTTCGTTGTGATTTGATTGTCCATGTTTATTTGATGTGTTATTGAGGTGTTCTTAGTAGAACTCATTTATGTAGGAAGAAGAGAGCAGGAGGGATGAAAAGCTGAGATATAGCTGCAAATGTTCCTTTCTAGAGATATACAATGAGCAGATAACGGATCTTTTGGAGACTTCATCAACTAATCTGCAAGTAATGATTTTGTGTACATATTATTCACATTGGATGTTCCTCATTATTATGTTTTCATACAATGGGCATTGTCAACCTAATCCTCCTATCACAGCTCAGAGAAGACTTGAAGAAAGGGGTATATGTTGAAAACCTCAGAGAGTATAATGTGAGGACTGTCAATGATGTCGTCAAACTTTTGTTGCAGGTGTGAATTTTTGGTGAATTGTTTGGATTAATATATAGCTTACCACATTTTAGTCATAGACATTATTGGCATAATTCTATCATACACAGGGTGCTGCAAACAGAAAAATGGCGGCAACTCATATGAACAGTGAGAGTAGCCGTTCCCACAGTGTTTTTACTTGTATCATTGAAAGCCGCTGGGAGAAAGATTCCATGAGTCTTTTCCGATTTGCAAGGTTAAATTTAGTAGATCTAGCGGGTTCTGAAAGGTAACTATTGTTTCTACAATCAGTTGTCTTTTCATTCTTTTCTACAAAGCTAGTCCAACTGCTTATTGGTTCAGGCAGAAAAGCTCTGGTGCAGAGGGAGATCGTTTGAAAGAAGCAGCAAATATAAACAAATCTTTATCGACTCTTGGGTAACTGAAAAACCATCATCTCAGTTAATTTGCTTTAGATACATCAAGAATCTCTCTGGGTGTGATGCTTGTTAAGCTTTTTGGCTGAAATGACATCGTCTTGCTTATAAATTTGTTGATTTGTGCCACCATTTATTTGGTGAAGGACATTGGGCTCCAAGTTTTTAGGAGATATGCCAAATGTGCGCTGAAAATAATGAGAAACGGAACTAGGAATTATTATTTTTTTTTTGGGGGAGACTGCACTGAAATTATTTTGAGGGGGCCAGATTCATTGATTGTTTTTTAAAGGAGGCCATCATTAATAAAGTAAGAAAAAACCCTATTTTTTTTTTTTTAATACGTATTTTGGGGCCTTTTTTTATTTATATATATTTTTTGGGGGGATTGGGGAGATGGCTGGTCAAAGGTTTTCCAGGATGAATCTCTGCAAAACTGACCTTGTGATTGATCAACTTAAAAGAAAAGGACAGCCATCTGGGAGGAGAAGCTTAATTTGATTAACTTTTTCATACGGTTGAATTTCATCTTAAAGGTCTTTAATGCTACAGGATAAGAGTTTCATACTATTATTGGTTAACCTGAATTATCTTTCATTTTGTACTTTTAGCTTGGTGATAATGTCTTTAGTGGATTTAGCGCATGGGAAACATAGGCATGTTCCCTACAGAGATTCAAGGCTCACATTTCTACTTCAGGTTAGATACTAAAAGCTCTAAAACTGAAGACGATTCTATCTTAATATGTGTATTTTTTTAATTTTTTTTTACCTTGGTAACTTATATTAAAAAGCTCATATCATCTACAAATGTGAATGCAGGATTCTTTGGGTGGAAACTCAAAAACAACGATTATTGCAAATGTCAGCCCAGCTATTTGGTCTGATTCTTTATTGAGTTTTAAGCATTTTGTTTTTCGTCTATTGTACTTCTTATTTGTTTACATAAGTTTTGCTTTCCTCGCAGCTCTGCAAATGAAACACTCAGCACTCTGAAGTTTGCCCAACGTGCCAAACTTATTCAGAACAATGTATTAATTTAAATGCACACTTGTCTGTATACATTCTTCAATAAAAACTGAGATAACTTGAAAATTTTAATTTGCCGTTCTTCTTTTTCTAGGCTAAAGTGAATGAAGACGCGTCAGGTGATGTAACTGCACTGCAGCGACAAATTCAGCAGTTAAAGGTATGTGTTGTAGATGCATATTTGTGAGAGATTTTACCTTGGGCGTTCACCAGTTAGTAGAAGCTGAGGCATTTGTGAAACCAAACAGGGCCAGTTATCCATTTTGATGAAGCATAATAACCTTACAAGGTCTATCTCAAATTATATTCCGCCTTTTGAAGAGTCTGGATTGAATAACTTATCAGAGGAATGTGACTCTTTAGGAGAAAGAAAGCCCACTGGTAACCGTAAGATACATAGTCCCCAAAGCAGGAAGGTAACTTTGACGTCTAAATTTAAAGCTACCTCTCTCCGTCTTAAGATTTGTATTATATAGTTATAGGCAGCTAGATTACATCTCTGTGGCAGATGAAATGCATGGAAGCTACTTTAGTTGGTGCTCTGAGGAGAGAAAAAATGGCAGAGACTGCAGCTCGGAAGTTAGAAGCTGAAATTGGACACGTGAACAGCTTGGTATATCTGTTATAACAAGCAGTCCTATACTTTCCTATTTCTGAAGAAAAAATCTGAATATTAGGGGCCATGATTACTTGATATGTCTCAGGTTCGTCACATGCTTAATCATGGCCTATTTTGTAAACTGTGTGTTAATTTACGACTGTGGCATCTTTTGCAGGCTTGCCAAAGGGAAGAGGAGGCTCAGCATACTAAAATGATGCTAAGGTTTCGTGAGGAGAAAATCAAACAACTTGAATTGGTAGTGCATGGCAGTCTGTCTTCTGAGAACTATCTCATGGAAGAAAATAAGGCTTTACTGGCAGAAATTCAGCTGCTTCGGGCTAGGATTGATAGGAATCCAGAATTGACCCGATTTGCTCTGGAGAATATCAGACTTCATGAGCAACTCCAACTGTAATTTCCATGGATATTAACTAATGCTTTATATGATTTTCTTTGTCTCCTTTCTGGATGATGGGGACTCATTTTGCAGCATTTCCCATGTCAGATTTCAAAATTTTTATGAACAAGGAGAGAGAGAAAAGTTGCTGGCTGAAGTTTCAGAATTACGCAAGCAGGTCTATAAAGACATTCTCATTTCCTTTTCTTCTATAATTCTTTATTAGGATAGTGAAACCATTCTTTGAACCTTTGACAACTATGTAGCATTTTCAATGTGCAGCTTCTGGAAACACTTGAAGGAAATATTTTGTTCTCTACAAGAAACGATAATCAGGTTGACATGCGATTCTAAATTAGTTGTACAGTATTTGTTATGCTCTTAATGCTTTCCAATTCTTAATACACACACTCTTCAAGTGCAGGATAGTGATACTATAAAGGAGTTGGAAGATTGCAGGAATATGAATTTCAAACTGATTAGGTACTTAAATCAATATACTTCATTTTAGGCATATTTCTGCAACACGTTGCCTCCAATTTCTCATTTGACTCCACAGGGCCTAGGAAATCAGGTCCCTATCAATGCACTTATGTCACCCTGCTCTTTTTGTTAATCTATTTGTTTATTTCTCTCTTCCCACTTAAAGCGTTAATGATAACAGGGATCCTACTCAAAGTTGGTAGCTAGTGCAGAGAAGGATTTCTTTGGCCTTGGTCTCTGTACATGATGAACTATTTGTGACATTGTGTCAGTTTTGTCGTTGAAAACCATATTTAATTAGCATGGCCCTTTCAATCGGCATTTAGCATTTAAGGTTATTGATGTAGTTTCCATGGATTAAGTATCGCCTGATCGTCTGGACATTTGGTTCCATTATTCACATTTTTTCATCTCCCTTTTAGTAATTTCAGCAGCTGTGAAGTTCGTTCTGTTTACTTGTTTTACTTTCCAATGGCATTAAAATGATCTTCCTAAGCATCATAATTGCAAGGTTTTGACAATTTTTCCCATTCGTCCTTTTCCTATTATTGTGCTTATGATTTATATCTGCAGGGAAGTAGATGAATTACAAACAGAACTGAGAAACTATTTGAACTGCAGCCAAGCATCTGACTCTGTAAGGATAGCCAATGAATTAGTGAAAGATGTGGTTGTTGAGATAGCATAACCTTTGTACCTTGATGATTTATAGTACTTTTGCATTTTTTGCAGGTTACAAGTTCTTTCTCCAAGGACTCTGGGGAATTTAAGCAAACAGATAATTGTTCATTGGTGAGAAAATACGCCAACTTGTTCTTAGTGTAATTTCCAATTAATTTTTATAGATTACAATATGCAGAAACTGGTTCCTTATTGAACAATATCTGAGCTTTGCTGTTGCTTCTGTTGATATACTATTGCATTTTCAGTGCATGTAAAGATTCATACTGTGTTCTGTCACATAAATCAAATTGCCTGGGCACTTTTTGGCAACAGAATCATGGGAAATTTACAACGTTTTTTCTTGTTTTGTTCATTACGTTGAAATGGAAAGGGAACATTCATACCACAAGGAAACAATTCTATACATGTGTAACCACATATGCTTTATCTTCCTGATATAGAATATAATAGTGTTCTAAACTAACTATAAAAATCTCCTTAAAAAACCATGCATATGTTGCCCACGTCTTTTAACTAAATAAAGCATTTTTTCATTTCTGAGAATATATATTGACGGGCTAGAAAGCATACTAGTTTTGGATGCATTCAAAGGAAGGTCAGACATAGATGCCACCAGTCATTTCTTTCTTCTTTGTTGTAGTATATGATTAATCACAATGTTTGTAGGTAGAAAACATATATATCCAAAGTGACTTTGGAGAAGAGATAACATCTCGCACCCAGGCAGATGACGAGGCTCTACAGAATATAATTGACAAGAATGTGGGTGATGATTCAGTGTCACAGCCTATTGATACTCAGAAAGAGTTGATTGATGCTAGATTGTTGATTGAAGCAATGGAGTCAGAGCAGGTCCATCTAATTACTGAGCTGCAGCATACCCAGGAGGAGAATCAAAGACTCGTGGGAATGTTAAGCAACAAGGAAAAGGTAGACAGACAATCCATACTGGAAGTTCAAAGTCATTTGCTGAAATTAGGTGATTTAGAAACACAAAACATTGGCTTGCTGATGGAGGGAAGAGAAGACATTGAAAGGAAGGTTTTGCAAGCCAAGTTGGACAAAATGAGTAAGGACCTTGAGGAGGTCAGATCACTTAATAACCAATATCGTGAAGATCAGGCATTCCATTCATCTCAGCAGCACCAAATCGAACTAGTCTGTGAACAGGTTGAGATGGAGACAAGCAAAACAATTCTTCATTTACAAGAAGATGTTGCTGCTCTTCAGTTAGAACTTCACGAAAGGTTTTGTTACATGACTCAAGAAAATTCAAGTCTAAGAAACACAATAGCAGCTAAAGAGGAGGAGATAAAGGCGCTTTGTATGGAGTGGGAAAGGGCAACCTTGGAACTGACAAGCTTCCTTGTTGACGGTTCTAAATCCCTCAAAGATGCATCTGGTCAGATAGACGGTATTGCTCGTTCATTTCCCCAGGCTAGTTGTTGTATTAGTGAACATGTAGAGAGGGCTGCCAGAGTTTGCATGGAGAAGGAAGAAAGTATTCTGCTCTTAGAAAAGAGCTTGGAAGATGCACAAATGATGGTTATGGAAATGGAGCTGAAGCTACGTTCATTAAAAGATGCAACAATGGCTTTGAATGAATTCCAACGACTTGATACTGACGAAAGCACTGAGGCAATCCATTTAAGCAAGCTGTTGTATGAGAACACCAACATGGGAAATATGGAAGATAGTGAATGCAAAATCAAGAAGGATCAGGTTAATGAAGCAGCACAATGTGCTAATGCTGCTTTTCTAGCAGGTGAATGGCTTTCTGATTGTCACAAGGTTGCTCAGAGAAACGATGTCGAGAAAGACATTCCAATCCTGAAACTGGCTAATCCCACTGATGTGGGCAACCATAAAATTTCTGAGACGAAGGCTGACACTAATGTCTTAGCACTGGAGTATGTTGAGGCCCAAGTGAAGTTGGCCAGATCAGGAGTTTTGGAGTCTGAGAATGCTATTAATGAATTTTATACAGATATAGAAATGCATATATCATCCCTCCAAATTGATGTCTGCAAAATTTCTTCTGCATATAGGGAGTTGGTTCAGGACTTGGTGAAAGAGATTCATGAAACAAGGAAGACATATATGGAATTCAGACAGAACCATAAGAATTCTCTGTTCTACACGGTTGAATCACTATCAATGGAACCACAAAAATTTCTGAACCTTGGAAACCAGAATCACACGCTGACTGAGATAAGAGACAGACTTGCTGAAACAAATGACATACTGGAGAGTATTAAAGATTGCATCAATACAAAAGTAAACATGTGTGAGTGTTTCTCGGACTCTGAAGATTCAGTTGAAGCAGATACATGGAATCTGGATAGTTCTATATCTGGCTCTGATGTTTCAACTGAAAGTGTTGCTTCAGGAATCAAATTGGATGCCATCTCATGTACTTCCTGCTCTAGGTTTCCTCCAGGGCTAAATATGATGGCCATGAAAGTTGAAGGCTTGGTAGTTCAATCTGATGATCAAGAATCAGAAAAGTCAAAGAAGCTCTTGGAAGGTTCAGAGGCTCAGAGTGAAGCAACGAGATTCTGCCTGAGAAAGGAATTAGAGATGGTATTCGATGCTTTTAGTCAACTATATGTTCATTTAACAACACTACTCAGTGGGTCAGATGTTGGGGATTGTTTTTACCCAGAAGGTATGTGTTTCCTTGAACCACTTGCATTCATAAATTTATTGTAGAAACAAATACTGTGGAAGGGACTTAATCAATTCCTAATGGATGGCAGAGTTGAAGCAAGTTATTCCATCTATTGAGTTGGGGATGGAGAAAGCTGAAGTAGGCTGCTATAATACAAGAGAGGTACACCTCAAATTCAAACAGCTGTTTTATGTAATCTGCTTTAATAAATAAGGCCAAATTAGATGTTAAAATGGATCAATAATGAAAATTTTCTTACTCTTACAACCATCGATTTCTCATTGTCAAGATCACCAGCCTTTTATTTTGTGCAATGTTTTGTGTTGTGCAGGTAGTTGATGATGCAAAAGTGAATCAACCTTTTAGCTTTTTGACCAAATTTGAGGAAACCCGTGCAACAATGAGAGAAGCTGATTTGATGTTAAATGCTTTGCTGAAAGCAAATGAAAATGCAAAACAGTTGAATGACATGTGGAAGCAAACTGGTGAGAATTTGATGGTAGAGAGAGCAAGCTTGGTTGAAGAAGTTGAACAACTTAAGTCATTACTACGTTTGAAAGAAGGAGAGAATGAATTACTGCAGGATCAAATCCATTATGGTATGGAAGAGATAGTGAACTCATTCTCTTTGCTTGAAGGCTGTTTTCAACAAATGCAAAAGGTTGTGGATGAGAGGTTCAACATGATATATTCTGATGCCTTATCTATAGGACAGGAGATGCTTTACTTAGTTAGCAACTCCAGGACATCACTAGAAGATATTTGCACTGAGACAATGGAGAAACGGTTTGCTTTGTTTGTGCTGTACCAGTGTCATGTAGAGGAGTTAATCAGCAAACTCCCATGTTTTAATGCACAACCTGGTTTGTATCCTTCCAGACATCAAGAATGCAGTCCAGTAGTAAATTTGAAAAGTATCTCAAGTGGTAAGGATGACATCAGGGGTGCTGATGAGAAAGTCATAGGGGAAGGAGGTGAATGTGAAATAGTCAGAAAGTTGGAAGAGGGAGAAGTGGGGTTGTCCAGTGATAATCTAATATATGAGAACTTTGCACTTAAGAAGGAATTGGAGCGGAAAGAAGTTTTATTGGAAGGTTTGCTTTTTGATTTTAGATTGTTGCAGGAATCAACTTCCAATACGAAGGACATCAAAGATGAAACTGAAAAGCTAATATTTTCTTTAAGCCTAGTTCGACATGAGCTAGAGATGAAAACAAGTCAGCTTGATGACATGCTGGTTCAGTATAGAAAACTTGAAGGTCATCTAGCTCATACTGAAAAGGCTTTGTTGATATCAAATTCTGATCTTGAGCAGGCTAATAACACAATAGACTGTTATTCTAACCAAAATGCTGAGTTGAAGGTGCTTCTAAAAGATCTCTATCTAAAAAAATCTGAAACTGAAGTGTTATTGGATGAACAGAAGGAGATGGTCAAAGGTTTGGAAAAAGAAATTCTTCATTTAACTTCGTCAGTGGAAAAACAATCACTCTCTTTGGTTAAAGGCATCGAGGATGAATTGAGGAGGGTTACCAGCGAAAGAGACGAACTCTGCGAACAAGTTCAATCCTTGAACGCTACGCTTGAGATGGCTTATGCATTGGCTGATGAAAAGGAAGCTATTGCTGTTGAAGCTCGCCAGGTATATATTTAGGGACTTCTCTTTTTCTTTTTGATATAAAAAATATCAGTGATGTGGATTTTCTCTTGGATTGATCTTGGAGTATAATTTGGTAGGAGTCAGAGGCAAGTAAAATATATGCTGAACAAAAGGAAGAGGAGGTTAAGATTTTAGAACATTCGGTTGAGGAGCTTGAGCGTACCATAAATGTGTTGGAGAAAAAGGTTAGTTCCCCTTGCATTATCTTCTTTCCATCCAACATTTACAGACAATTGATGAAAAGTAATTTTTGAAAGTTGTGCTATATTTTAGAAGTACATTTTCTTACTTGTATAACATGCAAAATGGCTTAGTCTCAGTTGTGTACATTACCTACCAAAGAAACAAAAAAAATCAGTCGTATATGTTGTGGGTTTCTGATGTTCTTTTTGCTGTCTTGTCAACTGAGTTATAATAATATTTTCTTAAGCAACGGATGCCAATGTTTCCTCTCATAGGTATATGAAATGGATGAGGAGGTAGAACGACATCGACTGATCAGAGATTCACTGGAACTGGAACTTCAAGCTTTAAGACTGACATTTTCATCAGTTGAAAACTTCACTGGGAATGTGGATTCAGGAAACTCTAATGCTGAACAACTTGAAGAGCATATATCTAGGTCAGTAGTGCTGCTTTCTTCTTTGATTTGAATTCTTTCTTTCTCCATTTTCTTTCTGTTGGATTCAAAGATATTGCTCTGATGCAGGCACCTGCACGGTACATTAGTAGAACTTCATGAAGCACAGAATCAGATAAAACTTCTTGAAGAGGAAAAAGCAGATCGGGATAAACAGGTGCTATTCTGACTTGCTAGTGTTTTTAATTCTCACTTGAAGTCGTTTGGATCTTAGAACATATACTTCAAGTCATGTTTTTCCCCTGTTGTAACGATGAAATTTTTACGATTGTGAAGATCAAACAATACAAAGAGTACATCTCCGAACTTGTATTGCATGCTGAAGCCCAGGCATCACAATACCAACAAAAGGTACTATACTAAACATGCATACTAAATTTATTATAGCATGATATTATTTTGATTTGTATCTTTAAGCATATAGCCTCAAGATTCGATAGGAAATCCTTTTGAAAATATCCTGCCAATATCTGATGACCGATGAACTTGATTGCCAAAAAATAACTGCCAATTCCAAATTATTGGTTTGATTTGTTAGAATATTAAGTAAATGATTAAAATCATATTGTTCTTATCAGCCTAAACTTTTAGGACAACTAGTGATTTAACGTAGTATCAAAACAGAGGTCTTGAGTTTGACCCTTGACTCTATAGTTTGCTCCCTATTTCAGTTAAATATTCTACATGTTGTGTCTCATTAGTTGAGAGAGTGTTCAAATATTAATTAAATGATTAAATTCATTATTTTCTATTATCTTAACTTTTAAGACAACTGGTAATGAAATATGTTTCAGTAGCTTGTATGTCTCTAGTGTTGGTGCCTGCACTAACTGAGACATTACATGAGACTTCTATAGTGTTTGAGTTAGATGTTAGCTTTCACTAATCTTTCCATCCTAAACCATTGTTTTACATGCCTGTCTTGACTTATTATCTCCATCCACACCTTTTACAGTACAAGACTTTGGAGGCCATGGTTCATGAAGTGAAAACAGATTTGTCATATTCAACATCAAATACTCCATCATTAGATAAAACCGAGAGAAGCTCAATGAGGACAAGGGGCTCCAGCTCACCATTCAGATGCATCACAAATTTGGTTCAGCAGATGAATTTGGAGAACGATCAGGAACTTTCAGTGGCCAGGCATCGTATAGAGGAGCTAGAGGCGTTGGTGGCCAGTCAGCAGAAAGAGGTTGAGTAATCATTCTCGCTAAGTCTCCTTTATGTGTTCTTGTTAAAACCACTGCAATAATCTATTTTTGGCAATGTTGACTAGTTGATCCCAAAAAAGAAGAAAGAAAGCGGATGTGGCTATTTTCTTGGTGGTTTTATTCTCTTTTAATGATTCATCTCTAGATCCTCTCTCTCTCTCTCTCTCTCTTAGACTCTCACTCCCCCCCACACCCCCGAGGCATGTACCATTTTATACACGTATATATATGTGTGGATGCTCCCTTTAGCAGAATCACTAACCAATGAAGAAGTATTAAAAATATATATGCTGAAGCAGGTATGCATGCTCAATACAAGGCTGGCTGCAGCAGAAAGCATGACACATGATGTCATCCGGGATTTACTTGGTGTGAAGTTGGACATGACTAACTATGCAGTAAGTCTTAGACTAGCACTTTGACGTGTGAATATTAATAGCTTCAGTTCTCACGTGTTTCATTCTGTTTTGTACATTGTAGAACTTAATAGAGCAGTATCAGGTTCAAAGGTTAGTGGAGGAGGCTCATCAGCAGACAGGAGAATTCCTGGCAAAGGTGGTTATCAGATAAACCTTTGATTTATCACTCATTTCGTTCAGTCATGGTCCTAATACATTAGTTTTGACTGTATTAGGAGCAAGAAATTCTCAATTTGAGAAAGCGGATTAAAGATCTACTTGAGGAAAGAGAGAGGTAAGACTGAAAGTCCAGTAATTTTCTCCCATGTAATTGCATTATATATGCTGCTGATAATATCAGAATCAGAATTAATTTTTGAACAACTCAAAGTTCATTCCAGGAAAAAAAAATTAGATGGTAAGGAATTATGTTTGATCCAACTTCATGTTTAAAAACCTTATCAGTGCAGCCTTTTGTGTTGTTTAAAGTTATGGGTTTATAATAGTCAAAGGGAAGTGTGTTCATTCTGGTACAGAAGTTGTACGTGTGGGGGTCTGTGACCATTAACTGAAATCTCCCATGTTTTATAACGAATGCAGACAAGCAATCTAGTAATGTGATAGAATGGCCAAGAAACTTCTTTTTCTAGCCAGTGAAATGTTTAGCTTAATCATATTTTGTCCATTTATAAATCCATATTTTGCTGGAAGTTCCTACCGTATGTGTTGGTCTACGCCACAGGAACTTGGTAGACATTATTCTAGGTGTTAGATTACTCTGTTTTTCTACTTTACGAAACAAAGACACCTATATTGGCACCTGGTTTCTCTTAAGCTTTACCTAAGAGTAAGATGTTTCCATGTAGCATCTCCTGTCAGGCATGAGTAAAGATGAAGAGAAAATAACATTTTTGATACTGATATCATTGTGCATGCATCCAAAATTAGGCATACCGGACATATTTCACACTGGCACCCGTGTTTGGAATGAGGATACTTGACTTGTTTGAGGTGTCCATGAAACAAAGCTCATATCGAAATTCCCTAGGGTGCCACCAAAGCTGACATGTTTTGTTCAGTAAAAGTCTTTGTGATTTCATGATCTTGCACCATTTTCTTTGTTGGTTCCAATTTATCTTCTGTTCCTGTAGTTGCATATCAGAAATAAATAAGAAGGAAGCAGATATAATTGCTGTCGAGATCACTGTAGAGCAACTCAGAGAGCGGGATCAATTGCTCTCTGCACAGAATGAGATGTTGAAGGTAGGATATTTATTCCAAACTGTTTATATTTGTAACCTTGAATCAATAGATTTAGCCGATAATTAAACTTCTTTTTCTTGTAGATGGACAAGACCAACCTAAAGAGGAAGGTTGCAGAACTGGATGAGATGGTAAAAGCACTTCTTGGACCACCACCAAGTATGCAACAGCAAACTCAACTGATCTTGAAGAACAAGGTACGTTTGCATGTTACTATTGTTTCCACCATAATGGAGTTCCAACTTAAAAGCAAAAGTTCCTTTTAATCCAACAGGACAACACCTCATTAAAACTGGGAGTTGGTGATGCTGATTTCACTAAGAGGCTGGCTCATTCTGAAAAGCTTCTTTCTCACGTGAATGATGAAATTGCTCAGTATCGCCGATCTAGTGGCAGTCATCTAAATGACAGAACTTATGGACATGGCTTAGAAACAAAATATAGGTGAGTCATCTTTTAAGCTATTATTATTAGAGTAATGCTAGAAACTACATTTGTATCCCATAATGCTGATGTGGTAGTACCAACCGACATTGGATTAGGCCTTGTTAAAAAAATAAACAATTGGTTGGAATTGCCGCGTTAAAATTGTGAGATAGTTATGAGATAAAAATATAGTTTCTATTATTAATCTTATTATTAACCCCAGTTGCTATAACAAAAAATTATATCCTTTTTATTCTTTTGGTCAAAACTTATGTCCATCCCCTCAAGTTAATGGGCTTATAATGTCGCCAGGAAGCACAAGGCTTAGGTTGATGGTCGTAGAATTCCACTCTAATGCTGTACATTGACCTAATGCCGGTTGCGTCCGTATGCATTGTTTTCTACCAACGGAAGGTGATATTTTGGGTCTGATCGGATTACCAGGGCATTGGGATTAGCTGAAAGGTAATTACTTATTCTATGTGCCCTTGTTTATGAACTTGGGCCCAATCTACCCAAAGGGCATAAAGCCCTGATTCTCTACAAGATTGAACACATTTTATCCAGTATCACAAGAATGAGAAATCTGTCTGTTTTTTTTTTTTTTTAAATGCAGATTACGAGTGAGCAGCACATTTCCATGCCAACTCCATCATAAAGTTGTAAAATTGTATTATATCTTTTATTTTATTTTTTCATTTTTTAACTTTTTGGGGGTTGGGAGTCTTTTTCATCACAATCGTGGCGGAACGGACTTGGTTTGCAAATTCAATTGTTGCAGTACATTTAAAATGAACTTGCTATTCAGTTCAAACAATGATATGTAAAGCACGCGCCATTCAATTTATATATATATATATATAATATTCTTGGTTTTTTACTATTCAAGCAATCTTGTATGTAAACCAAGGCTCGGCTTGTAGAAGAAAACGAAAGGGAAGAAGAGGATAAATGAGAGAGAAAAAGGAACGAAGACCATTTTTCGCTCCATCTCTAAGGCGAAGGACCCAGCATGTGAAATGGTACTAACCAGTACAAGTCAACTTAACCCTTTCAAGGCAGAGCCCCTCTGAAACCCATCAATATTGGACAAACCCAAACACAACCCTGCCTGTAAAAACCGTATATTAGAAGGCTCGTGGTATTTAGACCAAACAAGCGACCATTTGAGGGTTAGCTAATTAGCTAACCCATCCTAAGACAGAACAGCGTTTTTTAGGCAGCCCAAGTTCAAATTCGATGCAAAATTGAGAAATAGCAAGCCATACACAAGAATCCCCTTAAGAATTGGTCAAAAGCTAAATCTGCGCACCTATCAAAGAATTAAATGAAATTTGATGTAATGTCAAAGGTTTAACTACAGACTCACCTGCCACGTGCAGAGTACACATAAGCCACAATACCATTTCCGACTTCAAATAGAATTTACAGAAATGAAAACAAACTAATCACTACTTGTCAGTGTGTAGCCATTTCAACTATTCCCATGTTTCGATTAAGCGCTGCCCGCTTCCCTGACACTCATTCCACGTAAATTTTTTTACACGGGGAGTAAAAGCTAAAGAGAGAAAGAGGCAAAAACAAAAAAGATATCTACAACTTCCCTCCCTGAACTCTTTCTCCTCTTTCTCCACCTGAGTAACGCATGTTAGATATTATTACTTACAGGTAAAAAAGCAGTATGGCCATTACTTTTTTAATAATGCAGGCAAATCTTGCTCTCTTTTGCTCTTTTGTGAAATTTCACCTTGCAGCATTGCGCTGCTCCCTTCATCGCCCATCTGTTGAGTACAAAGATGCAGAATACAACAATCATCACAAATT
The DNA here is from genome assembly GCF_965113065.1 of Corylus avellana. Classification (NCBI taxonomy): domain Eukaryota; kingdom Viridiplantae; phylum Streptophyta; class Magnoliopsida; order Fagales; family Betulaceae; genus Corylus; species Corylus avellana. Next base: position 40,028,326 of record NC_142491.1, read on the forward strand.
ATGAAAATAACCCATCAGATTATAAACTGATCAAGTAAACAACAAAATACTTTAAGAAACATGCCATAAGTAACTTGAAGGAAAACCATCCAAGAACCTTCCTGTGAGAAGATACACCGGCCACACTTCATAGTTTTTGCTACAATCCACAATCATTGCCATGACCTCTTTTGTTTTACGAAATTGAATATGATTGCAACAACCCAGAACCCTTAGATGATTGTAGAAAGTGAAACAACAAAAAGAATGCAAAATTACCTTTAGCTTCTCAAACTTTGTAGCTAGCCTCATATACTGATCACATGCTTCTTGATATCGAACCATGGACCTGACTCTTGCTAGAGCTTTTTCAACTCCAGCAAATTTCTGTTTCCGGCTAATTCGCAAGAATTCATACTCATCAGTTTTCTCAGTCTCTGATGCCACATCTCCCATTTCTTTTTCCACTCGAAATCCCCGCAAGCCAGTTCGTTTCCGCCTCCAACGGAGTATCGCCTTTTCCACAATACTAACAGACCAAACAACCTTTTTATACTGCTTCCGAACTTGATGTCCCCTCACGTGAGCCTGAGAGCAATAAGCAGAATGAATATTAAATCAAACATCAGCCAAAAATGAAAAAGAAAACCTGGTACCTTCAACAAAAGAGTCCAACTAGGTGTTGCAAGGACAATTTAGAGTATTAAAATATTAATTAAATGATTAAATTCATCATTCTTATCAACTTAAGATTTTGGAATGAGTGGTAATTTAATATGGTATCAAAGTAAAAATACTAAGTTCGAACATTCACTCCATAGTTTCTTCCCATTTAAATTATATTTCATGTTGGGCTTCAAAGGGCAAGTTCGAGCTCATAAGTAAATGAGAATATTAATTAAATGATTAAACTCGCTATTTTCTACTAGCTTAAGCTTTTAGGGCATGTAGTAATTTAACATATAGAAAGTACATATTCTAACCAGTGAACAAAAACAGGAATGAACCAGGATGTCACAAAAACCTAGTAGCTAGCATGCTCTCTACAAATTGAAATTTCAAGGCACTGGCAATACCATCATATGTCAACCAATAAATATATTGCCTTCCACGGAACATAATATTCAAATTTATAACTCCAAGCACATTTTTTTTGATAAGAAAGCACATATATATGGGAGTACCTGAATTTTCACAATACGGTTGCGTATTTTCAAAAACTCTTTTCTTCCCTTCCAACCACGGTACTTCTGTTGGATCTTTACAGCAGCAGAATGCAAATATTCCTCAAAATGGTTCAATTTTTTAACCTTGTTCAAAGAACCAAGTGCAACTAGGTCAAGTGAAACTTCAGAAATATCATTCCTGCTCTTAGTGAGTTGTCTATGATTGAATGAACGAGCCCGGAATGCAGCCTGTATTAGAGCAGCTGCATGAGCTGATTTCCTAAAAGCAGCAAGAGATCCTTTCAGAGAAAGGTTCTCATATGCTGCCAAATCTGATTGGACAAGTGCTGCAGTCTCAATACTTTTTTCGGCTGCAATAGTTGCAGCAGCACTATCCGTTATGTTCTCATTGACAGTTAGTGAAGAGAGGTGACTGATTAAATCTGCTTCTGCCAAATATCCAGCAATCCCTTTATGTCCTCTGCTTGATGCTAGATCAGCAGCTGTTTTTCCTCCCGGAGATGCCGGCGTTGGGTCGTCAACAGCACCTGGAGAAGCACCCAATCTAAGAAGTGCAATGACTGTTTCCTCTCTACAGAAAGGAGAAGAGGAACTATAAGTCAATTGTTGTCAATAAACAAGCATTGTTATACATAAAGGATTCACCAGACAAAAATGATCCTTTTGTTCATGCTAACAAAAAATTTCAAGATCAGGGTTTATGCATGAGAAGGGTAAAGAGATAAGGGAGTTTCTATTCCTTAATAAACATTTAACCGCGTTGTTCTCAATTCAATTTAGTTGTAAAAACCTAATCTGGGGCATTAGGTAACGGTGGAAGACTTCATTAAAAATTTAAATCTTCAAATTTAACATTGATAATTGACTAGTAGATGAACTGTTCAGATCGCCATATTAGACAGCCAGATGAAGAAAATAAACCCTTTGGGAGCGCTTGAAATCAAAACTTGAAACGTCAGGCGGCAAAATATATTAAACACTTATGAGAATCTAAGAAAGCAATCTGACCTCCCAAAATATGATGCCCAGTGAAGCCCAGTTCTTCCATGTGCATCTCTGAAATTGGGACTAATACCAGCAGCAACTATGGGCCTCATAGCCCACTCATAGCCAAGTGCAGCTGCCAAATGTATAACTCCTTGGCCTTTGTCATCCAAAACATGCGGTCCTTTACCACCTTCATGAATATTACAGATTAGCCACTCACAAAGTCTATCCTTCAACAAAATTTGAATTAGTCCATCTCTAGGGTTCATGTGATTGCTATTGAAGGCCATAGAGGTCTCTTCAACCCTTCCCCAATCATTTCCACTTTCACTTCTTATTGAAGATATGGTACTCTTAAGCTTACATTTATCACAATCCTCAATAGAGCAATCAAACCTCTTCCTCACCCGACCTAGATATAAAAGTTTAACTAGGCGCATTTGAAAATGCACTTCATCTGCTGGTGCACTTCTAACAGCCATTGCAAACGCAACTCCTGATGGTTTTTCTCGATATTCAAACTCCCTCACCTCACTGCAGGCTAACCTATTACTGCAGGTGACATAGAATGGAACACGCCCAGGAGCATGTGGAGGAGTTTGGCATCTGATGACTGTATCATTCAGAACTTCAGCAGAAACCTCAATTTCACCAAACATACATCCCCACTTAATCTTGCTAGATAGCTCCTTGCTTACCAAGAACGTACCAACAATTAAGACCTGAAACCACAAGAAGAAAAAAAAAAAAAAAAAAACTGGCATGATATTATATATTAAATTCTCTAGAATCAACAACTAAAGGCCATAAGCATGTCCACATGATTTTTTGAATGTTAAAAAAATAATGTTGCAAACCAAAGTATGAATACCTTTCTCAAATCCTTTGTTGCATCTTCTGATGCATCCCCAGAATAAGCCCAATCTGGTGAAAAATCACGGATAGTAAATAGCTGTTCTTGGGATAGAGAAGGGCCCAGCAAATCAGTATCCAAGTGCATATGACGTGATAAACTGGACACTTCCTTCTCATCAGTTTCAGCATCAAGTGCATTCCAATAATTGCCAGAGTCCGAAGCCATCAAGGACTCATTGCAATCTCCACCAATTTCTTTATCCATCCATCTACCAAAGCTGTCAAGTTTCTTCAGCACTCCAGCTTCATCATTGTTTACAACAGCATCTTTAGATTTCTTTTCAAAACGAATGGCAGAAGTTACTTCCACATGAGGTTCTGAACAATTGTGAGACTGGGGATGAACTAAATCGAAACCACGCTCTTGTGGCACCTGCAACAAGATACAAGCATCACTTGGGGAACTTCTACCATGGGAAACATTCATCTAAAATCCATGAAAGGTCAACAGAGACATAACTGACGAAAATCAATACTCAGTTTGATTTTGGGTTTCACATTGAGACGCAAGTAAGAACAAGCACAATAGTAAAACCAAAATTTCCATTGACATATAACAACAAATGCTTATGCATCACATCATAACATACACAACACCACAACGAAACATGCTCATCTATGAGCCTCACATAAATGTAAAAATGTACAAAATAACATGCTACTTCCACACAGTTGCAGGTTTCTCTCTCTCTCTGTCTCTCTTTACCTTGTTCTATTTTTATAGGTAAATACAACTGATGCACCTGCATAGAATTCAAATTCACTTTGCTCTCCAGATTGAATGCTATGTAATAATAAGGTCAACAATAATCACACATTTAACTGCAAAAAACAAACCTGAACTACTTCCCCAGAAGTTGCCATTAATGACTGGTTGTCTTTATCAGTGATTAATCTATTTCTATAAGTTAAAACACCTTGGACTGAGCTATCAGCATCCAATCTAGCATCTGTTAACTTATGTGATATAAAGTCAGCTCCAGTAGGATGTTCAACAAAAAATTTCTGGTAATGCACACCATCTGCGTTGTTGGTCAAGCTGTTAATTTCAGCCAAATTAGATAATCCCGAACTTTGACAATATTTAGGCCCAGCAAACCAGGGATTGCTTGGTAACTCCACAAATCCTGAAAGCAGCACAGCCACCTGGTCACATTTTGTAAATTAACAGAACATATTATCCAAAAAGTAAATTCAAAAATTAAAATAAATACAGTTAAATATAAAAATATCACCCTAAAAAATGACTCTAAAGGACAAAATGAACAATTTACAAGGCAGAAACTGCTGTTAAATGACTATACACAGCGAAATTGCTTGGCCAGATAAAGTACTTATACAGATTAAAACAATCAATAAATTGATAATGCACAGGGTCGGATGAAAAAGAGCATATTAATGTACTCCTGTATATTAAAGTTAGTCCTGGTTTGTCACTCGTACAAATTAAAAGAATATCTTAGTAAATTTTAGGGCCAAAGCAGAAGAAAGGTTAAAGACAAATTTTTTAAAATTTTTATGTCATAATTATGATTCAACTACATTAATTTGAATCAATCATGCATTCATTGCAACAATTTTACCTGCAACTTTATGTTCCAGCAAAGAAGTGTTATGTGATATAAAACCAAAAATAGGTTGACCGAGAGAAGATGCTTGTGGATCACTAGCAGAATCCACATCATCCAATCCTGATGAGACCATCTGCCCATTTCTATCTACTCTGTTTGGACTTGATGCATAAGACGTCTGAACTGAAGGGGCAGGTGAGTTTGCTTGCACAGAGCATGGTACAGTACTACTTTGAGGGCTTCCAGCCTGTGATCCTGGATCTGCTATCACACGGGAGATGCCTGACTTGTACCCCTACATAGCATCAAAGGGCATAACAGAACACCTAAGCCACATAAAGGAAAGTAAAAAAAAAAAAAAAAAAATTCTAGTAAAGTCAACTAATCTACATTCAACTTTCATGGATCATGGATGGCTACAAGTCTAGACATGACCAACAAACTCACGCACATTGAGCTCTAGCTCAAATGCTACCTCCTACCCCACAAACGAAGGGGGTGAAAGGTGAGGTCATTAGTTTAAAAACCCATTAGGCGTGTGTGTAAATTACTAATAAACAAAAGAAAAATCAGTTGAACAAAAGCATTTAAGATATAAAAAGCTGGGAAAACAATGTTAACCAAACACTGTTCAGAAGACTATAGAATTGAAAAAATAGAAGGCCATAGATGAGCACAAAGGAATACCTCTTTTACTTCTCTATAATGTACAAGAACAATGTGCTCCAAGTGCCTGAAAAGAAAAAATGAAATACATGTCAAGAATGAGACTAAAATAGATAAAAGTTCTTATCGACAAAAACTCAATTTTTTCATTGAAATTCTTTTCATATTAGACATTTAAGAACAAAACTTCAATACAAGAGATCATTTTTCTTATCCGTAGGAATGCAGAGGGCGCAATGAATCCTACGCTACTAATGCTTAACACACCCTTTGCAAAATTCAGAACAGAAGTACTCTCTTACAGTGCTATCAAAAACAGTCCACTAAAAACAAAATTTGAAACTTTTAAGGCGTTAAATTTACAAATATAAGCAACACTTACGGATCAAGCATCCAATAACTTCGCCGCTGAAAGTTCTCATTGTCCTCGCCATGGGCATAGTAACAATGGAGAACATCCACACTGTTAGCCTACAGACAAACCAGTGAACAACTAATTAATTAAGCAGTGAAGCTCAAACTAACAGTGCAATCACCTGTAATCCACAGTGAAGAGGTCCGCTACAGCATTCAAGAAAAAAGGGTCAAAATTAACATACTTTGCAAAAATTAACAACTCCTTGAAATATAAGCCTTGGATACAGAACTACAGGAACCAAGTTTTATTGACTTTTTGAAAATGATTTAAACTCAAAACAATAGTAATATTTAGCCTCCCTAGACAAAGCTTAGCCTCATTACCAAAGCATGATCGAACAAAATAATACATATAATCTTCAAGCCTTCATGTAATCATGGAATTATAAATAAATGTATAATAGTAAGTACTAAGCCTTCAAGTTTTGGATTGTCTTGGGTTATGCCTAGACATGTAATTGACTTGTATGTTTGTTGGTGGACTAACTACAATACGCGGAGTGTTGTTGTATGGAAGATGGTGTTTATGGAAGGCTGAATGACAGAAGTTTTGAATACTGTGAGAGGACTTTTGAGGAGCCTTTTTCTTCAAATCTTTGCATCTTTGGGCAGTTGCTTATGATTCCTCCGTGACTATTAGTTATAGTGATTTCCTTGTTCGTTTTGCTCTTTCTAGCTAGGTGTTTCCCCTTGTATGCTTTCTATGTACTTAGGAAGCCTTTATGCTTTTAATGATATTTGTCAATTACTTACTAAAAAAAATCTGACATCAATTTATCTTGGCTTGTTGAAACTGCTAATAATACATATGAAATGAAATATATTAAGAGATACATGTCTTAAATGCACATCAGCTGCCAAAGTGGATAAAAATTAACAATGTATTATGTTTGAAGCAGAGGCAACAGTGTCAACCAGATTTCAAGAGTTCAGCTCTTAGGTTAATGCTACAAACACTCAGTAGTTAAAAAGCTGTGAATATCTTGAATTATCCATTGAAGTGCTTACACATCCAGGTAGCCAAACAAAAGATTTATTGAAACATGAAGGAGCATTACTTGGTGTTGCCTGTCGACAATGACTAACTAGAGACAGAAGGTCCAGACAGCTACAGGAGGTGATACCCAGGCAACACTTTTGACTACATCAATTAGGGGCAACCCTTAAACCCCCCCCCCCCCCCCCCCCCCCCCCCCCCCCAAACAAACAAAAAAATTGAACTTACAAATAATAAATTGAACAGCACACCTTCAACTTTTCATGAGCTTCTTTGACAGTTTTTCCATCTTTCTTCTTCCTCCACCGGTAACTATCTTTACGAAAATACCGAATAACTTTTCGATCAAACAGGAACAAAGAACCAGCTGAAAAATGAAAAACATTTAGTTGCTGTTTGAATACCAACAGGAAATGACAATGCTTCATCTCTATACAAGGAAAGAGTAGCTATTGATATTTGATCCGACAATAAAAGTAAGTGCACAGGTAAACAAAACAGTTTTAGCTGATTCTGCACATAGAAGGGAACAAGAGGGAAATGGCATTTTCTAAATAGAACTACATACATACAAACATACGTGCACATGCACGTGTATAATGTTATATCTCCATTTTGATAAAACAACCAAACCATTATAAATCACTAATTCATTATTAATATCTCCTGTAGCAGCAATAAGGGAGGCTGACTTGAATATAACTGTTATTTTCTTAGGAAGGTTTTTAGAAATATCATTCAGTTAAAAGCATTTAACACATTCAAGTAACAAAAGAGAATCCATGCCACATAGAGCCAAAATAAAAGGGAAAAAATACTTAACATGGACCCTCTGATATCAGCAAAACTAATTTGCAATGCACTGAGGAAGTACATAATTCAAAACCAACAAGATACTTGCAGAGCACAACAAAGAAGAAACTCACAAAAAACCAATTTCTTACTTAATAAAATAAGAAAATTGGGGCAAATCAAGCCTACTTTCAACTCATAAAACGTCATTGCAACGACTTGGAAACTCAATCCACATGTTTGGCTTTCTGGTGCCAGTACCTTAAACTTGTAATCAAATTGTTTAAACTATGGTGCACATAATCACATCGTCTCAAGACAATTTTCTCTCAAAATTTCATTAGTTTCTTGCTCTAGAATATTCACTCAAAATTTCTTATACTAATAACCTATACATTTGGCATTCTTATTCTTATTTTTATTTATTTATTTTTTTTGATAAGTAATTTCATTATACTAGTGCACATTTGGCATTCTAATTCTGGCAATGTTCAACCCACACTCTTACTGTAAACACATTACAAGCCATATATTCCATGTAATTAATTCCCTTTAACTTGATAGTTACTTGTTGACCAAAAATCTATTTCAACACCACCCCGTTTAATCATCTTCAAATTATAGGTTCAACAACCTCCAACTCTCTTCCTCATAAATAAGCGATCCACAATAATAAAAGAAACAATTTAGGAACCTACTAGCCACCAATTTTTGTAATTCCCTCATCTGCAATGCTATATGCAGTAAAGGCAACCCATATGTCCAATAGATCTTTTTTGGGCATCCCTCGATCATTTTATGAAGTTTAATTGAACCTATCAATTTTTCAAGGAAAAACAGATCGACATCTAACATCATGCATCATGAGATCTCTCTTAAACGCATACAATGTGTAAAAGATGAACATGATTATGAAAATTGCCAACTCCTGATATAAGCTTGTTGCAGCTAAAAGTTCCTTTTTTTCCCATGCTGCAAAAAGTACCAGTTGTTTCTTGATAGTTACCATAACCACTTCATCATGCATGTCCCTAACAACTTGTCTATTTTAAACCTACCACATTGCCCTTCCTCAAATCAACTCAACTAAGCTTTAATCCCAATCTATAGAGACCCTAATATATGTTTATTCTAAATCCTTAGTACCATATACAAATCCTTGACCCCATATCTAACATTGCAGAAAAGGGTTACTATATTCTTCATAACTGATATTCATATATACAAGTTTCCAAATCTTATCTCCTTTTTCTAGTACTAAGATGATAGTGGAAAGGGAAAAAAAAAAATCACAACAGAGCAAGATGTGACCTGTGAAGGCCCACAATTGATAGGTGCTCCCACAACAATTATGATCTCCATTAAGAGAAATAACTAAATAAACACGCACACACGACCATCAACATAAAGTTAAAATATGAAAAAATAACAACTTGAACTACAAAGTGTAATTTTTGGAAGCCATAACTGAGTAGTGAATCGTTTTCTTGATAATAATGGCCAATGAAATTATTTCCACTCTCATATATACAGAAAGCCTGAATAAAGAGCACAGATGGGGTTTGGCCATGTAAGGATTCTAGAGATTGAGAGATCTCAGTTGATTGATCCAAATTTGAGATTAGTATAACTATGATTCTAAAATTGTGCAAGGTAACAACTGGCACAAAATAGTTGCTTTTTTAATAAAATTAATTAGAATTTAATCAAACAACAAAATTCAGCCCAACTCAACAAAGATGGAATGAAAAAATATCAATACAAAGTCTTATAGGAAGATGTAAGCGCAGCAATTTAATACACCCATAAGCATGACAGTAATTAAGAAATAAGATATTGACAAGCATGCTGGTGACAACCTGGAGGCCTAACAGGTGGATCTGGATTTAAGTGAAACCTATGATGGTTGCGAAGTATTTCACAAATTTCACTAGGCCGAAGCCAACGGTGTTGCGCTTCAAGCACTATCCTTTCAACGTCTGCAAAAATTCAGAAAATGCACAGATGGTTAAAGATTTTAACTAACACATTCAAGATCCAATCATACGAACCAATAAAATCCATTCTACTAATATACTAAACACACAATGCAACCATAAATGTTGAAATCACAAAAACAGAACCACATTAAGTGACAAATAATAAAATATCCTGGATTAACATTCTCAAGATCCAAATTGGGCAACAATAACACTATGCACCCATATAGCCAACACGCTGCATTATACACATCCAGTGAATTACATGTAAAGCAAGAATAGCAGAACTCAGAACATACCTCTTCAAAACCCGACCAAAATAATCACAAGAAAATTCATCGCACTTCTAGCACAGAATGCAATACGGTATATATTCATTCATTTAACCATCAACTTCGACATGTACAAAGAATAACTTCAGAGCCCCGGTCCTCATACATGCCAAGTACCGAACAAGGGTGCATGAGAGAATACAGGGGAGCTCTAGCATTCGGCTATGACACATACTGACTGAAAATCATCACAACATTCAAAAAACCAAAAAAATAAATAAATAATAAATGCAAACAAAATGAGAACGAACCACACTTGTTAATCACCTCAGCTTGTTATTTCAAACCAACTGCCTTTTTCCGAGAACATAGCCATTCATATCTATTGAATCATTTCTACATTCATATTGGACCAAATTCAATCTAATAAACCTCACGAACGCATCGAAGCAGAAAAGCAAAAAAAAAGAAAAAAAAAAAGAGAAAAAATAAACCAAACCAGACCTAATGGTTGATTAAGAGCGTATCTTCCACTTTCAGCCATAAAACCTAGATGTCATCCGCGAGAGCTCTGATTACGAATCCACAGAACCAACAGAGAACCTGCAAAAACCGAAGATTTCTCAGAAAACATAACACGAACCAGAGCTCAAAGACCGAAAATGAAAGCTGAATCGCCAAGAAAATTACACGCAGCGATTTCGAAGGTCCAAACAATCGAAAACCCTAACAGCAATGGAGAAGGAAGAGAGAGAGAGTAGGGGACAGAACGGAGGTCTGAGCTATAGAAACGGACCGTATTGCAAGAGAAAGAGAAGAAGCGCGTGAAAACCACTACTTGAAAAAAGGTTTAGAGAGAGATTGAAAGTCAATGAATTCTGGTTTGTGTTTACACTGGCAGAGCGATCATACGGGTCATTTTAAATCTGACGTGGCACAGGTAGCTTTGAGACATTCGACGTGGTCAACACACGAGTCGAACTTTAAAGATAAAAAGGCCCAGTAGGGGTGTTTTTGTAATTGTGTTTCCACAATTTATAGAACCTCCGTGAGTCTCTCTTTGTGTTGTATGATACTTGTATTCCTCCGACAACGATGTTTCTTTCAAAATTATCATTAAATTTGTTATTAATTACTATTAAATTTTAATTAAAACTTCATTTTTTTGAGTGACATAAGATCGACGTTTAGAATTATTCAATCTCTCACCCTTCTTCTATTAGGTTAATTGGACAAGTGTATCTCTGAATCTAGTAAGATGATAATATAGAATGCAAGTTATATACTCATACATTAATGTTACGTACCATATAAATATCTCAAAGATACGTACCATATAAATATCTCAAAGAGCTAACATGAAAAATGTCTAATAGTTATAACTTCATCAGTTAATTAGGACCGCTAAATTAATATTGTGAGAAAAAATAAAATGTATAACATTACTCTAAAATCTATACGAGAGATATGAAAGAACTAGTATCATAAATAATTGGAGAAATTCGATACAATGATGTGACAGGAGTTCAAATAGGGGTACTAGAGGCTATAAAAGTAAAGTTCATAATTAAATCATAGCAGCTAGCCCACTGAGATTAGCACAATTATATATTTGTTTCCTTAGTGTAATAAGCCAATGAGAATAAGTCTTTTCTTTGTAAACAGTGGGGCTTTTAATATGGATTTGATTGCCACGTGTGATGGTTGCTTAGGGTACCCTTTGGCGATGTGTATCAATTATCATAAAATAAGGTGACAAAAGTAGGTGCAGTAGTTGAAACTATAAAGTCCTGAAAATGGTGGGGTCAAGCAGGATTGACTGCCAATGCCCCAATGGTGTTGCAGATTAACCCATGAAAAAGGCAGCTACTTGTTTGCAGCCTGCAGGTTGACCTGGGAAAGCTTTCATAACAACAAAGTTTTAATTGGAAAAAAAAAAAGGAAAAAAATCATGTCAATTTCACAGGTTCAGATCACGGAAATATAGGATTTTTTTTTTTTCTTTTTTGGTTTTTGTTTTCCTTTTAATAGATGAACAAGAAAAATGATAGAAAAACAATAAAACAAATACAAACAGAGAATACTGTCCTTAACAACAATTCAAAATAGGTCTGTTTTTGGCAGCCATGAATCCACGTGATGGAAAGTGAGTGAAAAAATATTACCAACGTAATTGATTGTAGCAGCCCATAGTATGATATGGTGAGTGACACTGATGGCACTCATATTCATATTGATTTATTTATGACTAGCTTTTGAAGAAGTTGGAGAAACCAAGAAAAATTGAACTAATAATAGATGAGATGAGCACCCTTTAAGAATTGAATGGCGAATAACATTAGTATTGAGTGTAGCTCGGATCTAGATGTAGATACGGAAGTCTCCATACGCCAAAAGAGATGCCCAAGTATAGAGATCCAAAGGAATAGGGGTAAAGGAGCATGCGATCTGCCGCAATAAACCAAAAAGAGCATCGACGTGTCAGCCCACGCACGCCATAGCGGAGCGTGAGGTACACATCTGGAAGTGAGGACCGGTGGAGGGTGGGCTTGGAATCTAGGACAGGAGGACAGACAAATTAGTTGCTTGATTTCTCTTAAAAACTTTAAAAGAAAACTGAATCAACACACTCCTACCATACTTTTGTGCTTGGCAAATGTCAGAAACACCAAGAAATACAAAACTTCACTTCACCATTACAATGTAATAGGGGTTTGATTACAATCCCTTCAACGTATGGATAAATAGGAGATTCAAATGAAGCCATGCTTAGCACCAATTGAAAGACTGACACCACAAAACAGAGCTGGTATCATCAGTGCAACAACAACACATTCTAGAACTTGAGGTACAACAAAAAGAATCTCCATGTAATAGGTTGAAGACGCTTATATTCCTCAGTCAACTGCCACTTCAGGCTTCAGGCTTGCCTTCAAAGAAAGGTCCTAAAAGAAAAGGAAAAGGAAAGAGAGGAGAAAAGCTTGTTAAATCATAATTACAAGTTACAACCTTGGACCCATCTCAAATGACCGACCCTTCCCGAGCTAGAGTATGTAAATAATTAACCATAAATTTTCTACAAGTGTTAGCATTTGTGACTAGGAACACAGAAAGTGAAAGAGCTAAGTTGAGAAATTTACTATCAACCTTAGTGCAAACGTATATATAATGGATGTCAGGGTTCTTTCCAAGCACTGCTTCCACTGAGCTTCCATCATCACCCAACGGAAGAGGATCAGTCAGCTTCCATATTGGATGTTCAGAGCTTTCACCCGACACAAGCTTCTCTGCAGATATGACGACAGTCAGCAAGATTAAGAGCATTAGGCCATATCCGATTGTCACTCTATGAAACTGAAGAGGAATTATATCGGATGCCACAAAAACCAAAAAAGATATTACGTAGAAAGGTAGCAATTGATGTAGAAACATCTGACCCAGGTGTAATAAAAATATATAACATGCATAATGCAAGAGAAACCCATTCCAAAGACAAGCTTTCTAGGTGGAAACAGATTCTGGTACCACAAACCCTTTTTTTTTAATGGCACAAAAATTATATTTCCTCTGCAAAAAGGGAATTGGTGAAGGCCTGAAGAACTGGTGGGGGGGGGGGGGGGGGTTTGGTGGGGAAGGGTACTGTAATTTTGATTGTTGTATAAGTGACAAGCCATAGCACTTGAAGCTCCTCTTTCTCCCTTTCATTATATTCTACTTGGAAAACTGAACTTGTCATAGTGATGGAAAAATGTCAATAATGCACCTAAAATGCACAGTATCCACTAGTTCAATATCAATGCAACCTTTAGTCACCTGATAGTCCCACATACAGATTAATAACTAGAAAAAGGCAAGAAAATAATGTTAAGTAAAAATTAGGGCAGAACAGGTTAATAACTAGAAAAAGACTTTAATCAACCTATCACATGGAGTTTTATTGTCCACAAGCCAGAATCTCTCAACAATCGCAGGCGATAAGTTGGAGCACCATATGTGATCTGCAGCATGCATTAGTGAGACAAGAAAAAAAAAAAAAAAAAAAAACATTGCAAAAACATATTACATCTCAATCGCTGGCATAGCTCAAGCAAATGCATGAAAAATTCTTAGCCCAAAAAGGGGAAGGTAAAGAATAAGGAACAGTTACCAAAATATAAACTCCTTTATCCTTGAGGACCCTGTAGTTTGTCATCAACTGCTTCAATAATGGCGAATAGATCAAGAAAATAAAAATGAAAGCGCGAAACAATTATACTGTCTTGTTTAATAGTTTCAGTTTACCTCCAAACTTCCTCAAGCATCTTGCCAGCATTTAGTTGCGAATTATGTCCACACTACGGATAAAAATTTGTGAAAAGAAAAATCCATTTGAATAAAGATGAAGTATTCAACCACGCAGCACTCACCAATAGAGAGTCTAGAGTCCCTGAAACATCATCCGATACATTAAAAACGAAATGCATCAGACGACATGACAAACCATTGACAAAAAATAACAAGCAAAGCAATCCAAATGTCAATCAGAATTACTCCCTTAACTAAAAAAATAAGGGGTAATTACCCTCAACTACCACTCATTTACATATCACTCCCACGAACTACCAAATGGCATACTCAACCCCCTCCAACTACCAATTGTTGGCAAAAAAACCTTTTCATTAGCCGGACGCATTAAATCATATGGAAAAATGAACACGTGACATGCACATTACAATATTTAATGTGAAATAAACTAAATTTACTTCAATACCTCGAAGTTAGAACTTTTTTTTTTTAAAAAAAAAAAAAAAAGAAAAGAAAAGAAGAAAGGCTCAAAATTTAAAATAAAATAAAGTAAAAAGGCAAAAAAGAGTGGTTTTGTCACCCCTAGGGTGGCCGAACCACCCCCAACACCTGGGGGCGGTGGCCTGACAACCCCAAGTGATTTGGGGTGGCTCCTGAATCACACAAGTCACCGCCAAACACTCAGCCACCCCCACGTGATTCAAGGTTGGTTGAGCCACCCCAAAGTATTTGGAGTGGTCCGCCAGCCCCTCTTTTGTTTTTTTCAATTTTTACTATGTCTTTAATTTTATTTTATTTTATTTGAGGGTGATTTCAAGTAAGAATGAGTACATGCATATCACGTTGCTTTTTCTATTACATTTAACGCGTTCAGCCAATGGAAGAGTTCTTTTGCCAATGACGGATAGTTGGCGGGGGTTGAGTGTAACAATTGTTAGTCATGGGGGTAATGTGTAAATGAGTGTTAGTTGAGGGAATTAAAGTGTAATTAACCTAATTAAAAAAAAAAAAAAGCAAATTACCTTTGTCAATAACGGCATCGAAGGAACCTGTTGGAAAAGCACTCATATCTCGAACATCCATTTTCATATCTGCCTATTTATTAAGGAAATTGCAGCTCTTCATTGCAGAATAAATTGGAAGAAAAATCATAGAATTGCTTTAAATTTCATACTCATGGTCATGAGTCTGTATGGCAGAATCAGGATCCTCTAGAATTCACAAGATATTTTATCACATAAAATTTTATAAATTCCAACTATTATTTTTAAATTAAATGGTTGAGATTTAGCTAAATCAGTAGTTATTGTTTTCTTAAAAAAAATAAATGCTGATGCGACAATTCCATATCTAAAGTGTTCTAGATTTTATAAGATAATTCCGCGGTTATTTTTAGCTAAATATTTCATCATCTCAGCATTTAATTGAATTGTATTCTATTTCTACCACAACAGTAGTCAACAAAATTTGTATATAAAAAGGGAGAAAAGATACATGTGAGCTGTGGACGATCAGAGTGTTTCTTCTGCATAGCTTCGATAACTACAGAGGAAATGTCAATGCTGACGACCTCCTCATAACCATCATCCACCATTCCTTCGCTGAATGCTGTAATTAAAACAAAGACACTCGGACTCACCCAGTTAAAATTATTCACTGGTTTTCATTGTATGATATTGAGAGATCCGGCGGTGATCGGAGGAGGGACAGACCTGAGTTACCACATCCGACGACGAGGATGCGATGGTGGCGGTGAGAGCGAGGGAGGTAGAGATTGATGAGAGGAGCCATGGCGGAGTAGTTCTGGTACCAATCGAAGGGTCCTGGCTCGTGGGCGTAGCGCTTGTCCCAGTACCATGCCTCACCGTAAGCTTGCGTAGAACAAGTCCCCATTGTCACCAATCTGCTTCAGCTTTATCGATCAGTTTTTTCAGCATCTAATTCTGGAAACATTTTGCTCTCTTTTTATTTCTTCTTTCACTTGGTTGGTAGGTACGCCTACTGAATCGGATGGGCCGGGTTCGGGTTATACAATTAAAGCCCGGACTCATTTGAGCTCACTTTGTGGTTTATTTATTTTATTTTATTTTTTAACAATAACAAATGAGAAATACTATGCTTACAAATAAATTTTACAAAAAAAAAAAAAAATTACAAACTGATGTGGCATAACATGATTGGATATGAGATAAACTCAATCATGTTGTGCCACATCAATTTGTAAAAAGTTTTTTGGTAAAATTTATTTATAAACCTAGCATATTTCATAACAAAAAGGATCTACAGAAAAAGTTTCTTGGTCTTTGTGTCGTTTTGGAACTTATTATTAAGTTGTCCATTCCTTTTGTTGTATGTTGTAATTTCCTCGTTGATTTTGATCTAACCTTAATACAAAACCTTAAAAAGAATGCAACCGAAAGCTCTGTTTCTTTTCAGACACATTCTAGCAAGTTCTATAAGTCCAAAGAATATTACATCTATTCAAAAAGTTAACCCAAATACTTTTTTAAGAATTGACAGCCAACAAGGAGACGTCACTTTGTGGTGATCTTCAATCAGCAGCCAGCAACAGTGAGCTCCAATCAGTGCCTTCTGCAATTAGTTCAATGTACAATTTCTTAAATTTTAATTATTATTATAAAGTTCACTTAACCTCTTCAAATTACCACTCAAATAACAATCTACTTCTTAAACTATCATTTACGACAATTTACCCCTCAAACTACTAAAACAATGACAATGTACCCCCAATGCTAATAAAATGACAAAATTACACTTATAGAATTTACAATAAGACAAAAATACTCTTAAAATTTTGAAAAAAAATTAAATTTTAGCATTTTTTTTAAAAAAAATTTAGTAAGGGTAATTTCGTCATTTTTTAAAATTAGGTGTACATTATCATTATTTTAGTAATTTGAAAAGTAAATTGTCGCCATTGATAATTTATGGGGTAAATTGTTATTGTGGTAGTAATTTGAAGGGGTTAAATGGACTTTACCCTTTTATAATTAAGTAGTTAAAATTTTACTCATCAACACTTCACCCTTTTAGCAATCCCGTATTTATCTCTGAAGTATTTACTCCATTTTATCACATTTTTAATAGTAGTAAATATTAACATAACAAAATCCCAATCATTTAATTTAAAAGCGATAATTAGGATCTAAAAGTTGGTAGAGAATTTTGATCCCCTTACTTTGGAACACTTGTCACACTCAGTGTTTCCAAAATAATGAGACCCAAGTTTAAATTGAATCAAGCTCAATTGCTTTTAGCGAATTCAAATTCAATAAATAATCAAAAGTATTAAAATCATAAACCAATTAAAAGGTTCTAAAGTTTAACTGCTTTGTCTCAATCCATCGAGACCCTGTTTCACAGCACTCTACGCTTGCCCCTAGGGCTTTGGATGTGAAAAAGGAAAATTCTTATTAGCAGTCACAGTCTTGATTTTTTTTTTTTTTTGGGGCTTCTTTTGTGCTGTCTGTGGGAATTGAAGGATCTCTTCTCAAAAAAAAAACAAAACAAAAAAACAAAACAAAACCATTTTGGATCTATCTCTTCTTTCTTCCACCCTTTCCGGATTTGGAAGGTCCAGCAGTTGATGAGGATGCAGGCTCCTGCTTCTTAGTCCTCCCAGGATGCCGAGGTACCAACTCAGCAACACGGAGCATCAGCTGTTTTCCTACAATATAATCAAAACAATGGTAAGCTCACAAGAGGAAAAGGCAGATTCATTTTCTTTTCTAAATTGAGCAGACAGCCATTCCAACTAAATAAGTGATATATAGCTACATCCTTGTTTTATTCTTTTCCATGCTTGTAATTACAGAGACAAAATTTCTTTCTTTTAAATTGTTCTCTTCGACTTTCAAAGAAGATGACAAGATTTAAAAGATGGAGTCTCACAAGAGAGTTCCCAGTGAGTTATCTTCCAAGACAAACATACCATAAATGGCTAGTTCATACAATCAAGCAATGCATGACATCCAAAATGCTAAAACAAATTCCAAAACCAAAGCCCTCCAAAATGAGGTTAACCTGATGTCTCAATATATTCACAGCTGGAAGGACTATTATGCAGGGCTCAATAGCAACCAAAACTTATCAACCATTCATGTCCCCACTAATAACTCCATTGACACGAGCACTATAAACGTGTTAGAAAATATGGACTACAGCCCATATGTGGGACTTCGGAGGGGAAAATAAATGAAGGGTAAACTGATGGAACTACGGGAAGCTTTTGGACAAGAAAGAACAGATTCAATTTGGGAATTGGAATTGAAGTCATTCCACTTACAAGGACACCTAGGGTAGGTTCCCACAAATAAAAGGTATGGAAGACTAAAGGTTGCTTAGTAATCAAATGCCCTTTGGTCATAGAAGATGAATAAATTATGCTCTATCTACTAATAAAGCCGATCTCCGCTCCATGGCAAGAACCATGGAAAACCGGTAGTTGAGATTTGTTAGCAACAAGTTTTTATATTCCCCCTCACTATAAAGAATTAGATAAAACAACAGAATCAGAACTACTGAAAAAGAGGCCAACAAATTGTCACCCCTTCACAATTCCAATTTAAATAACTGAAAACATTACTTGGTCTAGGATTGATCATTTTTTAGTCTCTCCAGAATGGGAAGTCAAATATCCTAGCTTGCTTCAGAAGAGGTTGCTTAGATTGTGCTCGGATCATTTTTCCATCTTGCTTGATTGTGACGGTATGATTGGGGGTAAGAGGCCTTTCAAATTTGAGAATATGTGGTTGAAAACTGATGGGTTTGTGGATAAGGTACGGACTTGGTGGTCATCTTATAAT
Organism: Corylus avellana; assembly: GCF_965113065.1. Lineage (NCBI taxonomy): Eukaryota > Viridiplantae > Streptophyta > Magnoliopsida > Fagales > Betulaceae > Corylus > Corylus avellana. The sequence continues at coordinate 40,047,198 of NC_142491.1, forward strand.
TTCTTTGGCACTCTGAGCTTCATTTTGGCACGGAAGCTTAAGATTTTAAAGATGGACATCAAAAGATGGAATGAGATTGAATTTGGAAATGTGAATGTTATTTGCAAAGAGAAAGCGGAAGAATTGAAGGCTATGGATAGATTGGAGGAAGAGAGAGAATTGGGTGAAGAAGAGAAGAATAAAAAAAGGGTGATTGTTAGGGAGTTGGAGATTGCTCTTTTACAAGAGGAAGTTAATTGGAGACAAAAATCTAGGATCCGATGGCTCAACGAGGGTGATAAGTGCACTAAGTTCTTTCATCGGATTGCCAATTTTAATAGAAGATGCAACTCTATTGAGTCTCTATCCATCAATGGTGTTCATTCTTCTAATCAAGACATCATTAGGGATCATGCGGTGCATTTCTATAAATCTTTGTTTCTGAACAATGCAATTGGAGGCCTAGGTTGGATAACCTCGCCTTTGATTGTTTGGAAGCGGGTGAGGCTGATCGGCTAGAAATTCCCTTTGAGGAAAGGGAGGTGTTGGAGGTGGTGAAAGGTATGGATAGAGACAAGGCTCCGGGGACAGATGGTTTCTCAATGGCTTTCTTCCAAGATTGTTGGGAAGTGATCAAGGAAGACATTATGACAATTTTTTCAGATTTTCATGCTCGTGGTAAGTTTGAAAAAAGCCTTAATGCTACTTTTATTTCTCTCATTTCAAAGTTTCCTGGGGCGTTCGAGCTTAAGGAGTTTCGTCCTATTAGCCTTATAAGTGGGATTTATAAGATTATTGCTAAAGTTCTTGCTAATAGGATGAGGAGGGTGATGGATATGGTGATTTCAAAGCCTCAGAACGCGTTCGTTAAAGGAAGACAAATCACGGACTCGGTTCTTATAGCAAGTGAATGCTTGGATAGTCATATCAGTTCTGGGGAATCGGGATTGCTTTGTAAATTGGATGTAGAGAAGGGCTATGATCACATTGACTGGAAGTTTCTCTTGTATTTATTGAGGAGATGTAGTTTTGGTGAGAAGTGGTGTTCTTGGATAGAGCAATGTATTTTTCGACCGCTCGTTGTTCCGTGTTGATCAATGGCACTGCTTCTAGTTTATTTAGAAGCTCCCAAGGGGAGAGGCAGGGAGATCCGTTGTCTCCGTTTCTGTTTGTCATTGTTATGGAGGCATTTAGTAGGGTGATTGTTGCTGCCACCGAGAGTGGCTTTATTTCAGGTTTCTCAGTGGGAATCAGTCTATCTGAGAGGGTTAACATTTCCCATCTTTTGTTTGCAGATGACACGTTGGTCTTTTGTGGGGCGAATCTTGATCAAATTCGTTCCCTTAAAGCATTACTTGTTTGTTTCGAAGCTGCTTCAGGTCTAAAGGTGAATATGGCTAAATCAGCTTTGGTCCTGATAGGTGATGTGGTTAATATGGGAGAATTGGCTGGTGTTTTGGGTTGTGAGACGGATTCTTTGCCTTTGAAATATTTGGCGCTCCACTTGAGCACCCATCATAAGAACACGAGAGGACAACCTACTCGCAACTGAACTGGTGTACCACATATAACAAGGATTCCCACAGACTGCATGCTTGCTTTCCTTGGCAACAGGTTATATATATACGGCGAACCTCAACAAGGTAGGGCCTTTCGGACCCAACTCTACAGAATAAACCTCAGACCTGTGCACCATATCCTCAAAAATTTCCCTACATGGATTAGAGTAAATCGCTAGCTTTAACACCAGGAGGTGTGAACCCAAGGGGGAGTTTGCACCTAACAAGTCTCAAACTTAGGGTCTAAATCGTGATACTCCTAACACCATGAGCCTCGACCACTAGGCCAACCCTTTGGGGATCCAGGTTACATATATTTGAACATAGGTATAGAAGTACATGTTTTTCAGGGAGAAATTGCATGCCACAAAAAAAATTGGATCAACCACAAGGCTAAGTTTTCAGAAAGGTAAAAAAAGGATATGATTAACTATTCAAATAAATTATAGTTTAATGTACTAATTACAGATTTCCATCTCAAATAGACAGGGTAATTGGCCCTTCCCTAACGAAAGGCAATTGAATCAATAACATATTTTGCCTCTTACTTTAACTGTTGTATAATAGCATTGAAATGACTAATAAAGCTTGAGCTATTGGCATGCCATGCTAAGATTAGATAACTGCATTGGGACAGCCAATTCTACGAGGAACTTCGTATAATATAATATATGCATGTCATATTAATCAAATAAAAATTTCAAGTGTTTGGGCAACCATCTAACAATGGTTAATGGAAATCTTTTCACATACATTTTGAGATAAAAACTTGCTCATATACAGCAACCCAATTGAAACAGAAGAATTTCTTTAAATTTATAGGTCTTTGTTGGAAATCAAAATGCTGTTAAATACTATGACATACACAAATAATAATTCTTTCATAACAGTAAATTTGTTAGAATTCTAACCATTATTTTTAACAAAATGATTCAGATTTTACCACCTCAACATTCAGAGTTCTAAACGATCCTCAAATTTTTCTGTACATAATGGCTAAGATTCTAAGAACTAGAGAAAACGTAGAGGATCCTGATCCATCAATAACAATAAAATAAACAAAAGTGACCAGATAATAATAACTAGTAAATAAGAAAATTTATCCTTACTGGAAGAAATGGCTGGATTGCACAGAGTCCCATCCTCCCTTTTCAGCAATACCCTCACTCTCCCTCTTTGCATGAAGTCGCGCGGATAAGCCTTATCTAGCTGCCACCATCACCCTCAAACATTTTCAAGACCCATAAAAAATTACAAAAAACAAAAACAAAAACCAAAAGCATCAACCCGTAGATCCATCAGCAACACTCTCAAACACTTTCGAGACCCATTAACAACATTCAAAAAAATTTGAAAAGGAAAAAACAAGAAGCACCAGTCCATAGAAAAGCGCAAAATAAAATGAACAAAAACAAAAAGCACGAACCTCAATAGCATTAGGGAGCTTGAGATGGGCGCAGCAGTCGGCGATCTCGGTGAAAGTGGGATTTTCGCATGCGTTGGTGAGGCTTATCCGCCTCCCTTCCGCCACCGTTTTCTTCGAGTTTATGTAAATTGGGTAGAACACTATCCACCTCTTTATATTCTCTATTTCTCCTCCTCCATCCATGTCTCTGATTCAAAAACCCTAACCAAAACAGGCATAAAATTCACAGATCAAGAAACAAAACTATACAAATACAGTATATAAGACTCGTGATTCAGGCAAATCCAATCTTCCGTGTGTAAGGCGGAAGCCCCCAAAAATGGGTGATCAAAAATCGAATCACTATGCGTATCTTGGTGGCCATTACTTTTTGGCTGACTCCTCTCCCAGTTCTATTGATCAGAAGTATCCAGCAGCGCCGCGCCGGTGTAGAATTATATTATAGGGGCCAATTAAGGCTCTCCTTATCCCCTTTCCCTTTTCTTCCCCCCTGGCCGTGCGTGTGGGACGGCCAACAACCCGGCGCTTTGCCGGAAACAAGACAGACAATTTTATGACAAGAAACAGGTTACAGTGTTTACCCTTCCCACCTGTGAACTCCAAGAGGAGTAAATGAAGGTCAGAAGGTAATACAGAGCCGCATAAGGGCTCGTTTGTAAATGTATTATTTTATTTTTTGTTTTAAAAAAAATATTTTCGGAAAGGAAAATAAAAATTAGTTTTTTTTTTAACCCTTGAAAACATGTTTAGTGAACCCTAATAAAAAATAGTTTCTGAGAACAAAAGAAATTTTTTTTATTCATAACAGAAAACTGGGTCTTCATTTTGCGATGCTCAATCCTAATTGGAAGTAAGCGAGAGCAAAATAAACGAAGGAAAATATACTTGGCCCTTTTAACTTACACCAGTAGGGCACTTTTACCACCAAACTTCAACAGGTGATACTTGATCCAAAATGCCTTCTTCTTTTCTTTTCTTTTTTAAGATTAATTTGTTGAAATTATCCATAAAAAAAGTATTAAAGAACACACACAAGAAAAAATAAAAAACAAAAAAATAACCATCCTACTTGTGTGAGTAGTTCAGCCACTCCTTGTTGTAGGCATGTAGCATATAGGTAATTCGGCTACCTCCAAAAAGCAACAAGCAGATTTTGGAGGGTGGCAAGGGGATTGATTCAGCCGATCCTTCATTTTTTTAATAAAATAATAATAATAAATAAATAAATTAGGAGCATTTTAAGAAGTTTTAAGTAAAAAAAAAAAAATGCAGCATTTTTCATCTATTTTAATGCTTCTCGCCAATGGAGAAGGTAGGCCTGCG